>NW_019173291.1:0-312014 GCF_001773325.1 Penicillium arizonense
CTTTGGATTTTGTCTTGAACATCTCCTTACCATGCCTGGTGGTGGAGTCATCTCCTCGCCTGCGGACACCATGCGTGTCGAGGCTCCGGTCACATTCAAGGCCTACTTGATGTGTGCCTTTGCTGCCTTTGGTGGTATCTTCTTCGGATATGACTCTGGTTATATCTCCGGTGTTCTGGGAATGTCCTACTTCATTCAGCAGTATGAGAATCTCGTGAGTTAACTTGATCTGGCATCCTGAAACCTCTACTGACCATGAATAGGACCCCGCTACTACTCCCTCGGATCTTTTCGTTATCCCCGCCTCAAGGAAATCGCTCATTGTCTCTATTCTATCTGCTGGAACATTCTTTGGTGCTTTGATTGCTGGTGATCTGGCTGATTGGTTTGGTCGTCGGACTACCATCATCTCCGGATGTGGCATTTTCATCATTGGTGTCGTTCTGCAGACTGCTGCTAGCAGCCTGGGTCTGCTCGTTGCCGGTCGTCTGATTGCTGGATTCGGTATCGGTTTCGTCTCTGCCATTATTGTTCTCTACATGTCGGAGATTGCCCCGCGCAAGGTCCGTGGTGCCATCGTTTCCGGCTACCAGTTCTGCATCACCATTGGTCTCATGCTGGCCTCCTGCGTCGACTATGGCACTCAGAACCGCACTGATAGCGGTGCCTACCGCATTCCCATTGCCCTCCAGATGCTCTGGGCTGTCATCTTGGCCATCGGTCTGTTCCTCCTTCCTGAGTCTCCTCGTTACTTCATCCGCAAGGGCCAGAAGGAGAAGGCCCGTGATGTGCTTGCCCGTATCCGTGGCCAACCTGCTGACTCCGAGTTCGTTACCCTGGAGCTGGATGAGATCGACGCCAACAACCAGTATGAGCTGCTGCACATCCCCCAGGGTGGATACTTCGCCACCTGGTTCAACTGCTTCCGCGGCAGTCTCTGGGAGCCCAACAGCAACCTGCGCCGCACCATTCTCGGTACCTCCCTGCAGATGATGCAGCAGTGGACTGGTGTCAACTTCGTCTTCTATTTCGGAACCACCTTCTTCCAGCAGCTTGGCACAATCCAGGATCCTTTCCTGCTGAGCATGATCACCACCATTGTCAACGTCGTCTCCACTCCCCTCTCCTTCTACGCCATTGAGAAGTTTGGCCGTCGCCCCCTCCTCCTGTGGGGTGCCCTGGGCATGGTCGTCTGTCAGTTCATTGTCGCCATTATTGGTGTCACTGACGGCCACAACCCCAAGGCTATCAGTTCCATGATCGCCTTCATCTGCATCTACATCTTCTTCTTCGCCACCACCTGGGGTCCTGGTGCCTGGGTTGTGATCGGTGAAATCTACCCCCTGCCAATCCGTTCCCGTGGTGTTGCCCTCTCGACCTCCTCTAACTGGCTCTGGAACTGCGTAAGCATCCCCCCATCCCTCAAACACGAAAGATACACTAACCTTCTCAACAGATCATCGCCGTCATCACCCCCTACATGGTTGATTCCGACAAGGGTAACCTTGGACCTAAGGTGTTCTTCCTCTGGGGCTCCCTCTGCACCTGCGCCTTCATCTACACCTACTTCCTGATCCCCGAAACCAAGGGTCTCACCCTAGAGCAGGTCGACAAGATGATGGAGGAGACCACCCCCCGCACCTCCGCCAAGTGGAAGCCTCACTCCACCTTCACCGCCGAGATCGGCCTCGTCGACGAGAAGACCACTGTGGGACCTACTGTCACCCAGCAGGAGGTTTAAGCTGTCAGACTGGCTCTGATATGGTGATCTTTTTGATTTACCCTTTTGAGTTTTACTCTATGCTTGCCATAGCGGCTCAGCCTCTTACTGTCTCTACCATGCGTTGACGTTTGATGTGTCATTGTTTAAATATCCACGAAGCTGCATGTATTATAATCGACTAATTATTATCGTGATATAACTCTTCTCTGGTAAAGCCTTGTAGTTAATGATAAATCTTTGACGCCACACCGGCTGGTAACACCACCAACCTCAGCCACGCTGGACAAATGCAACATACTGCAGCAAGTGGAACTGCAAGACCTTTGCAAGCAATTGCCAAGGATTGTGTAATTTCTGTGTCTTGGCGAAACACCAGCAGTTTCTACATAGCCCGCCCCCCTACTGTCGCAGGAAGGGGGTGCCAAGATAAAGTTCGCTTACCATCCATGTTAAAACTATGACCCCTAAGGGCATACCCTGTCTTGTTCTGCATTTATATCACTTATGTAAAGTAATTGATTGGTCTATCAACAGGGAACATGTCTGTCATGTTTGACATCGAAGCTGATGCGTGAGGAGTCAGGAACGGATCACCGACGCACTACCGAGGATCTTCGTCAATGCGAACAGAAAGATTGTGTCTTTGATGTCTATAACTGCCATTTTCTATGAATTGGCACGGCTGGATGAAGACTGACTTAACATTGCAAAACAAAACACCAACAATCGAACTATGGGGAATTCCTTACGTGGAGTCCTGTCACCAACGTCGAACATTTGGAACACCTTCCAAGGTGATGGCCAAACCGCTCAACGTCCTATTCTGCGACTGCAATATCCGGCATTGCTCCCTGCTTCTCCGCTGACTCACCAAGGGCTAAGGGTTCAGTTTTTCTTGGCCGGCGTTAGTGAAGGATGATTGACCAGGTTGAGCATCTGTTTGCTCGGATTGCCGTTTTGTAACCTTCTTCTTCGGCCATTGCAATCCAATCAACCGCAACCAATTTCACAATCCTTGACATAAGGCTGCCTCACCTTCATTAATGCACTATGGAGCTCCGACGCCAGTTTTGCAGCGGCGTCCTTCTGAGAAATGCGCCGTGTCCTATTTGTCGAAGCAGACATGGGGGCCCCAATCTTCGTCGTCAGCTTCATGAAAGAAGGAGATTGTGTCGTCCGAGGCTATTCTCAATGGAGTTGCACTCCGTCTTTGAATGTGCGGCATCAAGTCGCAAGAAAGATATAAAAGACCGCTGAAGAACCTGCAAGCGATACCATCTTCAATCAAATCACATTCCAGAGTAAGCTTTCTCTTTGATCCTCATTCTCAATTTGAACGTCAATCATGGTGTACCTTGCATCCATTATCTCCGTTGGCCTGATTGGCTTGACCGGCCTTGTTTCCGCTCATCCAGGCCATGATGTCAAAGCCGAAGCTGCTGAGCGGGCTGCGTTCCTCAAGAACGCTCCCATTCACTCACGCAGTCTCTCCCAGTGTGCCTCTAAGCTGAAATCTAGGGGCCATGAGAGACGGAGCGTCGCGCGCCGCGAGACGGCCGTCAAGCATCTGCGCCGTCGCCGTGGCATTGATTCTGGTATGTCCTTAAGGCAAGGCCTGTAGCATCCATTAGCAAACTCTAACGGTGTTCGTAGCTGGCTATTACCTCAAGGCGCGTAGCCTCACTGATGATCTGAATATCTCGCATCACTCCAACCTTACCGGCGTGGATCTCTCCACCGACCCGAGCGTTTTGTTCGGATCTGGAGCAACCTGCATTCTTGCTCCTGATGTCACTCAGGGACCCTACTGTTAGCCAATCCAATACCACTTAATATCGTTGCATTTTACTGATGTAACACAGATGTCTCGGGCGAACTGGTTCGTGAGGATATCGTGGAGTCTCAGGCGGGTGTTCCTCTTTACTTGGACATCCAGCTGATTGACACCAACACTTGTGATCCACTTCCGGATATCTACATGGATTTGTGGCATTGCAATGCGACTGTGAGTTTATTACCTCTCTAATTGCATTTCTATGTATGCTTAAATTATGACCGAGGAGTGAACTAACGATGGTGGTGACAGGGCGTCTACTCAGGCATCATTGCCGGAGGAAACGGTGACTCTTCTGATGAGGACAATATCAACACTACCTGGCTGCGAGGTATCCAGGCGAGTGACGAAGATGGTGTTGTCCACTTTGAATCCATCTTTCCTGGTCACTACACCGGCCGGACGGCTCACATTCACAGTATGTTACCCAGCCATAACATCTTCACACCACCCTTTACAAATCGGTCTACGCTTGTTCAAATGTCAAAAAACTAACTTACCCTAAAAGTTCTCACCCATCCAACCAACGAAACCGAAGTCCTCGCCAACGGCACAATCTCCGGTCTATATACCACGCACTCGTCATATGTCGGACAAACCTTCTTCGATCAGGACCTAATCACAGCCGTCGAGAAAACCACACCATACTCAACAAACACACAACAACTAACAACCAACGCCGAAGACGGCATCCTCGCCGGAGAAGCCGAAACCATCGACCCATTTATGGAATACGTTTATCTCGGCGATGACGTCTCAGACGGGATCTTCGCTTGGATCTCTGTTGGTATTGATCCTACCAAGGACAGAGATGTCACTCCCGCAGCTTATAACACTGAGGATGGTGGAGTTGCAAATGCCAATTCTGGAGCTGGTGGCGGATCTGGTGGTCCTCCTCCTGGTGCCTCTGGTAGCCCTGGTGCCAGGCCCACGCGTCTTGTTTAGATGAAGTCGTAGGTATTGACAATTGCGTTTGAGGTATTGGAAGTCAAGTATTGGGACTGAGGTGCAAATGTTTTGCTTGGTTGCTTGGAACAGTATCAGACCCAATAAACCTGAGACATGTGTGGTGTACTCCCATGGATTTGGAGGCTATTTTTGTCGAGTGGAAGTCAGAAGAATGTGGCAGCGCAGTGGTTTTTGGTTATAACAGATTGATTGATATCCGGTCAAGTTTTTTCAGATATAAAACCAGGAAGACTTAGTATACTGTAGTTTGTATCAGTATTTCAACTAGGCAAGGAAATCGATGATATAATAGAGAGCAAGTGGAAATGATGAGTAGGAATGAGATCCAATTGCAACAAGACTTATATCACCCCTCCGACCTACGACACCCCCTCATACTAGTCCTAGCCGGCGTAGAGTACTTTGGGAACAACCTGACTACGGCAAATGCCGCTCTACGTGAAGCTACTGCTACCTCTAATGCAGTAGCTGTTGCGGAGATTTGAAAGCGTAATTTTAACTGGAAGGAATCGACGTGGAGAAAACACTCCCCAAGAAGGGATAATAATTTAGTTTACGCAAGATGCAGGGAATAGCGAAGAGTTCACAGCTTCATCTAGAATAAGTCTTTAAATGGATCTAATATTTTGCGACCCAACGTTAATATTTGGTTTACGCATGCCTTTCGTAGGTGACTCTAAGTCTTTTCATTCATTCTTAGAAACAATCTTTCCCTTTTTCAGTTACACTTCAAGATTCCTGTTTCGCATTTTCCACTTCCTCCACCCGATTCGAGAATGGCCTATATCCTTCTTCATTGATTTGCGCAAGCCTTGAATGAGAAGCCTTTTTAGGAGCCAGTCCGTATAGTTCCTGAAAACTCATAATTAACGGATGCCATTTATCGGGATCGATCCGATTTGCATGTCCAGTCATTCGGATGTCGTCGTGAACATGCGTCCGAACAACCTTGACTTCCAGTGCGATAAGTCCTTTCGTATCTGCGTCTTGCATCATCTCATATACACCCTTCAGCTCGGCCTCCATCTGAGCTGGGCATTCGGCAATGCGCGCAGGTCGAATCAGATCGGATGGAGTGGGTGTCAGTCCGGAATGTCCAAATTTATCGTGCACAAATTTGTATCCATTCATGCGTTTGAAGTACAGATAACCAGTGTCTTCAGCGGCAGTTGTAACTCCTGCCGCGCCGGTTGTTTTCGCAAGAGCATTAACGGCTTCTTCCATGCCGTTTGACGCAAGATTGAGAACACATTGTTTTGTTCGAATCAGATTGATCGTAGTTTGCGAAATTGCTCCTAATCCAAGCATGCATCGATTTCCGAGCCACCATGCCGAGGACATGGGCGCGATGTTGAATGTTCCGTCTTCATTTTCGGTGGTAATCAAAACCACTGGTGTGCCCCAGTAGAAGATAGCTGGAGAGATTGTCTGAGACGGGGGAATAAGCACAGATCCCATTGTAAAAGAGGTTTATCGGACTCTGTGGTGGTATTGTGGCAAACGGAGTATTGTTTGTTGAACAATTTCGTATATTATTGTACCTTTATTTATATGATTGGAAGTGTGATTAGGGAGGAACATTAATATCTTTATTGCTATATAAGTAGCCAATAAGAGTAAGAAGTAGTAATTATGATGGTACCCAATTTTTCCTCCGTCTTTTGCTGGTAGCGTGACGACATATTCACCACTTTACTGTGGGTCTTAACTGTATTGCTTCTATTATAGCCAATTATTTCGCAAGATATGTAGTAACTCCGATTGGTAACTAGCACCGTCCATTGGTTCTAGGCACAACAGCTGTTGCTAGAAGAAACCAATAGCGTGGGAGCGTTCCTTCAGTAAAACTTCTGATTGTTCGGTTTGAAAGCAAGAGAGTAATGAGATTTACGATTATTAACACTAGTTGCTTATAACTAAGGAGTAAACGGATGTCATAATAATTGGTAATACCTTTTGGCGAAGCATTCGTTTTTTTCGAAGCATTCGCGTTTTTCCGCCGCAATGATTGGCGAATTTGATAGCAACGGATGGAAAATGCCTGTTTGTAGTATCAAGATTTTGAGTAGGTATTAATTGCTCCCGCCAATTCGCACCTTTTGGAACCAAACAACTTCTTTTGAAACATCTTATTTGAACGTTTGGTACTAAAATCATACGACGGCCAAAACCATTGTCTATAAGAGTCTCACTCAAATCACAATTTGCGAAAATTTCTTATATACAAGAACACCTATCAAACTTGCAAAAGCCATCGCAAAAAATGTTACTTCTCCTTCCGATCGAGCTACGTCTGAAATTATACTCTCTCGTATTTGGCGCATGCTCATGCCGCTGTTCAAATACCTTCAATATCCATAAACACCAAATTGCAATATCTTTTCTCCTTGTGAATCGCCAAATATATGCTGAGGCTCGTGCTCTTACATTTCGACTCCACACGTTCGACTTCCATACATGGGGTGGGATGGGACCCCATTATTGTCGAAAATTCCTTCGCAATTTACGAGAATGGCAAAGGCGTTCCATTCGGCGACTAAAATTGAGGGTCGTTCAGACCAATTTGATTTGTGAATACGAAGAGCAGACACCTAATTGTGGATGGTTCTATATTTGCGAGATAGTAGGGGGTACGGCAAAAGAAAATACCTCTGGGCTGAGAGAATTGAGTTTGACTATTTGTGATCGGTTAACGGAGAACGGGGCGAAGATTCTTAGGTCTACTTCATAATAACTCTAGTTGCGTTTAATAAAGGCTTTGAGCTCAGCGAAAAAACTCTTCAATCGAGTTTAAGTCTAGCGAGTAGGGTGGCAGATAGACCAATTTTACCCCTACATCCACACATATCTACGTCATCCGCTCTAAATAATGAAACGAGGCGTTGTCTAAGACCAGAACGGATTTAGGTTCGGGCCATCTTCCGTAGTGCTAAAGAAGCTGCGCTATAAAGTCCTCGAACACGGTGGCATCTATAGACCCACGAAAGACCCACGAAAGTCACACGAGAAAACGATTCCATCCTAGGCATACGTAGGTAGTATCTAATATCGCTGGTCGCGGTGAAATTGTGATACTTGCATAGGGGACAAGTGGTGACCAGCCTATGCGCCTAAACCCAACCCTTTTATCACATCCGGATTCATCTACATAAACTAACTAATACGACTGAAAATTTGATAAATTATACAGATACCATTCTCGCAAATCGGTATTTCGCTCCCTCGCTTGCTGTCGAGTGCTCTTTTTAGACCAACCTTTGGCAACAAGGGCTCGTCTGATACTAGAGGTTGTAACTAGGGTGCGGAATTCATCCCAGAGGAAAACAGCCATCTCATCGAGGTATAAACCGGGCTTTTCAGACAGGTATTCGCAGAGGGCTTCGATCATAAGTGGTGTTACAGTCCGTTTCCGCCCTATTCGTGTTGGGGGTGCGTGCACACTTCCAAATTGGCGCAAGTTTGCGCGAATATTTATGATCGTAGCCTGGCTGCATTCTGCTTCTTCGGCCATTTTAGATGTGCCAAGTGCTAATATTCATTTCGAGGACAAAGACGTTTGGCTAGACTAGTAAATATTAGAAATTCAGAAAAGTCAAGTTGCTTTCAATATTACTCCGGGTTTTACCCAGCTAGATATAGGTAGGCAAAACGATCTCAGTGATACGCCGCACTCTATCACAGCATTATCTAGTGATGCATGGCTACCCAGCGAGCTGACTACTTACGCAATCCTAGCACGTGTTCAAGCGTCACTGGCAATGGCCCCTGACCCTTGTTACTGCCAGCGCACGGATTACATCTTACATAGAGTCGGATGCGCCCCTGATACCCGCTCTCAAGACCATAAGCCAAAATATGCCTAGTCGAGTTAGATGCAATGAATGTGGGCCGCTTGCTAGCCCTCGCGTGAATGGAGGGAACATTCGAAGACCTATACGCCTAAAATTTTTGTCAACCAAACAAGATTGCTTGTAGTTTAGAGAGCACAGTTAGAAGCATCGAGACGGATGGATAATATGCCTGGTTAGTTGGCAGGATTCTCGGGCGCTTCGACGGGCACATGTGTCGAAAGTTGTTCAGTTGTGATCGCTTGTGCATTAGTCCGCATGCGAGCGCTAATCAAAATGGAGGCAGTGTTACGACGCAGACAGAAAATGGATGGGGAAAGATTCTTGCACGTTCAGCGGCTTCGGCCATCCAATATGTAGTAGGTAAGTTGGTAAGTCCCACAGCTTATATTACGGCTTAATGGAGAAAGTCTTCGCAGCACGATGAAGACAGTCGGTGAAAGCATCAAAAGGCTGATGATACAGCCTGCTTAGGCTGCCTCCCCACTTCTACCCAAGTCTTAGATCTAGACAACAAATTTGATATTGTAAAAGTCTTAACAAATAGGTTCACAAAGTATTTTACTTAGGCCTTGGAGTTTTGATTGTAAATCTCCTCAATAAAATGATGTCTTTTCACAGCATCCTCAAAATCACAAAGAAGACTCTTGTCACCTGCAGCAATTGCCTCATAAACACGGGCCAAATTCCTATTTATCGGATCCATCTCGGCAAAAGCCCCGTTCTTGAGCACAATTTCCACAATTTCGTCGGTGGCAAAGTCGTGAAGCTGAATGCTGTTTGTACCAACAATCTCGATGAAGGCACTGGGGCCTGTAATTTTGATCTCCCCTTTCTCGCCATAGATTCTCCACTCGAGTCCAGGGGATCCCTTGAATGGTGATCCACCTCTAATCATAGCCGAAAATACAGCACTTGACTTGAGCGAACCCTGGATCATAACATGATCTGGAGTCGTCTTCTCGACGTTCTCTTTGGCCACGGAGCCATCGGCTTTAACAATTTTAATGACTGGTCGTTGGTTTGAAAGGAGGGATTGGAAGTTCGAGAATTCTCCAAGCACTGTGGTTGATCAGCAGCTTATGACAATTTTCCTAGAGTGTAGGGCCTAAGACAAACCTTCCTGAACGGTGTCGAGCAAATGTAAGGCCGGAATTGAGAGTAAGGAGCACCACTTTCACGGTCAACCAGGTAAGTTTGACTCTCAAGCTCCGTCTGTCCTGCAATCAGGCCTTGGCTGGTGATTGTAGTGCTTAGGACTTTGCCAATTCTTCCTTCTGTCAAGACTCCTTTCAAAGTTTCGACAACAGCGTCAAAACGGCCTTGAAGTCCAACTGCAGTGAACTTGACATTGTTTTCTTTTGCGACATCGAGAAGCTCCTTTGCTTCCTTAAGGCTTGCCCCAAGGGGCCACTCGACAAAGACATCCTTGCCAGCTTTCAGTGAAGGAAGAATAGACTTGTAATGGCGATCTACTCGGGTAGCGCAAACAACAAGGTCAATGTCTTTGTCGTCGGCGATATCTGGTCATGGGAGTCAGGTATGTTGACTATACTTGGGGTAATGCACAGGGGGGTAAAGTTTGTTACTTACCTTGCACATTTCCATACGTCCTCACTCCTCCTGGAAGCTTGAGTTCTTTGACGCTCTTCGCAGCACTTTCCACAGATGAATTACAAACAGCCACGATTTTGAACTTTGATTCGGGGCTTTGCAGATAGGGTAGATGAGCATTAGCAGCCCAAGCACCAGGTGAAAGACCAATTATGCCAATGCGGATTGGGACCATGGCGATCGATCAAGTATAGTTGAGGCGTAAATGTTGAATGAACCATCGTTCTCTCTCTTTAAATATATGGAAAAGTTTTGATAATAGTTGGATTAATCAGTTCATTACATCATGACTCATCAGCTAAAGAATGCCAACGAATGCCTGCCCTGCAAAGCCTCTGATGGTCTGTTAACAGTATCCCACTTATCGGTATCCCACCGGTATCCCACTGGTATCCCATCACCCGGCACTTTGCTCGCCGATGAACTTGCCGGTATTAACGTCGTACCTTGATTTACTGACTTTCATGATGATTGGTATTCAGAGCTCAGTTAAACCCTCGAGAGTGGGACGGTCGATCGATAATCATCACATCATTAGTGTAGATACTGAAAATTTGCCCTTGGACGGTTCCTGGAATTCATGCTAGCTACTGCTCCAACTTGCTTAGCGTCTTCGCCATATGTAATCAACCGAAAACCATAGTTAAGTTAGAGAATTTACTAATCTAGCGGGCAGACGGTTAACTAGACGAAAGCCCCATCCCGGGGCCATCATTAAGTACAACCATAGTTGTCGTCTCGAATCCCAAGGAGTGGAAGTCCTATTAAGTAAAGTTAGGGGATACACAAAAGCTGGGATAGTCTGAGCAATATGTGTAATTCTTGCAGAGTCCATTACGGGTAGCAGACAAGTTGAACCACAACATTAAGGTACCAATCTGCACTCGTCATGGGCGGTACCGGACTGACAGTCCCGAAGAGATCACTGAAGCGCAGCTTCATCCAGAGCTGGAACGGAATGAGAGACCCTTCCACCAGACTAAGAAGAAAGAGAGACGCGGAGGCTAGCCGACAGATTGCTAGAGAGTGGATCCCTGACACATCAATGAGTGCTCAAAGATCTAGTAAAAGTAAAGGTTCCGGTTTAGAACCGAGGGATATGAACGGAATGGTGCATGGCCACTCCAAGTGCGTTTGCAACCATTTTGGTTCTTGGGCATCCATTCATGAAATGCTCTCTGGGTGCCTTTTCCTAACAATCGTCGGCCGCTAGTGAGAGCTCTGCACCCGCTTAACACCGAAATTGTGAAACTCCTGGACCAGGGTCAGTGCACCAGGCCCCTAATTGATTGTGGGCTGGTCGTGCGTGACCGTTTTCTGCGGTAGAAGCGCGATTGTGGCCAAAATGAACTTTCAATCGGCCGCGAAATCCAAAGCCGCCTGCTCCATCCATTGGCGCTCCAGTTCCCGTCCGATCCAGGACGTGCGCCACCCGAGGTTTTTCTCTACACGAGACAGAAACCGTAGTGATCCCTGCTGCTCAGCGGGTTGCCGCAAGCAATATCCAACTGGATATGGGTCAGAAAGCCCCAAGTGTTCCATCGGGTAAAGGACTTACAGCGTTGGAGCAAGTGCGAGGCGATGAAGTAGCTGCTTTGAACACTTTCATTCGATAACGAAAGTCCAATGGCCATCACGAGATGGTTGGCAACCGTTTTCTATTTCGGATATTAGCGATGGAACATGCCAGGGAGGTGGGCCGGAACAGACTGCTGCGACGTGTCGGGCTCGCGCCATTTCATAATCCGTCATCCGCTGGGACGGCGCATCGGATAATGTGAGAAATATCCTAGTGGCGTGGTAATATTGCAAACCAACCACTGGAAAAGAATTTGTTAGCGTTGCATTGCATTAGGTAAAGTGCAAGCAAGACAGACCGGCGGGGGGCGACATGATCCATAATTCAGGAAAGGGTCGATCCTTTGACAGATTGGGGGGTTGATATCGCAGTGGTTGCCAGGACTTCGGCTTATTGCGATGCCACTCCTCCACGCAGTCTGCCAGTCGCTGCCAGCTTTTCCGGTCAATGGCGTACCCCGGCGCGGCGCAGCATAGCTGGGTGATGCATGCGCAGAAAAAAATGATGACGTTGGCGCGGGCCGCATCATCATCGCGATGGAAGACCGAGGAACGCTCATAATTCCGCAGATCCAGTTGTATTGGCTCATACTGAGCTATGGATGAGTAGATGGCTTGGCGCAGGAATTGCCAGCTCACTGCCTCGGCCAATCCCCCGCACGACGCAGACTGAGACATGAGATTGAGCAGGCGGTTGGACCCGAGGAGGTGGCATTTGCTGTCGGTCGTCCTCTCGAGCTCTTCGTAGAAACGAAGTACAACCACGGTGATGAAGAGATTATCGTCATAATTCTCTGGCTGATTCAGGGCGACGATGAGCAGTTCCAGACACTCCCCGTGAAAGGCTGACGCTTCACAGTCGCTACGATTTGTCAAGATGGCATCATGTCGGGCAGCAAGTGCCAGGAGAGCTTTCAGCAGCATTGGTTCCTCTAGTGCTCGGCGTGGGACTTCGGTGCTGAAGTGAGACTGGGGGTCACAGATATCCGCCTGCTGCCGTTAGGGCACTCTCCATGTCAGTTGTTGGTAGAAAACTCACCACAGCTGCTATCTTTTGAATATAGGAACGAATCAAGTATGCCTCTCGCGGGGACGGTACCCAGACATCGCTTGGTGTGTGACTGGGAGAATCGTTCGAAAGGACATCGGTCGGAACAGATTCAGCCGCTTCTGGAAGCGTCGGTTGACTTTCGTCTGGTGGTGGATATGGCTGCTCAAGGCCTCGGTCCTTGTCGTGGGGCTCAGAGGGCGAGAAGTCGTCGGTCTCGCGCACGAAAGTCACTGGAGGGGCTTTTTGTCACTAGGAAAGCTAGTCATCCCACTAGAAGGGGGGCTTACCTGGCTGGGAGACCCCCACCCAGACCTGCTGTTCATCCCACGCGAGGTCGAAGCGGACCGGAGCACTATCACACTGCTGGTATATATGGCGCACAGGCTTGAACTGAAAGCGCGGCTCGAGATGACATGGCCGGTCCAGGCGCGTACAGCGAGAGCATGACGAGGCGCCGACGGGCACTACACAGCGGACGTGACGATGGCGACAGCGAGCACAGCCCTTTGTCACGCGCATATCGCAGCAGTGGATGGTTGGTTGCGGGAGGAGGAAATCATGCACAGGCGCGAAAGAGAGGGGACCGTGGCGACCGGCATGGATTAGTTAGCGTCGTCCACTGTCCTAAGGTCATCTAGTGAGCAGACCCACCTCTGATTCCAGCAAAACACTGTAGTTGAAGCTATCTTATCAATAGAAGAGTCCAGCCAATCGGCCACTGAAGAGCTAAACATGCTTCCTCAAAATCCACGTCAGTGACGGTCACTGTAGCCCAAGGGAGGTCACTGCCTTCTCGCCCTATTTAACAACAATCATATTCCATCCTCCAAGCCCTGTGGTCTTAAGCAGTCCAGTTACTACTTACTACTTACAGCAGAGTAGTCCTTAAAGTCGGGCTCTAGTAATGCGGGGTAGCCCCACAACCACATGGGTCCACCAGGTCCAGGCGGACCGAAACTGTCGACTTCCGTGGCCAGTCAAAAGCTTTCACCTGCCATCTTGTTCCTCCATGGACAGCAGTCATCCATTTACCTAAGCATCGCCAGTACCGAACCTGGACGTACCCACAAGCACATCAGTACGGCAAGGCACTCTAGTATTGCCTGAAAAGGCTAACGTATACTATTCTTGTCTTGAAATTAGCCATTGTGATGGAGGGTCTAAAGTACTCTTCCATTCAGGGAGTAATCCAATTCCAAGTCTCCAATTTCATCTCATTCAGGGCTAGAATATCCCATCGCGTCGATCCTCTTCTTTATCTCAACAACCACAATCTACTGTTGCGCTTTCGCCCAGGCAGTTGGCCAGACAAGTATAGTGCTTGCCAGCATGGCGATGGCAACCCCCATATTGCTCACGGGCATCCATCCCAGTAAATACCCGGGAATAGTCAGGTCCAAACAGTCAATTACAAGCCGGTGCAAGAGACATACAGCCAATGGGGCCGGTTTCGAGAGTGAGGAGTTACCAGATGCCTCCACTTTCGTTTTCTCATCCACGGAGCCGTTTGGAGCGCTGGGCGCCGCCGGGCCAAAGACGAGATCCGAGACGGTTTTAGCAATTGCTATGCAGATAGCATAGAACCAGAACTTGTAGGCTTCGAGCAGAATGGGCGTGTACCACGACACCAAGAAAATATTCATGTCATGTAGCTGCGCTTTATATTTAACACTGTGCTATAATCACGGACGAATTGAATGTGGGGGCACTCACCATGGTGGTTCCCTCCAGAACAAGATACATCCCCAAACAGCTGGATTCGACCAGCTCCATCATCGCTGTCCTGTTTCTAACAGAACACCCTGCGGCAAGAATGTCTTGAACATTCTGGAAACAATCGAGAAAAGAGAAGAAGCGGAGATAGTGCCTCGCTGAAGGGAAATCAGTACGGGAATGTCACTGAAGAAACCGTAACAAAACCTCACCTAGCCCTATCTGCGATGCCGCAACTGAGCATCTCATAGCAGTGGCACTATCGAAATCAACTTCAGTCCCGATAAGGGCCAGGCTATGGAGCAGGCGGAGGGTCAAGTCCAGGCCGGCTGTGGACTTGGTGAAATTGGCCAGTTGCTTGGGGAGCGATGCCCTTGAATGGGCGGGGGATAGTTGAGCCATTTGGACAAAACCTCGTGTTTTGATGGGACTGGAGACACAGCGGTATCTTGAAGAATAATAAGATAATAATATACCAACAGTATCATTTTGACAGCCGTAGCCCTATATGAACATGAACATGAACCAGAGCGCTGGTACGCATGTTCTCCGCGGGAAAGGCAATGAATAACCAAATACCCGAAATACATTATCTGACAGGCCGTACTATTGTGTAGTCGGTTACGCCACCGACTGTCAGTTCCCAACATGGGAAAAAAGGGAGTCAAAACTGAAGAGGCGCTCATGAAAGAAGATGACTGGGTTCGGGGAGGTGGGGCGATAAGAGCCAAGTTCGGGTTCAGAGCACGGGGATCTTCGAGATGCAGGAGGGAGGCGTGTAGCGGCGTATCAGGAAAGTTGCTCCTTCGCTTTTCGATCTTGCATGAAGTTAATAACTCCAACATTTTCTATTCAATTTCAGATCTTCACCAAACAACAATTCCTCCTTTTCTTCTCCTTCCACTAACTTAACCATCTTACCCTCTTTTGTCTTTGTCTTGACGCACTTCGACTGTCATGGAGGCCGCCACACCCTCTCCAGGGGTGGATGAACGCAAAGACATCCCCAAGGCAATGAACAGCCTCGATCATAGCCTGCATGAAAAGAATGACAGCGAGCAGGCCTTGACCTCTGAGCTCATCTCCGCTGGCTCGGAACACCTCCAACGGCAACTAGGTGGAAAGGAAATCCAGCTGTTGGCGGTGGGCGGCGCTATTGGAACATGTAAGTGAGCTTTATCCTTTAAAAAAACAACACAATTGGCTTACTTAGTTTCATAGCTCTATTCGTACAGATGGGCGCAAGTCTACCAAAGGGTGGCCCGGCGGGGCTTTTCTTGGGCTTTGTTATTTATGGAACCGTCATCTGGTGTGTCAACCAATGCTTCGGTGAGCCCTCCCGTTTTCTATTCTATAAGCACAGCGCACGCTGATACGGCCGTCTTGTGCAGCCGAAATGGTTACCTATCTCCCGATCGCTTCCCCCTTCATCCGTCTGGGTGGATTTTGGGTGGATGACGCCTGGGGCTTTGCGATGGGCTGGAACTACTTCTTCCTTATGGGTACGTGCCAGTCCCTGGGGCCTCTGTATTTTTTCCCCCTCTGACTGAATTCCATACACCCAGCCTTTGCCATCCCGTATGAAATAACGGCGATCAATGTTCTTCTTACCTACTGGACCGACAAAGTTCCGGTGGTCGCGGTTGTGATGATTTGCTTGGTGATTTATGCGTACGTCACCTACCCCAATCACAGTGATATGGCAAACAAACTAATTTGGGTGTTGCAGTGGGCTCAACGGGCTCGCAGTCCGGTACTTTGGAACCGCTGAATTTTACCTGGCCATGTTCAAGGTCTTCCTTATGATGGGACTCATTTGCTACACTTTTGTCACCATGGTTGGTGGCAATCCTGAGCACTGGGCCTATGGGTTTACCTATTGGAAATCCCCCGTAAGTCGAAGCTAGCCATTTCACGCTGTTTTGCTAATAATCCTGTTTAAAGGGCGCGTTTGTCGAGTACCTCGCTCCTGGAAACACCGGACGCTTTCTCGGATTTGTTTCTTGCATCATTCAGGGCTCCTTCACGTGAGTATCCGCTATATATCCCGCTTTCCTGACAGTATGGCTGATGGTATCAATCATGCAGTATGGTCGGTCCCGAGTTCATCGCCATGACAGCTGGCGAGGCAGAGAACCCTCGTAAATTGATGCATCGGGCTTTCTCCTCTTTTGTCTGGCGTCTCCTCATTTTCTTCATTGGCGGCGCTCTCTGCGTCGGGATTGTCATTCCTTACAATGACCCGCTTTTGCTTAAATATATCAATGGAACTGAGGGCGGCACTGGAGCTGCGTGAGCCCCCTTCCCCATCCCAGTACAAGCCCTCAACACACAGCTTACCCATGCTCTAGTTCTCCTTATGTCATTTCAATGGTCAACTTTGGAATCAAAGGACTTCCCTCGCTGGTCAACGCTCTGATCATGACCTCTGTTCTTTCTTGTGGAAACAACGTTGTTTATTCGGCGATCCGTACACTTCACGGCCTAGCGGCGGATGGCAAGGCGCCCGCAATATTTGCCAAGTGCAACAGGTTCGGTATCCCGGTCTACTCAGTCATCGCGGCGCTTGCGTTCTGCCTTCTTTCCTTGCTGCAGCTTGGCAATTCCTCTGCTACTGTCCTCGACTGGCTGGTGGGAATCTGCACTGCATCATACATGATCAACTACTTCGCCACAGTCGTGACGTACCTGCATTTCTACGCCGCTCTCAAACGCCAGGGTATTGACCGAAAGACTTTGCCATACCGGGGATACTTTCAGCCCTATGCGGCGTACTATGCCGCGGTAATGACATTCGTTGTGGCCTTGATCCTCGGGTATACCGTCTTCATTGATGGCCATTGGGACATCTCGACGTTCTTTACCTCTTATCTGATGATTGGGTTTTCCATCGTGGCTTTTGTGTTCTGGAAGCTCTTCAAGCGGACACGCTATGTTCGGCCGGGAGAGGCCGATCTTCAACTTGGAGGCATAAAAGCCCAGATTGACCTCTACGAGGCATTGTACGAGCCGCCGACGAGAGGCAAGGTTTCGGGTTGGCTCAATAGCTGGTTCGAGTAGTTTGGATTTCAATTCTTGAGAGCACAGATTGGATTGGAGTGACTCTTTCCATTGGTTATTCTATTCTCTATATTATAACTAGGTACCACTTCCGCTATAAGAACGAGTTCGTTTGAATTGATTTGCCGAAGCCGGTTCTGCAGAAAGTTTTCAATCTTGTAGGGTATGGATGGAACTATAGACAGTGCTAGAAGGCCGCCTATTTTATACAGTTATGTGCTACTGAAGCATTGAGTAGTAAGGCTAGCCCTTTTCTCACCTTTCTACTATGTAAAGTCGTACGAGATGCACTTCATATTTCACACTTTCACTAAACCACAACATCATCGGCATTCAAAACCAAACTCGCGAAAAAGAGAGGCTCTCGTACGAATTCATCAGCACGAATAAACTCATTCGTCGTATGCGCCCGGTTAAGGTTTTCCACCAGAGTCACAGGGGTGAACCTGTAGATGTTCTTGGTCAAGGCCCAAAAGAATTTAGTGTCTGTGTTGGCTGGCATCAGGTATGGTGTGACGATAACCTCATCATCCGCGTCCAGTGGCTTGAGAACATTCTTGATGGTGCCAGACAAGATGCGGAAGGACTCAGTATCAACTGGAGAAACGGGAGCTGGCTCTAAGGCGTCCACTCCAAAGAGGCAAATTTTCCGTTTCTCCGAAGCGCTACATGGGGAATGAAACCCTTCAAATACCATTCCGTGCTTTTTAGCAATTGGACTGATAAGAGACTCGTAGTGCGCCTCAACCTGAGCAATAGAGGTTTCGACGGCCAGGCGCAGGTTGACCAACGTAGAGGCTGTTTCGGGGATGGCATTGATCTTGACGCCACCGTTAATCTTTCCAACAGACTGGCTTGTCTGAAAATAATACCTCATATCATCCAGTGTCTGGGCCAGTTGCTCCTGGCTGATACTGTCGTCTTGGGTGGCCATGCTCAACTTGCGACGAACTGCCATCGGAAAGCTCGACACGGGAGCATGGACGGCGCCACACTCTAGGAATTGAAACATTGGATTCTTCGGAGTGACTTTTCCAGGGAACGGGTTGCTCTCAATTGCGACCACGATTTCTGACAGGATACCAATGACATTATGATCCGGCGGGTTACTCGCATGCCCACCAGTTGACGAGACATTGATCCCGACGTCCAGGTAGCCCTTTTCTGCGACGCTGACCATGGCAAAAGTCTGGTCGAATTCTCTCTGGATACCCGTGCAACCCTCGTCCATGATCAAGTAGATCCCGTCCTCCCCATACTGCTCACGAAGGAAATTCGAGATAGGCCTTCCGCAATTCTCGCCACTAATCTCTTCGTCACAGCCAAACGCCAGAATTACCGTTCTTTTCGGTTCGAAACCACTCTTGATCAAAAGGTCCAAGCTCTCAATGATAGATATCAGGTAGCCTTTGTCGTCGGTGGCCCCACGACCCCAGATAATTTCACCATCGTAGTGGCCGTCATAGGGCGGATGAGCCCAATCCTTGACGTTCTCCGCAAGCACTGGGACTACGTCTTGATGCGCGAGCATGAGAATAGGCTTAGCCTCCAAGGGGGAGACGCTGCCTTCCCACGTCAGGATCAACCCGTGTGTGTTGACGTGATCCAGCTTCACAGTTCGAAACACTGTGGGATAGCTGACTTTGATATAGTTTTCCACTTGAAAAAATATATCCCATCTGTCGTCTTCGCCAATGGGCCCCAAGTCGTCATAGCTCTCAGCTGGGATCTGAATTATTCCAGAGAGCTTGTTGATGATTTCTCGGTGGTATTCCACAGAGTCGACTTTCTCGCGAATATACTGTTCGACCTGGGTATTCCTTGGAGACAGCTTCGGCACTTGCTGGCATATCCCGGACCCTGGTCCAAGCCCGTACGTGTCCAGCTTGGGTGAGCTAGACGACTGAATGGGATTTTTGAAGAGTGCGATAAACGCTGAAACAAGGCCAATTACAATTGCGATGTGTATTAACCAAGAGCGACTTGAGCTCTTATCTCGCCGCTGATTGACGTGTGAAGGTTCGGTCATTGTTAGAAGCGTTGATTAAGTTAAACAAGAACAATATGGAAGATGGATGCGTGATAGGTTCGGATCATGTAGGACTTCGTCCGGGAGATATTTTGTCGTGCGATCTAGCCCTTAAGGGTCTACGATTCGATGTGGTATTGTCAAATTACTATTCTTCCCCATATCCATTCATCCCGTCGTTATACTAGTAACTTAGCAGGTATCGTAGGTCAAAGAACTCGATAAGGTTCAGGTTGTGGGGCGATAGCAATACTGGGGATTAAGTTCACGTATTAATGTAACCTTCTAAATGCGGTTTAGATTAGAGTGTTAATCCTATTATAGCATCTTACTGCGCGCAATTAACCTAACAGGTATCTTACTCCACCCAGTGGACCACATAGGAATTTTGCTCCGCCTGATGAACCATGTTGATAAGCCATTGTACCCCTTCTAGCTCATAATCTCAATAATGGTCAGCTCCCACGGAAAGCCTGTTTAGTTTCCCGAGATACAGGAATGTAGTCATTTTGAATCAATATTACTTACCAGCCAGCCTTTGCCCATTTCGCAGGAATTCTAGCAATAATGAAATCCGCGGTGGGGCTCCCCCGCCTTTGCTTTCAACATTCACTGAGATTTATACTATTCTCCGAGGATACGAGGTCAAGGATAAACCTTCCAAGTTGAACACGTCCATATATATCCCTAACAAACAGTGATACACACCTCTACCAACCGCCAAGATGTTGAATTCCAAGGCATCACTATTACCGGCCGCCAATGAATTCCGCAGCGACACTTTCACCACCCCAACGCCGTCTATGTTGGCCGCTATGACGAACGCGTCGTTTGGAGACGACGTGTACCAGGAAGATCACATCACCACCGAATTCCAAAAGGAAATCGCACGATTGACCGGAATGGAAGATGCTCTGTTCATGCTCTCCGGGACCATGGGCAACCAGATCGGAGTCCGCGTTCATCTCAACCAACCTCCGCACTCTGTGCTGTGCGACTACCGCGCTCACGTCTACGCCGAGGAAGGTTCTGGGTTGGCGGTGCTGTCTCAAGCCATGGTGACGCCCGTACACCCGGCCAATGGCATATACTTGACTTTGGATGATGTCAAAAAGTGGACCGTCCTAGGAGAGGATATTCATACGGCACCGACGAAGGTGATCAGTCTCGAGGTGACCATAGGCGGAGTGGTGACTCCCTTGGAGGAGATACAAAACATCTCCGAATTCGCACGTGCCCATGATATCAGAATTCATTGCGACGGGGCTCGCTTGTGGAATGCGTCTGCAGCTACTGGTTATTCTTTGGCCGATTACTGTCAGCATTTTGACACCGTGTCAATGTGTGTGTCAAAAGGACTTGGCGCACCGGTTGGTGGAGTCCTTGCCAGCACCCAGTCCAACATCAAGCGGGCTAGGTGGCTGAGGAAGCAGCTGGGGGGCGGCATTCGACAGGCCGGTGTTTTAACGGCTCCAGCCTTGGTAGCCCTGGAGGAAGTCTGGCCTACCATGAAAGAGACGCATGAGAAAACCAAGAAACTGGAGAAAGACTTAGCGGCGCTTGGTGTTGTGCCTCAAATCCCGGTTGATACAAATTTCTATTTCATCGACGCCAAGAAGTCAAATGTGAGTATGGATATTTTGTTAGAGCAATGTGAGAGGTTCAATGTGAAGCTCATGGATGAGCGGATTGCTCTGCATCATCAAATCAGCGACGAGGCAATTGAGAACCTCAAGGCTGCCATTGCCGAGACAGTGAGAATAACCAAGGCCTTACCGCCAGGCTATGTCTCCAAGGTCCCGCCGGGTGGGTATGGAAGCACCTCGAAAATGAATGAACACAGCTAGTTGATGGATCTCAGTGGTGTATATCTAACTCGCAGAGGCTCATGGTAGAGCTATTGTTGATATTGATGTGATTCTTTTTACTGCAATTTCACGAACTTTGTAAAGTTCGCTCTCTATGTCTGAGCGTCTCTGATCAATAGTCAATTATATGAAGGACTGTGTCTCTGTGTACTGCCGTTAGGAAGGATCATTGTAGATATAATGCTCGTAGAATCGTTTCAAACCAAGCACCAGATTTGAAGCCACGCCGTACAGTAGGAAAGTACACTGCGTTGGCAAAATATGATACAAGGTTGTGATCTAATAATGTAACTGACATTCAATAACATTTACGTGTGCGTGACTACTGATAATTATATAAGATGTCTCACGAAAACAAACCAGAAATGTGACAGCTCCATGAAAGAAAAGATCAGAAGAAACATATGACAGGAATACACTAATGAAGAACTATGATTAAACTGGCGTCGATTGATGGACATAATTAAGCACTCTGGGTCGGATCACCCAGTGCAGCTGCCGGTTTGTAGTTGCTGAAATCGTATTCCACATCATAGTCCTCCTCATCAACATCCCCATCGCTGAGCTCGACATCTTGGAGATTCTCCCCATCATCGATCTCATCAACGGTGAACCCGTAGTCCTCTTTTCGGATTTTCTTCCAAGCGGCAATGGTTTGTCTTCGGGTGAGACAGAAAGGCAGCTTGGAGAGCGCAACACACCCATCCTGAGTTACTTCCACGGTCTGGCCGATTGAGCTGGCAGTATCAGTGGCCTTGTCCATCAGGATGATATGGATAAAGAACACCATGCCCGACTGTGCCACCACGTTCTGGCCGCGCACAAACATGGGAAAATCCATCCACGTAGGGGAAAAGGTTGCACCCAAGCTATAGCCACAACTGTTGAAACGTTGGTCCCGGAAGCCGTTCTCATCCGCAACACGAGCGTAAGCCTCGAACACGTCGCCAATCTCTCGGCCTGGTTTGAGGGCCGCCATGGCTGCCTCCATTTGAAGTATGTTGACCCGGTGCATTTCTCGCGCCAGCTTGGTGATGCCGCCAATGGGAATCGTGCGCATAAGACACGTATGATAGTGCTTGTAAGCTGCGGCATGCTCGAGCGTGAGCTGTCGATCGATCTTATCTTTGCCCGTCGAGTAACGGGTGAGAACAGCCTTGTTGCCCGAAACAAGGATATTCTCATTGGCAGGATCATCACCACCACCCTCGTAGACCGTGCCGACAATCTCCCGCCATAGGTCGCCTTCATAGGCCCCGGGTTTAGCCAGCTTGAGGGCGCGGACGAGGGCGAAGTCGGCGAGATAAGCGGCCTTTCGAACCTTGCGCATTTCGGCTTCCGATTTGATAATGCGAAGCTCCCGGGTGAACAAATCGCTGTGGTCCACTAGCGTGCAAAGACCGTCCACGGCTTCTTCTAGTGCCTTTCCTAGGCGGTGCGTCAAGGAGCAGGAGTCAGGTTCATACCCGATCCGCTTGGATGGCGAGTTGATTCCAAATTCCTTCAGGACCCTGGGGACCAAGGACACGGGGTTGCTTGCGGCGTTGTCGGATCGAATGAGGATATCCTTCTGATCCAAGATTGAAGTGTAGAGAGCCTGGCGCAGATCCGGGATTCGAGTGATCAGCCTCATGGAAGCATCCTTGTGGAAGTACATGGCTTGGAAGAAGACATAGCCGAAGGTATCAAAGCCAGTGAAGTAGTAGAGAGATTCTTGCTTCGTCATGAGAAAACCATCGAGATTTTCTCGCTCCATAAGCTCCAGAGCCCGCTGTTGACGCTCTTTGAACTCAGCCTCTGAAAAGTATAGGGCTTTTTTGAAGGGCTGGGCTATTTTGACCGGTGCCATCTTTGCTGAGGAGGTTAGAAGGAGGAATTCGAGTGGTTGAGCTGTTTGATATCAAGGACATAAGAGCATACGAGGTTTTTTATACCCAGTCTGCTGCCCTCATGTCGCACCTCATGTTGAACCAACATAGGAAGATAGTCCGCTTGTCCAAATTAGGAGTATTGCTCCGCTCGCTCCATGAGTCTAGGCATAGCAGCAGCCATGTCATGTGAGAAATGCCCCTCAGCGGGGAGGCGAAAGTCTAAACACAAACTAACGTATTACATCCTAGGGCCCCGTATCACCTGAACCCAAGTGAATGCGCAGGGAACTAACCGATTGGGACGGGCGCCTGCGGGCACCTAAGATAAGATGCAGCGAGCTCCAGATTTAGTTTCCTCTTCAGTTTGGTACTTTCGTGAATACTACATGTTTTCTTTCCATTTTTGGACCGTGACAAAGTGTCACCCATCTCTTTCGATAATCCTATAGCCAATGACAGAAGGGGTGACTGAAATAAGGAGATGAGTGACAAACGGGAACAAATAGATGATTAAACTAATTTTGCCTCTATCCCACGGGGGTAGCTGTAGTTGTAAAGAAAAGGTTTCTAGTGTTTGCAGGATAGAGCCTGTCAGCGAGGTAAGACAAAGATGCCTGGGAACAAGTGATGTATTGAAAGAATACAGAGACTAATTCTTAGAGAACCTCTAGGTTCTCCGGAACGGACTATTAACATGGGGGATCAGCGTTACGGCGAGTCAACGCTGACGTGTCGACACCTATATACTGTCGATCCTCTATGAGTGCGAGAGATCTATATATAGCTCCTAAGGACTCCGTTACAATTATCCTCCCGTCTAGTACGGGTGTCCGTACCCGTGGTGAAGCCTATAGAACGTAGCCTATTAAAAGCCTAGTGGGAAAGGGTAGCTAGTTCTAATAGGGGCTATAGTAATTGCGTAGAGATAGTGAGGCGATAGGGAAACGATAGAGTATTAGAGGGTGGTTGTAGGCAAGAAGATTGGGGCCTAAGGTAGGAATAGGATAGGGCTCGAAAGTTTTATGATTTCCTAATTAGGATACTAGAGGTTTATTTGCTTAGATAGTATACTTTTATTATAGTAAACAAAGCCTTCTTAGCATAGTTAGATTGTATGTTTGTATCTACATTTGTTTATTTAGGTTATCGGGCTTTATTATGTGTTAAGGCCCTGCGAGGTCCTAGTGTAGCAGTATGAGTACGGGAAGTAGAGTCTATCGGCAAATGTATGTGCAGGTGTAATGAGAGACTAATTGCTTGTCCTCCATGCGAGGGCCAGCGAGATCAATAAATACGTGGTGCGCTTAGCTAATGTACTAAGCGATATGCATGGCCGTCATGGTCCATGCGTGCGCTCAGCTGTGCTCGCACTGCGAGGGCCAGGGCTCGCTGTGTACCCTCAGGCATCTGGCAGGTCGGGGTCCTGACACTATATGTGGTTGACCGAGATCAACCAATCGTGACAGGAGATATGCTAATTTTGACAGAGATACAACTATTCAATCCGTATTATGTCCGATCTTAGCCTTCATTTGTGGCTAGACGCAAATTCCAAATAAGAAATCGTGACGCTACGCTATCTCGATTAGGAAAGCGTCACGGTCTTAGCGAGAGATTCGGAACCATCAACTTTTCGACGACGAGCTACGACAGCGACATCCATCCAGACGTCACAAGGCGTATCGTTTAGATTTGCCACAAGCTGGATACTGGGCACATTTCCCTGCACCTGCAAGCTGCTACAGACAAGGAATAACATGCATGGATACCCTATGAACTGGTTACGGCCAACAGAAAAGTGAGGCCGCGCACAGCATAAGCCCAACATTACTATTTCTAGCCATTTTGTCGGGCTGCGCCCACCTAGGTTGCCTTCCTGTCTCCCTCTTCATTTTGTATAAGATGCTCTCTTTTCCTCCTCATTTCTCTCTTACTTCCCATACAATCCATTGCTTCTGACACAATAATCCACCATATCATCATTATCAACACACTTTGAATCTTCGCCATGGTTATCTTCATGCATCTCCCCTCGGACGAAGAAATCGAGGCTTTCGAGAATTCGGTTCTCGGACAAGCCTATCGTTTTACCGACCGAGCTTTGATTCGCGAGGCTCTTCAAGGCCCTAGTATCTTCAACCACAGCGGTCAAAAGACCCTTGCATTGGTTGGCGATGCGACACTCCGCCAGTTTCTCGTTGATCAAGGCCGAGAGAGGAACAAAACTCCGGGTAAGTCCCCCCTCCCTTAGCAATGACTATTTTGCACGTATGCTAAGTATGGTGTCATCAACAGGGGAGATTCAGAACGTCATCACCAAGGTGGCCTCCAATGACAACCTATATGACCGGGGCATTGCCCTTGGACTTGACCCTTTCATCGTGAAGAACCCGGGCCAGTGGGGCATAACGGCCGGAAAGAAGACCATGCCTACCACCATGGAAGCCATAATTGGCGCAGTTTTCTATGATTCCGCCAAGAACGGCGATGACGTCGAAAGGGTCCTCACTGCCCTCGGCCTCGCCTGGCCCGAGTGATCCTGCCCGTCCCTTCAATCGTACTTCCTTGTCATGGAGACATCAGGAAGCCTCTATGGGGGGGAAGGGGGGATCCCTTGCAAGGCTGGACCTTTTTCATTCAGCAGTGAAGTGGCCTGTGAAGTGACCTCTATGTCACAGCACTATTGAATGAGCCATGTACACTTTGCAATGGATCCCTCTCGCCCTCTCATGGCGGCTTCCTTATGTCTCCATGGCTGGGAAGTATATCATGAAGACCACATTTCAGGCAATTTAGAGACAGAGGAGGAATGGCACTGGCGTTTCATGAGATAGTCACTTATCAATAGTGAAAATGAAAGTAACGTAGCGGCACTGAAAATACATCCACGGGTAGTAATTTCTTTATCTCCTATAATATTTAGAAGTATCCAGAGCCCCAGCTGTAATCTATGGATCGCAACCAATTGATCCTCGGAGAGAAAGTCAAGATTCAACGTTCAGCCGTGCCGCAACACAGGATAGTTTCACCAGAAACTGACGACAATTCCGAGGTAAACATTGTTACACCCTCTTACCCCGGGCTTACTGTAACATCCAGGGATATGCATACATAATTGGTAAGTGCAGCCGGAAGAGGGCCTAAGTATACAGCTCTTGTCAAGACATACAGATCATAGAAATTGCTGTGCGAGGTTGGTGAGATGAGGGAAAATAGAATAGTTCTCTATACACCATTGAGTATCCGTAGTATCATTCCAACACTCAGTCATCATCTTCATCATCGTCATCTTAATCCTCGTCCTCATCCTGATCGCCGGCCTTGAGACCATAGTCATCTTCAAACTCCTTGAGAGGCTGGACGGTAGGAGTGAAGCCAGATGCTTCGAAGCCTTGCTTGATAGCCTATTTTAAACGTTGGTTTATAGTCATTTTCCCATTTGAAGAACATACATCTTCCAACACAGTCGCACAGGTGACGACAAGGTTCGCCGTCTTGGGAGCAAACATCGGCAAAAGAATATCACGCAGAGCACCCTTAATCTGGTCAACGGTGATAGCGCGCACATTCTTAAGCATCTTCTCCTTGTGGTCACTAGGCAAGTTGCGCACGACTTGGCCAATGAAACTGCCTTGCGCCCACTAGCAGCAGTCATCTGCTCATTGGCAAAGTTGACCGAAATGCTGCTGATAGCACCCTCGAGCATCAAGGGATTGAAAGCCGTAGCACCAGACAGATGATCCTCGACAATTTGCTTGCTAGACCCGAAAGCCTTGTGTGCGTTAAGACTATATGACCACTGTAATTTACGCTGACTCATCGAAGATACATTAAGAAAGACCAGACCAGCGGAAAAATGTCCTAATACGGGCTAGTGCGCTTGAGGTGGGGGCCTCAGGAGATAAAGAGAGTGAGAACTGAGTTAAAACTGATTTCGAATATCACTGTAGAGAGTTAAGAATAGGCCCCGGTCTATTTACAGTCTTTGTTCGAATAAGAATGACCCTTATATTTAGGCGTTAGCCACCCACCCCCCAAACCCCCCTGCCCAACCACCCCACCTCCTCCTACTTACAACTAGCTAGGAGGCTAGAGTCCCCCAAAATCCTTTGAATCTTCTACGATCCTTACTTAACGTACAATAATAATAGGCTAGTAAGGGGCGATCGGGTATCTCAATATACTCGAAAGGCTAGTGCCGATGAGTACTTCGGGAACTGTCCCTTGCATTTATGTAGTTATTAACATAGAGTATGATCCAAGAGTACTGGAAATTGTGGAAGTAAATTGCCTTCAAGCATCATCAAGTAATCCTGTGGAATTTTATTACTCTTGTTATTTCTCTGCTTAAATTGATTCTGGAAAAGGAAGGGATGGTTATTGTACACTTGTTTACCATCTGCGTACCGCTTCCTGTCAGCATCCGTGGCCTCTCTAGCTTGATAATGGACCTTCCCCGAGGGGAATGGAAGCAACAAGCCCTGCAAGGCCTATTTAAGAACCTCCTTATGACCTATATCGAGGCTGTAAGATTAGCTATATAAGGTCAATAAAGAACGGCAACAGATAGTGCAAAAGCAATTAGTACTTGAGGGCTTTTCGCCAATATGATCGACCACTCATTCCCTTCGTTTGCTTTTTCAAAACAATCGGATCAGATGATTTCAATACGTTAAAATTGCAAACAAGGTCGCCAGAAACTTCCATGCTAGCTCCCAAGTTGTCAAACTTGCCACAGTACTTGAACAAGAATTCTAGTCAGCACTCATCACCATAGTCAATAAATGGAACGACCGAAGACTCACATTTGGTGCAGAAAAGACCGTAACGAGATTACGCTCCCCAAAGAATTCATATCCCCCTTCCACCACCATATGCGCCCGACAGACTAGGTCTAAATCGTGGCGCTTTAGGAAATTCGCAACAACCTTCCTTCCAAAGGACCAGCTCACACCTCGGTCATCATTAGGTCCCCAGTCTTTAATATTTGCGGGATCGCTCCATAAAAGATCATTCAGAAGACCCCGATCAGGCACTTCAGTGGGACGAACGAGGTTTCGGATATCATTCATATCGTAAAGGTTTGGGGAAAGGCCGCCATGCACACAGAAGATCCTTTCTGCGATAACCGCAGCGACTGGAAGACAATTGAAAACATCTGTAAATGTTTTCCAGATCTTGACATTGCATCTTCGCTTGCACTCGTCATAGAACCCGTAGATTCGAGAGACATTAGCACACTCATGGTTACCACGGAGTAGAAAAAAGGTTTCCGGGTATTTGAGCTTGTAGCACAGAAGCAGAAGTATTGTTTCCAAGCTTTGCTTACCGCGGTCAACGTAGTCTCCTAGAAACAGATAGTTTGAGGCAGGAGGAAATCCGGACATCTCAAAAAATCGAAGAAGATCCGTAAATTGACCGTGGATGTCCCCGATGATGTGAATTGGAGCATTCAGCTCTAGGAGAACAGGCTGGGAAAGGAGCAGATTGCGGGCGGCCGAGCAAATGGACAAGATTTCATCATTGTTGAGACATAGCCTTTTCTCAGGCCTCGATTTTCCCACGTGTAGTAATCGTGAAATCATGCCATCTAGATCAAATAGGGTAGATCTTTCCATATTTGTTCGGTCTCGAGAAGAATAATCCCAGATTATTGTTTCTAGGTTGAGCTGGTTGTGTTTTCGCAAAATGGATTCATTCGTGGCCCCAGGAACCCCAGGCGACGATTCAGATAAGGGAACCTCTGCTCCGTGACTAAACTCCTCACTCAGTTGGCTCGTCTTCTCATTCAATGCATTTTGAACACTAGTCACTGGCGAGTCTAGGCTACCATGCTTGCTGAAGTTGCCTGAGTGATGAATTCCTCTTCTTAGGAAGCGAGAAAAAGAAGGTCTTTTGGATGAGTTGATGGCGGGATCGCAATCATGAGTTGTGCTTCGCTCAGTGGTATGGTCAAAGCCCACTTCTTTGACCCGCTGAAGGTCGTTTGAATGTTGCTTTAAAAGCTCTTTCTGGGGGAATTGGCCCCCCTCTTTCATCGCTGTAACACTTTCTTCTTTGCTTGCATCATTCATTGGGCCAAGCTCGCTTTCCTCTGGCATTGAAAGAGAAGCTGGGATCTCATTGGTAATCGTAGGAGGCTGCTGAATATCGGCAGTTGACATAGCTCTGGCTAATGTGTCTCGGTAGGCTATTTCTTCCGACAAGCTATTGTAGATATGTTACTGTAGAGGTCACACTTTCTTAAGAAGCTGGGTTATCACGCTGCCTGCAGTCGTGATCTTGGCAAGCCGGGTGGCAAACGCGGATTGTGATTGGGAACGGGGGCTCTTGGCAAAAGTGTAAATGGTGTATGACTGGACGATTTATACCCTCGTATATTAATCTTATATTCTAGTGTATGATTAATCAGTTCATTACATCATGACTCATCACCTGAACAATGCCAATGAATGCCCACCCTGCAAAGCTGATGATGGTTTGTTAACGGTATCCCACCGGTATCCCACTGGTATCCCATCCGGCACTACAAGGAAGCATGCAAACCTGTAGGCGATTTCTCCATGTTGCGGATCACTAGTTTCTCCGCTCCGCCCTTTCCGAAGATTAACCGCAGGTGCAGACAATGCGGGGAGGGAAACACCGTACACATGACTCTCTTGGCCCCAGAAAACTAGGCGGGCATGTCTATTTAACTGGTAAATTTTCACGACGCACATAAACTCTGCCTCTCAGTCACTTGCTCTCACATTACATTCTCAACCCCGCTGGATTACAATGTCTTCCGGAAACCATGATATCGGATTACGTATCGAACCCATCAGCCAACCCGAGGATATAATCCAGGCGTTTAACTGTGCATGCGAGGCTTTCGGGCGTCAGGCACAAGATGGGGTTTGGATCGCCATGAACCCGGCGTGGGAAACACCAGCGGGGAAGGCGCGTGGAGCTGCCGCAATGGTCAATCGCTGGACCGCCACCACCAAGGACCAGGACGGCAAGCCAAACACAGTCTTCCTCAAGGCTACGCTACCCAGTTCCGAAGGCGGACGTGTGATCGCCGGGTTTGCCATTTGGGTACAGGCTTCAAACGTGGCAGGTCGCGGCGATAAGCCAGCGGAGGATCTGCGCGAGGCCCTGCAGCTTGAATCGCTGTATCCTGGAAATGAACCAGAACAGCGGTACCTATCTCAAGTTATGTCCTCTTTCTTTCGACGCCGCACCGAGGTCATCAAAGAGAAGGCCACTGCAACACCACCGGCGGTAATGGTCTTGGATATGTGCGCCGTTGATCCGCACTATCAACGAAAGGGCATTGCACGGGCTCTGGTGCAATGGGGCCTCGATGAAGCTCAGCGACGTGGAGACCTGGAGGCCATTACGGAGGCATCTAGCATGGGGAGGCATGTATACGGCCAGATGGGCTTCCACCCAGAAGGCCCTGAGATCGAGTATCATGTTGATCCTGAATTCTCGCACCGCAGCAGGCCAGCCAATTTATTCATGCGAACCCGTGGCGGCTCTGAATGATTGTCCAGAAGGTCGGAATACATGCACTATTAAAGTCGCTGTCGCAGAAGAGATAGACTCAAACCGCGTACGAGCCTGGAAAGATAATAACCAGGGATACGCTTTTTGTCCCATCAGATCAAACCGGTAGTATATTTGCAGATAACCTAGAGTTGACCCACAGTATTTGGCTCTAATATCTGCCACAATAGACTGGTTACAAGCGACCCCACGCTCTGAACTCTTCAGATTCACTGCAACATAACACCTGTAGCATAAAAGAAAGCATTCTCAATCATCGGACAAAGAGTCTCGTGGAGTGGTTGTGGCTAAGCTTAATTATTTAGAACGGTGTTTCCCCATAATTGGCAGCGTGTGGCACGTACTAAATCAGCAATGCGGGCACTGGGCGTCGATTTGCACCGCCTGAACAATGTTTCGCGGTGCTGGGGTCTTGCAGAAGGCACTTCGACCAGTGGGTGTAATGTTATGGTTGCATTCGAATTTCACTGCCTTGTACTCATGCCCACATACTGCCGAGTAGTAGATGTACCAACCACAAGGGCAGTTGCCTGGGTTGTCAGGACTGTTTACCAGACGATCAGGTACATCTTTTTCCATTTGATTCGGTGGGATCTGAGTCGTCATATTTATTGAAGATCTGAATAGAAATAAGTAATAGGAGGGTCGAGCTCGATATGAATCAGAGTAAAATAAGAATAGTTCCGACGAAGGTGTTTTTACAGAAGTATTTATTACAAGTCTAGCACTGAAGCTGGGGCCGTTTAAGTATAATCTCGCGCGCAGGAATCATTTCTAAGTACGTCACCAATGTGATTCCCTCGAAGGCTATCTCTTGAGTGCCCAAGTCCTACTTGCCTCTCATTGACCAATACGTGCTACAATTTAGGCGCTTGGCTTTTCTATTTATATGCGTAAGGCCTCAAAACGCATAGGAAGGCGGTGAATACAACAGTGGGAGGGACGATCTTGGCTACGTAGAAACACAAATCGGGAGAATGTCTGTAATATTTTCAGCCTTGCAAGCCGGGATTAAATAGGATTTAGTCTTTTGGTTACTATTCTGGGCTGATTCTAGCACTGTGGCAATCCTTTTACGAATTATCTTTGTTTGAGGGATAGGGTTCTGATATTGATAGCCACCCACTCCGCCACGTCTTTATAGCAGCGGCCGAACTCTAGCTCATCCAGTGCCCACATCAACGAAACCTGGACTGGTACGCGAAATTAAGGCTCTCACCACGGTGCTGAAGCCTCGGGTAGAAGACAAATATGATTACATTCTCCACGATCTGTGTTTCCACGTGAAAGGGGTATCATTAATACATTGATCTAGCGCAGAGTTAGACGTTTCCAGTGTCTTTCTCCTTGGTGAGCTTGTAATTTACTTTTCATGCTGTTCCCTTGAAGCGATTTATAACTTCGCTGCTTTTCTCTGACTTTCGTCTAGCCACACCTGAACCGTGCGCACTAGCCCATCAATTTCCGCTTCCGTGTTGCCTGCATGTAAGCATACTCGTACTCGTTCTTTTCTCTCGGGGATGGTGGGCGGCATTATTGCACGAACGATAAATCCTTTCTCCTGGCACGCACTTGCCAGCTGTCTTGGCTGTGACGTGCGAAGAGAGATGATCGGTGAAGTGGGGAAATGGTCAATCTCGAACATGACAGATGGACGTGTGTGAAGCCCATCCAGTCTTTGCCGCAGATGCCGAATCAACTGCTGAAGTCGGTACTGTAGCTGCAGGGCCAATCAGTAACTAGGTTATAAACTGTGCAGACAAGAGCAACTTACTGATGTTGTTTCACCAGATGCAAGGAGCTCATATGCAGCGCGAATCGACGCCAAGAACGGGTATCCCAGCGCAGTGGTATAGATGAGACTCCGGGCATAATTGATCAAGTAGTCCCTTGTCTCGGGTCCACAGAGGACCATTGCTAGCGGGGTGTTAGTCAATCATCTCAGATGCGTGTCAAAAACATTAAAGGCCATACCTCCATGACTGGCCAGGGCCTTGCCAAAGGTGTGCACTCGAATGAACATGCGATTTTGTACACCAAGTTCCTGGACTACTCCAGCACCCTTCGGTCCGAATACACCAGTTGCGTGCGCCTCGTCGACATAGAAATATCCATTCCCGGCGGGGAGCAGGTCATCCACAACCTTAATAAACTCCTTAATGGGAGCCACATCACCATCCATGCTGTATATTGATTCAACAACCACGAAGACATTACGGCTGCCGTTTCGAATCGCTGGATCCGCAGCTATCTGGGACTGGAGCACCTCTCTCAACCCTGGTGGCGAACTGTGAGGGAACATTTTCCGAGCCCCCGCCCGGGAGAGACGCATTCCCTCGTGGGCACTGGCATGAATGAGCTCGTCATACAGAATCACATCCCCGGGTTGGGGAATACTGGAAAGTACTCCGACATTGGCATCATAGCCGGAATTGAACAAAAGCGCCGTCGGAGCTTGATGAAAGTCCGCGACAAAGTTTTCGAGCTCTTCCGCATACGCCGAGTTCCCGTCTAATAGCCGAGAACCGCCGCTGGCGAACGGGAATGACGGAGGCGTATTGTTCAGAAGAGCCAAGAACTTTTCCCGGTAGGCGCGCGACGTTGACAGCGACAGGAAGTCGTTGGACGAGAAATCCACGGCCGTCCGGGGTAAAACGGTCAACCTCCGGCGGGCAGATTTGGTTTCCCGAAGTGCCAATGCGGCGGAGAGTGATTCAACAAGAGTTGGGGCTGAACATGTATGATCTGGAGCCATTGTGATGTTCTGGGCTTTCATTGCGACAAGAATATTCAAGATGTGTGTTTTATGTTCCTGGATTCCGATCTCGGGAGCAATGATCGCCCACTTTATTTGCTCCGAGGGAAACCGAGAAATTGACACAAAACAGAATGACTCAATTGGAGCAACTGGAGACGCGAGAATGGAACCGGTTGGGATTCAACGAGAGAATAACCTCGGTGAGAGCGGAGAGGTCACGGGATCCACCTGGTTGACTCGCCCGCGGGATCTACAACTTCAGTCTATTCACCTCAACAATGCCTGTCGGTGCTGCGCTATGGCGTAATTTACGCGCTCATCAGGTCTACGGGGCCAACACTGATGTGGGAAAGACAATTGTATCTACTGTGTTGTGCAATGCGGTTCAACGACAAAAACAACAAGCCGCATTCCTCAAGCCTGTGTCAACGGGAGCCTTGGACGATGCCGATGATCGGTAGGCTACAATTGAGGTCGTCGTATTTGTTTCAATCTCTAATTTGGTCGCAGGCACTTGCAGCGCTTTGGCGCGGGGACATTAACCAAGTGTCTCTACCAGTTCGATGACCCGGTGAGCCCGCATTTGGCCGCCAAGGACAAAGTGGTGAGTCCCGACATCTTATCGTCAGATACGAAGCTAATTGATACAGATCCCGCGAGATGATGATCTTCTTGCCTCAATCCATAAGACGCTGTCCGGCTGGGCCCGGTCGGACATTGACTTTGCTCTCGTCGAGACTGCTGGGGGTGTCCACTCCCCAGGTCCCAATGGCAACTCGCAGGCGGATCTGTACCGACCTCTACGGCTGCCAATTGTGCTGGTCGCGGACTCTCGTCTAGGAGGAATCTCTTCCTCCATCTCTGCTTATGAGTCGCTGCTACTTCGTGGCTATGACGTACAATCGGTTCTCTTGTTCCGAGACGAGTACTACCAAAATCACGAGTATCTCCGTGATTACTTCAAGGGCAAGAGCATCCCTCTAGTCTCACTTCCAACACCTCCACCCCGCCCGTCTCAGTTAGACGCGGATTCCCAATTGAGAGACGAGGAGGCCATGTCCACCTATTACCAAAAGTCCGCACAGGAGTCCGACATTCTCAGACTGCTTGAGGAGATGACAGTGAAAAACACTGAGCGCATTGAACGCTTAGAAGAGATGGGCGACCGGGCCCGGGATCTAATCTGGTACCCCTTCACTCAGCACCAAGGCATGCGCGCCAAGGACATCACCGTGATCGATTCAGCCCACGATGACTACTTCCAGACATTCGGATCCAACTCATCCAAAATTACCCAAAGCGAACTGCGGCCAACATTCGATGGCTCTGCATCCTGGTGGACCCAAGGCTTGGGCCATGGTAACCCCGAGCTCTCGCTTTCTGCAGCCTACGCCGCTGGCCGGTACGGTCATGTGATGTTCGCAGGCGCCGTTCATGAGCCAGCGCTCTCTCTTGCGAGTCGCTTGCTGGAGACCATCGGAAACCCACGGTTGACCAAGGTTTTCTACACAGACAACGGAAGCACAGGAATGGAAGTTGCCGTGAAGATGGGTCTCCGCGCCTCCTGCAACCGCTACGGCTGGGACGCAAGCCAGGAACAAATTGGCATTCTGGGACTCAAGGGCAGTTACCATGGCGACACTATCGGAGTAATGGATTGCTCAGAGCCGTCCACTTTCAACCAAAAGGTTGAATGGTATCGTGGCCGTGGCCATTGGTTTGACTTCCCGCTGGTCAAGATGGTTGGAGGGTCATGGAAAGTCGAGATTCCCGGTGAGCTCCGAATGGACTTGGGCGAAGATGTCGACTTTGCTTCATTGGGCTCGGTCTTTGATCTTGAACAGCGTATTGAGTCTGCCACCGCTCGGCGCTACAAAGATTATATCCGCCGCACCATTGAGGACTTGATACAGCGCCAGGGTATGAAGTTTGGAGCCCTTATTATGGAGCCCGTCATCCTCGGTGCCGGTGGAATGCTCTTCTGTGACCCGCTCTTCCAGAGATGCCTGGCGGACGTGGTCCGCGACCACCCCGAGCTATTCTCTGCCAATGCCACTTCTCATAAGGAATCCCCATCCTGGTCAGGCTTACCAATCATCTTTGACGAGGTGTTCACTGGCCTGTATCGCCTGGGTCGTCGGACATCCGCTTCATTCTTGGGTGTCCACCCAGACGTCGCTGTTAACGCCAAACTCCTCACGGGCGGATTGATCCCGCTCTGTACGACTGTGGCTAGCGAGGAGATCTTCGATGCTTTCTCCAGCCCGGAGAAGAGTGATGCACTCCTCCACGGCCACAGCTACACTGCCCATGCTGTTGGCTGTACCGTTGCCGTCGACTCTCTGAAGACCATGGCACGGCTGGAGTCAGACGGATCCTGGGATAGATACCGCGATGACTGGCGCAACAGCTCAGTTGCCTCTGAAACCTCCACTCCTGATGTGTGGAGTGTCTGGTCACAGGGTCTACTTCAGGACCTGTCTTGTGCGGAATCAGTGGAGAGCGTCTTCGCTATTGGAACTGTGCTCAGTATTTCCCTGCGCGATGCCGAGGGTGGAGGTATGAAACCGAACGAACATTTAACAACGTCTTTCCGCTAACATCTATCTAGGCTACACCTCCAACGCTGCGAAGGGTCTGCAACAAAAGCTCTCCATTGGCGGTGATAAGTTCAATGTTCACTCGCGCGTCCTCGGCAATGTCTTGTATCTCATGTCCAGTGTGACATCCAAACCCGAGTCGTTGCAAGAGATGGAAAAATTGCTTCGGTCGGCCTTGGTGTAAATTATTGCCTAAGATGGATATCAAATGAATACATGTAAATGAAGAGCAAGCCACGCATCATTCCAAGGAGGTTGTCTTCGAAGGTCCTTGATCGAGATGGAGATCGCCTGGGCCATTTGGGGGTAGAAATAAATCTAGGCCAATCCTGGAACCTCAAAAAAAACGTCAATATACATCAGACGGTCCGGTCAGTATATTATCTTTCTATCTTTCTATCATTATGCATCCGATCTGCTGAATATCTCACATGTTACGTCTATTCTAAGTGCAATGGCTTGTGGACTGGTGTGGATGCCACCACGAATAATATGATGTGTATCCAACCGGTTGTTCCTCTGGCGCCTGGAACCTCTGTCTGCAATGGCGACGAGGGTAGTCCCATTGTGGATGAGACTGGACAGACCGGGTATGGCTTGGTGAGCTGGTACGCGCAAGGTTGCTTTGCCTCACCTCGCCCGAACGTCGGATCCAATCTCAATGATTCGTCCGCGAAGAGCTGGATCAAGGGACTGACGAAGTAAAATGTTGTCCATATCCTTCATGATATCTCACTTTGTTTATCTTTGCTCGTCCCCTGAAAGGGTGGATTATTGGACAACCTGTACTACTGGATCTGACAGAGGCATCATGCAAACTATCTACTATATGATATGAGTTAAATGAATTTCATGCATTAAAATCAAAACTATCTGGTATCTCTCTAAATATTTCATGACAGTGAAGATCACTCAAGGATCTCCGAATGATCTCCGAATGCAACGTATCTGTAAATCTATGCAAATAGATACTCGCTCAACTGGTGCAATCTAAACCATAGACCGCTCAACCTTCATGTCACTAGCCTGGGTATCCGAGCGGTCCATGGTAGTGTAACGACTGAAGTCTCTCAGACCCCGACGCTCACCACCAGGCTGCTCACCCGCGGCCTCAGTCTTGCGTGCCTGACGACGGAAGTAAACACGCTTGCACCACTTCCAACTCTCAATACCAAGGAAGAAGAGAACCGTCTCAACAAAGACAATACCCCATTCCCAGGAAATACTGCTATGCTTGAAGACGCTGTGGTTGATAACGGGGATATAAAGAATCGGGAAAGCAAGAACGAATCCAGTCATGATACCGAAGAAAAGGAACTTGTTGCGCCAGATATCGTGCATCCACTGGGTAAAGCGCCGCTTTGAGTCGGGCTGCATTTGGAAGAAGCTGCGGCGGAGGTTCATCATCTCCCAGGCGAGGAAGAGGGCGAACCAGGTCATGCAAGTAAATGTTGTGGCGCGAGCGCGGAAGACTGTGTCGCAGTCGTATGGCTTGGTTGGGTCATTGTATTGGGTGTTGCAGCCCATGGCGAGGTTTCCATCGCCCCAGCGGAACATGACGAGGGCGAATGCTGAGAGACAAAGGGCGGCCATCCAAACTCCGTAGACCAAGGTGTCGATGATGATTTCCCAAGTGAAAATTCCTTGTTTCTGTAATCCTGTTAGAATGATTTATAAGACAGGGGATAGTAAAACATACGCTTTGTGGGGGCCGGTCCATCACCTCTGGAGCGGCAATCTCCATTCCCAGACCCATATCAGGAAGACCAGAGGTAATCATGATAATCCAAATAATCTCGACAGGCGCAATAGGGAAGACAGACTGGTTGCTGTCATCCTTAAAGGCCAGACCAATAAGCAAAGTGAGGGCCAAGGCAACGTTCTCAGCGAGAAGATGCAGAACGAACTTCTGGATATTGTCGAAAATGCGACGTCCTTCCTCGATACCGTTAATGATTGAAGCAAAGTTATCATCGGACAGCACCAATTCAGATGCATCCTTGGCAACATCAGAACCATTCTGGCCCATGGCAATACCAACATCAGCTCGCTTAAGAGACGGAGAGTCGTTGACTCCATCACCAGTCATAGCAACATACTTGCCACGACGATGCAGAGCGTCGATCATACGGACCTTGGTGTTAGGTGCACAGCGAGCAATAACCAATGGAAGAGTGGGCAAGTTGTCGATTTCGTCTTCGGTCAACTTGTCGAACTCAGAAGCAGTCATCACCATCGCATCGGCGACGTCCTTGGCAATAGTATCCATGTTGGCAGGGATGATTCCAACCTGTGCTGCAATAGCGCGGGCAGTTCCGGGGTGGTCACCAGTGACCATGTGGACAGAGATTCCAGCCTTGTAACATTGGCTGATGGCTCCGGCTGTCTCGGGACGAGGGGGATCGTAGAGACCGATGAGACCATAGAATGACAGGTCTTTCTCAATCTCTTCTCGGGGAAGAGGCTCGCCACCTTCCTTCGTACCGGCTGTGTGCTCCCGACCGGCCATGGCGAGAACTCGAAGACCCTCTTTGGCCAGAGCCTCCATGTTCTCCAGAATCTCGTCCTTGATTTCGTCGTCAAGTGGGACGGGGGAGGCTTCTGCCGTCCACTTGATCGTGGTGCAGGCCTCGAGAACTCGCTCAACGGCACCCTTAGTGAAGATCATCTCGCGGCTCTTCTCTGAGCCCTCGTCGCGTTTGGAGAAGATCACTGACATCTTCTTCACGCTCGAGTCGAATGGATACTCGGCCTGTTGCTGCCAGATAGGCTTATCGCCCTTGGTCCAGTGGTCCAGACCCCAGTTGAATCGAGAGGCAAAGACTTGAATGGCGATATCTGTAGGCTCGCCACGAGCTTGCCATCCGTCGTTCGCGGTTTCATGGATATGGGCCAGGTTAGCCATGGCAGCCACGTCCAGATATTCCTTGAGGGCATCGTTATCCTTCAGCAAGTCGTCTGGGCTTGCAGTTTGGCCGGTGGACTTTTCGTCAAGTTTGATCGGCTGCTCAGGTACCAGACTCAGATCGCCTTCTCTCGGGTTGAGGGGGTCATTCGAGGCGCCGACCGAGTATGTTCCCACAGAGGGAATCCAAGCCCTTTTGGCTACCATGCGGCCCTGTGTGAGAGTACCAGTCTTGTCTGAGCAGATATTAGTGACAGCACCAAGTGCTTCCAAGGAGTCCAGTTTCCGGACAATGACATGTCGCTGCACCATTTGCTTTGTTCCGACAGCCATAGTGATAGTCAATACAACAACCAAGCAAGCCGGAATCATAGCCAGACCAGTAGCGACGGCATAAATGATGACCTCGCTATCTCCGCGCCAATTGTTAGATCCAGCGACAACAATGGCAAAGATCACAGCAATTGCAAACAGCAGAAGAGCAAGTTTGGACAGCTTCCGTTGCAACGGCGTACCAACATTAGTACCTAAGAACCGTCCAATAGCATCGGTAGTAGTCAAAGTCCAGGCCTGAATATACCATCTCTTCTTGGTTTCTCCTTCAGGGCCACGCTTGACAGGACGGCGCTTCGAGTCTGTTCCACGCAGGGCCATGGCAATAGCTCCAATCTCAGTTCTCATGCCCGTTCCCACAACGACTCCACGGGCACGGCCGCGAGTCACGGTGGATGAGCTGTAGGCAATGTTGAGTCTATCACCTGGACCGGTGTCGGCGTCAAATGTGGCGTCGGCTTCTTTCTGGACTGGTAGTGATTCGCCTGTGAGGAGGGCTTCATCGGTTTCGAAGTTGAATGCTTCCACCAATCTATATGTGTTAACTTATGCCATACTGAAGAATGCTGTATCTACATACCTGACATCAGCGGGAACAGTATCGCCCACTTTCAGTTCGACCATATCACCAGGGACAATCTCGTTAGCTGGCACAGTGGATGTCTTGCCATCGCGAGAGACGACACCGGTAGGTGAACTAAGGGACCGCAGTGAGTCCATGGTCTTCTCCGCTGCGTAGTCCTGGTAAACCCCGACCACGATGTTGAGGGCAATGACGGCAGCAATGAAACCACCTTCAATCCAGGACTGGATACCGAAACTGACAGCCATGGCAATAATAAGAACCTATATGGGTGTTAGTTGGGAGTTTCCGATAATTCCGGCTCATCACTTACCAGCATCATGGCATTGGCAATCTGTCGAATGACAATTTTGGCGAGGGAGACGCCTTCGTCTCCTTCCAACATGTTCTCGCCATATTTCTCCAGCCTTTGCTTGACCTCTCCCGAAGTCAATCCATCATCGGAGTTTGTACCCAGTTCTTTGATGACATCTGTAAAGGTGAGGCTGTGGGCAGGCTGGGAAAGAGGTTGTTGAGTCTCATTAGGACCTTGGCCTTTCTCCGCTCTATCCTGCGACATCGCAAAAAGGGAAAGTGAGTGAGGGTGTCTAGTCGTGTGTGGTGTGATGTACTTCTATAAGTCTCTTAAGGAGGCGTCATGTAGAAGGTATCCGCAAGAGAATGAGAGTCCATACACAGAGCAGAGTTACTTCTTTACGCGAGAAGAGTATAGAGTATATTCCTGATTCTTTTCCTCCTTTGTTGCCGGGGTGTTTCTGGGTATAAATAAGGTCCAGCCCGACCCGATGGCGAAATACACCTGCAACCGGGTATCTCTTTCCGGGAGTCAAATGGTTGCGAGTCTGGGGAACCGACCAAAACTCCGATATCTCAACCAATTACCAGCCATAACCAAGTCTCGGTATCGAGCGGACTCTTGGCGCATTCGATTCGTCTTTGGCTCTTGGGAGGCAATGACGACATGACCCTCGGCGTTGTCTCGGCGGCTGGCCACGCGAGGAATGGTGAATGCTGATTGGTTGCGGAGTGCCAAGAATCATCCGGGATGTCTGGGCAGCGCCTCGGCGGGCGGCGACTGGACTCAGGCTCATCTATTTCGGTCGGAGCAATACAAGTTCTCTTGGCCTGAAATGTCTTGGCTAATCTTTGGTTTTTGGGGTAAGGGTCTTGGCAGGTGAGGTCCGAGAGTGCCTCCTTCAAATCCGCCCCAGTCTGCCGTTTGAATTTTGGTCAGACGCGTGTTGAAAGAGAATGGGAACTCATTGATATCTGAGTGCACTGCGGTGCCTATGCATATACAACCGAGTGATCCGAATGTCACACCGCGCCCCTTGTCCCACACTCTCCAAAGCATTCCCATTGGGCCTATTGGGCCTATTGGGCGATACTTGAATTTTTTGTTGAATTGTCGTATTCCTGCCTCACTCGCATGATCCCACATGGAGGAATCAATGCCCCGGGGGGAGATCATCGGGATCGTGATTGGGGGTGTGGTGATATTTGCCCTGATCAGCACGATTCCGTTGTGAGTGTCCCCGCATAGGTCTTGGCTACGCCCCCTCATGCACGCGAATACTCTCGGAATGTTTCCCTACTGATTGACTTGCAGAACCATCATCTGGTACCACCGACGAGTCAATCGCGAGTCTTCATTGAATCGCGACGAGTGGAGGCTCGGCAATCAACAAACGCAACAACTACCCCTGCAGGATGTCCTGGGCCACCCAGTCTCGGTGGACCGATGGCTGGAAGAACAGAATGTACCCACAAATGCTCAGCAATGTAGCCAAGATACTTGGTAAGTTGTTATCTTCCTGGTCTCCCATCCCACTCTTGGCTCTGCGGCTCGATGATGTTAGTGCGGGGACATTAGGGCTGGGCACAAGGCTGAATCTGCCCTATTGGGCGCATCGATGTCTTGTGGGCAATATTGGGGTCTGGGCAAGACAATCTGGCCCACGATTACCCATTCTCTCAATCCATGTCGATGCCATGTCAATGCCGTGCCTTGTTCTGTTCCATGTTCCTGGATGTTATCAACTCTTGGCCAAACAGATATCGACGCCGGACGTATCGTCTGAACCTTCTAGAAGCACGGCTAATAACACCCCACAGTTCCATCTGCCTCTGCGCACTGTCGTCGCCCATCTATCCGACCTATCCACATACAGCCATTCTAGCCCGGAGCCAACGCAATCAATCCCCAATTCGGGCAGACGATCCCCATGCACGCGTGGCCCTGGACCCTGGCCACGAGACCATTGTCTTGAATCGATGCAAGCATGCCTTCCATCTGGCTTGTCTCAAGTCTTGGTTTGAGTATCGTCGGTATAAGTGCCCCATTTGCCAAGCTTCGTATTCGCCCGAGGAGGAGGCATGCGGATTAAGACCACCAACCTGATTGTTCTTTGTCTTTTGTATAATTGACTGGTGGCTTTATATTTTTCTTGGTATCCATGCGTTTTTTTCTCGAGGTCTTGTGACGGGCTTTGCTTTGCGCTTTGTATTTAGTTTGCTTTGAGATATCCATTGCGCTCGAGATGTACTCTCTTGGATATTCCATGTCTAGTCTATGTAGGTTGCTGTAACTTATATGTGCATTGTTATCCGAGGCATGATTACAACATTAAAGCCATTATGCATTCCTCATAGAAGACGAGAGTGGCTATTCCAAGTTTGCTCCCTTGCACTTCTGGCCAGCGGTACCGGCTCAGCAGTTTTCCACCCGAGAGTCCCACTTATTATATCATCGGAGCATCACTATCTTACCACGCATCAATTTCAGTGCGGCAAACTGCGAGGGGGTCTGGATTTTTGACACTCGTCTCCCGTTAACGCGACCGGTATAACGTACCAACTTGATTGGGCGCCTAGCTCTTATTCCCGTAGGTTATTCGGAATTTTTAATTAGTCCCTTTAAAGAATAGATTATTCCTAAGAGGAAGTTGGCCTATGGAACAAGTTCTTTATCACATCAATGGGTGCGTGACTTCACCAGTAAGGATCACAGGGTCTTGGGTACTCAATAAGTAACTTTGACTGGCTCTCCATTGTATTTCCATATGATGTGGCAGTATATACTACGGATCGATCAAAGCCAGGGGAGCAATGTAAATCTTGGAGGTGCCACGCGAGATAAACTGTTATTAAAGTATGTCCTTTCTAGTATTTTCGTGTCACTTTTCACTTTATCGGCTATTCGAATGGCTTCTAGTGCCAAAAAGAAGTCGCACTAAAACTCGTGTGTAGGTAGACGACAATACTTAGAAGATATCGAAGAGTTAGCCTCGGGTTGTAGTATTATGAATCGGCTCATTAGAGATGGTTCTGTTTTTTTTTTCTTTTATTCACTTATGCAATTTCAAGTGTTTAATGTTCAAGTGCGAGATCGGTTGTCGGGCACCGGAAAAGGAAATGAATATCTCCCGCACGGAACCCCAGGAACCCCAACCTTCAATATCACGTTGCATTTTACTTCTTTGTAGATAATCTCCCAAATCTTTTCATTTCATCAACTCCTCTCTTCGACTCTTCTCAACATGGACCTGACCCCCAAAGAACTCAACCTAATCGAAGTCGCAAGAAGCACAATCAATTCTATTCCAAAATCCGACAACCACAGCGTCGCCAGCGCAGCCCTCTCTGCGAATGGACAAGTCTTCTCTGGAGTCAATGTCTTTCACTTTACCGGTGGGCCATGTGCTGAGCTCGTCGTTCTCGGTGTTGCCGCTGCTGCAGGAGCTCAGCAGCTCACGCATATAGTTGCAGTGGGTGAGGATGGTAAAGAGGGAGTCATCATGAGTCCATGCGGTCGCTGTCGCCAGGTGTTGCGTGACTTGCATCCTGGCATTAACGTCATCCTACAAAACCCCGGAAGGGCAGTGGCCGTATCTATTAATGAGTTGTTACCTTACGCTTATGATCTTCGGGATTGAGTGAGATATTTCAATGTTAATATTGGCCTATGAGAAGATATCAAATATCAAATGTACTTAGATGCCTATCAATCAATAACTCGAATCAATCCAAGAACCATAATCGCTCCCCAAAACAGTCTTCTTGGTCACACCCGCCGAGATAGAAGTCTCATACAGCCGACCCGAAGTACTAGCTCCATCCCCAGAGTTGTTGTACTCATAGTACAGCGGCGTGGCACCGTCAGCCATAGTCGTCCAGCCCTTAGCATTGATCAAACTACCCAGCTTGGAATTCTGGTAGATAACACGAGCCAGAACGCGCCACGGACGACCGAGATACTGCGTACCATCAAGGGTAACACCCGACGCAGCCTGAACATTACAGTGATCGATTGCGTACCAGGCTGTGTCGCTGGATGTCATGCGCGAGTTGGCAGTAATGGCACCAGGACCATTGGCAACGATGTCACATTCGCCGAACCAGGCCGAGGCATCGCCAAAGATGAAGTCCACGGCTCCTGTGATGCTTTAGTATACATAGAAATGTGTAAGTCTGCTGGACTTACCCTCAATCATGCAGTTGGAATAGTACTGAGTTCCAGACTTGGCGTACAAGGTATCCTGGTATCCCAAGAACTGGCAGCCATAGAAGCCGAGCCGATCGGCATTCGCGACGAGTCTATTATAATGAGTCTCTATATCCGATGTCAAGTGTAGAGGTAAAACTCACGCCACAGCCTGCGCTCCCTTTCCATACCCGTTCACAACATTAATGTTATACATCTTCAACCCATTAGATACAACATTCACAGTCGCACTCTTATCCAACGATCCAGCAGTCGGGGAGTCGAGAGAATGCGTAATAGTAACGGTGTTACTCTTATACGACGATGTATCCGCAGTCTGCCCATACAAAGTCAATGCACCACCGTATTTAATGGTGACCTGCTCCTTGTATGTGCCACCAGCAATGTAGATACACGCATCAGCGGTGGAAGAGCCAAGAGCAGAGACTGCAGCGCCGACACTCGAGTATGTACCACTGGAACCGACAGTCAAACATCCCGAGGGCGCGCTTGTCCTCGCTGTGCGACGTTGCAGCTCTGTCGGTGCCCCGAGGACGCCAGCGCCAAGGGTTAGGGCTGAGATGAGAGGTTTGGCAAGATGCATGATGTGCGGAATTAACCAAGGAAATGATCGTCTCTGATGTGCGCGGTTGCATGGATAATATATGCAGATTCTGGGCATAGCTTTTAAGCAAGCTTTTGCGTCTAATCAGAATCCCCTATTTCAAGGGTCAACAACGGTCTCGTATCAGACGGAGCTATAGTTGAAACATGGATTCTCCACTCCGATATTCCCATGAATGACAGGCGTTATGCAGGGCAGTTTTTATTTAGGCTGATCTATTTACTGGTACGCTATTGGCTCCTGTCATCTTGAATGTCTAGCATGTGTCCCGTGAAAGTGTTTCAAACAAGGGGGCGCCAGCTCCGAAGTATATACAGCTAGATCCGGGGAAATCCACGGGAAAATGCCACGCGAGACCCATGTCCCTGGAATTAATTGGCGGTTATCGACTAATAATCCCGTCCCCTGGATGTGTATCTGAAGAATGACGACAAAAGATCCCAAGAAACCAAAATATCCCTCGAATAGCGGGGCGCGTTTCAGAAAACACACTTGTTTCTCCGTTCGAGTATGAAACCTCATCTCCACCACATTAGATTAGCCAGATATTAGCCATCTATACTTTGCTATACAATATAGAAAGAAATATACTTTAAATGGCTACTAGTTTCCCCCTAAACGCAGTACCAACAACTAACATGCCATCCCTATCCAAAGCCCTCACAGCCCTCGCGCTGCTAACGCAAACCCTCGCTCTGAACCCAACAAAGCCTCTCAATGCCCGCGCTTCAACCTGCACACCGAAAGCAGGGGGATCATCCACAGTAGACGATGTACCAGCCATCACATCCGCGATCGCATCTTGCGGAAATGGGGGAACAATCGTCATTCCCCCTGGTAGTACATACTACCTGAACAGCGTGCTCGACTTTGCAGGCTGCACCGGCTGCGACTTCCAAGTTGAGGGACTGTTGAAGTTCTCCTCATCGACGAGTTACTGGGAGGGACGCACTGCCATGATCAACGTTAAGAATATCAATGGACTTAAGATCCGATCGTTGACGGGGAGTGGAGTTATTGATGGAAACGGACAGAACGCGTAAGTACCACCTTTTCTGCTCTTGTCTTTTCTTCGCAGTACATTGATACTAACATACCATGTATAGATGGGACCTCTTCGCAAAAGATAGCAGCTACGCCCGCCCAACACTTCTCTACATAGTCGGCGGCTCAAACATCGAAGTATCAAACCTGCGCCAGAAGAATCCACCAAACGTCTTCAACTCCGTGAAAGGCAGCTCATCCAAAGTAACCTTCTCCCATCTAAAGATGGATGCGACATCGAAGAGCGACAACGCGCCCAAAAACACCGACGGCTTCGACATCGGCCAGAGCACAGATGTAACAATCAGCAACGTAAACGTCAGCAATGACGACGACTGCGTGGCTTTCAAGCCCGGCTGCGACGGCGTTACCGTGACAGATATAACCTGCACGGGGAGTCACGGATTATCCGTTGGATCACTGGGCAAGGGATCAGATGATACAGTGAAGAACGTGTATGTATCCGGCGCGACGATGATCAATTCGACCAAAGCACTTGGGATAAAGACATACCCATCTGGCGGCTCGCATGGTCTGTCGACTGTGAGTAATGTGACGTGGAGTGGGGTTGTTGTTGATGGATGCGACTATGCGATTCAGATCCAGAGCTGTTACGGCGAGGATAGTGAGTATTGTGAAGAGAACCCCGGGAATGCGAAGTTGTCTGGGATATTGTTCGAAGATATTAGTGGGACGACGAGTGGGAAGTATGGTGCCGTGACGGGCAATTTGGACTGCGGATCTGGGGGTACTTGTGATGTGAAGATTAGTTCGTACACGGTGAAGCCGGCGTCTGGGGCTGGGAAGGTGCTTTGTGCGAACACGCCGTCTGACTTGGGGGTTACTTGTACTGCTGGAGCATCGGGATGATGATTGGAAAGGAAGTGTATCTCTATGCAATTCTGCGGTATAATAAAATATGTTCAAGCACGTTATGATTTTAGACTCTTTCCTCATTGGTCATGTTTACGAATTGGCAACCATCTTATCCTTGACGTAGAGGTCGACGTACTGGTCGACATCGTAGTTCTCCAGCTGAGGGCGATCCAAGCCCACCTTCAGCAGCTCATCGACGCGAGCCTTGTCGAAGTGTGCCTCGAGGTGACGCTTGTACTTGGCCAGAATCTCGGGCTTGGCCTCCTCGCGACGGAGACGGTGGCCGAGAGGGGCTTCGACGGCGATCTCCTCAAGGACAGTGCCGTCGTTCAGAGTGACGGTCAGCGCGTTGGGAATGGTACGCTTGGCGGGGTCGTGGTAGTCAGTTGTGTACTGAGTGTCCTCGACACAGCGGATACGCTTGCGGAGGTCCTCCAGCAAAGGAGATGTGGCGGCCTCGGAGCCGTCGGCGTAGTCGCTGGCGGTGAGACGGCCGAAGACGAGCATGGTGGCAACCATGTACTGCACGCAGTGGTCGCGGTCGGCGAAGTTGTCCATCTCCTTGAACTGCTTGTCGATGATACGAATGCAGGCCTCGTGTGTGCGATTGGTGATCTCCTTGATATCCTTGGCGCTCTTGCCCATGGAGGCGAGCTTGGCGTTGACCTTTTCGGCGGCCTCAATGGCAGTCTGCGAGTGGAACTCAGCTGGAACAAAGTTAGTCATGTTCAATCAGAGTAGGATGCATTGCACTTACCAGGGTAGGAGACCTTGAAGAGAACGTTCTCCATGACGTAGCTACCGTAGGGGCGCTGGAACTGGAACTTCTTGCTCTTGAACAGGACATCGTAGAAGCCCCAGGTTGGGGCAGAAAGCACGGTGCGCAGACCTCCCTCTCCCTTTTGGACCTTCAAGACCAGGTTGACAGCGCGCTGGCAGGCATCACCGGCAGCCCACGACTTGCGGGACATGGTGTTGGGGGAGTGGCGGTAGGTACGGAGACTTTGGCCGTCCACCCACGCCTGGGTAATGGCATCGGCGGTCTGCTGCTCGGTGAGACCCATCATCTTGGAGACGACAGCGGCGGTCGCAACCTTGACGAGAACAACGTGGTCGAGGCCGACCTTGTTGTACGAGTTCTCCAGAGCAAGGACACCCTGAATCTCGTGGGCCTTGATCATAGCCTCCAGAACATCATGGATCTTCAGGATCTTGCCATTACCAAGGTTTCCACCGGCGCGGTTGGTGCGGGAGATCCAGTCTGCCACAGCCAGAATACCGCCCAGGTTGTCAGAGGGGTGACCCCACTCAGCGGCCAGCCAGCAGTCATTGTAGTCGAGCCAGCGGATCATAGCACCGATGTTGAACGCACCGTTGACGGGATCCAGCTGGTAAGGAGTACCCGGGACACGGGTACCATTGGGGACAATAGTACCGTCCACAACAGGGCCGAGCAGCTTGGTGCATTCCTTGAACTTCAGGGCCTCCAATCCACAACCGAGAGTGTCCAAGAAGACCAAACGGGCAGTATCAAACTATCGACACAATCAATTAGCTGGGTTCAGGGTTCCGGTTACCCGCTCCACTTACCGCCAAGTCGGAGTCAACCTTGTAGTCGTGAATGTACGAGGCCATATCCTGAATTTCAGGGTCATACGGCCTGTCGGTAGGAACCGTAGGAGGGGCAGACTGACGGGCGGCCATGGTGGAAAAGCGAGGTGCGCGAGGTGTGCGAGGTGTAAGGGTAGGGACAGAAATGCGAGAAGCGAGAGTGGGCAATCTGGAGATGCGGGCCAAAGTGCGGGGAGCCGTGTGGGTCAAGCGCCTCACGGGCAAGGACATAGTGAAGGGGAGAAGACAAAGGATTACAATTGGACCTGGAGATGGAAGAAGATGAAGGGTAAGGAGAAGGTATAGAGAAGAGAATAATGGAGAACGGAGAATGGAGAATGTTGGGGAATTGGGGAAAGGGAAGGGGTGTCAAGCTGACTTCATGCCGAGGGTCGGTTACTGTCGGTCCGACACCTGTTGATCTGTTTAGTCTACGAACATTGAGCTATTGAGCTAATTTTTGTGGCTATTTGACATTGATGCCATGGACCATTTCTCCGAAGTCAGGAGTAGTCAATTATGCGAAATTCGGAGGTATCACTTGGAAAGGCAGCAGAAACGCCAGCAAAACAGAGCAAAACAGAGATGACAGTGTGATTCCTCGGATCAATTGACCTCCCATGGCGATCGGCATAGATCAGTGGTAGACGCCATTGGCCTCCTTTGCGTCCGATTCGCGCAGGCACTGGGCGATCTCTGCATAGATGGCCTTTGCGAACAAAGGGGGCACCGCGTTGCCAATTTGCTTGCGCACGTTGTGGTCTGAAAATTCAAAATCCATGGGGAATGTCTGGAGACAGGCGAACTCGCGAGCAGTAAAAGGTCTCTTCCCCGTGGGGTGGTAGTTGTACTCCCCTCCACCGCAAGTGATGGTCTTGGCCGGTGCATATCCGTTGTAATCGGCGCGGTGAGCTAACTCCCAGCGAGCAAAGCCTGCCTCAATATCGTGATCTTGGGCATCATCGGGGATAAGACCAATAGCAGACCAGATGGATGAACGAGGGAGAAGTCCAGGGGAAGCGATCAATCCGTGAGTTGGTTGGGGAAGATGAGGGAGGATCTCGCCCGGTCTGTGGTCAGCTGGTCAGCGATGCCCTGAATATCTTCGTTTCTTCCTTCTTTCGCTTCTTTCTTTCTTTCTTTCTTTCTCCTCAACTTACCCTGCAGCAATCACCACCAACCTCTTCCGCTCCTGAGGTACGCCATAGTCATCGCAGCGCAACACTGCCCAGCGGAGAGAATATCCGATCTCTACCATATCAAGCAGCACCCGGTGGAAGATATCAGGAAACCGCTCAGGCAAGCCGGAGGTCTCCTCCATAGTCAAAACCCGTGGCTTAGCAGTCCGGCACAAGCATCCAGCGGAGAAGATACAAGCCGAATTGTCGTCATCGCGGTTGCAGTTAACGGTGTGGGCAGGTGAGAATGTTTGGCAGGGAGGGGAGCAGTGGCAGATATCTACGCGCATCCAGTTCGGATCGTTGGTGAGAAAATCGAAGAACTGGGCATGCTCGATCTCGACCCCTTCAAAGTTACGCTGGTAGGTATCGACAGCGTGACGGCAAGAGTCAACTGCCCACTTAATGTCTAGTCCAGCTTGTCTGGCGCCACAGGACACCCCACCGCCACCACAGTATGCATCGCCAAAGGTGTATGCCCGTGACCGTCCAGTGATAGCACCAGTGAGATCAATAACCTCGTCATTGTCGATGTCTTCTGCTGCTGAATCAGGTGCCTGTCCCTCCCCGAAAAGTGTCGTGCGGCCCAGTCCTCGCCATTCATCACGCAGCTGGATAGAGGTCTTGCCAAATCCGCTGTCACTCTCGCGGAAATTGAGATATTCAATGGCAGTCTGGTCAGCTGTCAAGTGGTGCTGGCCAGGGACGACGACAACGCCCTGCTGGCGAATTGTGAGCTTGAAACGGCAAGTCAGCTGCGGAGTGGGCACGTCAAAGTCGGTGCGATGATTAGTGAAGCGAATGTCACAAATCTGCTTGACATTCTTAATGCTCACCGATTCGGTCTTTTGCGTGACCCAGATCAGCTCATTGTCCTTCTTAGGGAGGTACATCTTGACCTCGGGGTGCGTGGCACGGAAGAGACGACGGCCGGTGAAACGCACGTCGTAACCCAGAGGGTCAACCTGTTGAATGCGAAGAAAGGAGCCATCCTTGAGCTCCAGGGACATCCCAGCACGGTAAAGAATACCACCAATAACGGTTTCCGAGAGTTGATGGCTCGCGCGAACAGATCGTCCCGATGCCTGTCGGCCTATGGTCCGAGGAGTAGCCCGAGAAGTCCGAACATATCGGCCAAGCTCCATGTTATCCACAGCAGCACTGCCGGAGGGGCCCGAGACGCTTTGCATCTCCGAAGTGAGGATCTGCACGTCCTCATCTTCTTCATTATCCGAGGTCAAGTCAATGATATCTTGAGGCTTGGGAATGGACGCGCGCGTGAGAGAAGGCATGAAAGGAGAAGATGGTTCCACCTCAATGTCATTGTCGCCAATGGTCAAATCCAAGACCCCTGCGATTGACTGTATACCTCGTGAGACGGTCGGATATCCGAAAGGGGATACCGAGATACGTGATCCGTCAAGGGAGGCCATTTTGCGGTGGAGGAAGGATGAGGAGTTACTTGTGCAAATATGGGAATGTGAGTACTTGAAGAAAAGAGGAAGCGAAGCGAAGATCCAGTGAGCTGGGTCTGATATTGCGGAGTATCGAGATAGGGATGACTTCGCCTTCAGGCGACACAGAATGGAGATGTGCGAAACGAGGAGTTTTGGCCTGAAGTGAGAAAGTGCGATCAAGTGCGGGGCAATTTCATCTTGGGGAGGTTGAGGTACCTTAAAAATCGATGCTATTCAGAAACTGAAGACTCTCGTGCTATACTATGTGCTGCGCGGTCTACTGAGCTACGAGCTGGAAGGGCTGAGTATATCTATCTATCGAACAAAGCAGCCATAGTCTTTAACGGAAACGTGAAGCAACAAAGACACAAAGATGGACTGAATGGATAAAGGCATGGTGTTCAATGAAGCCATATACTGTAGACTGTAGACTGTAACTGCATATAGATCACCTGTCCCATTCGGGCCACTAGGGCACGCTGACTCATCTCTGACTAACCAACCAACGAGAAAAAAAAACTCGGTGGAGCAGAACCAAACCACAGAACAAAATTTCACTATGGAGCGACTTTCCTCCTCTTTTCTCTTGGGCTGTGGTGACCATTGTCTGATCAGTCCCTCTATCCCCCATTGTAAGTGTGTTGTCTTGCCGTTTGTTGTTTTGTTCTTCACCCTCTCTATGATGAATTTGGTTTTTTTTATAGATGTTAGACTTCCTAAGCAATCATTGCGGAGAAACATCCATCCTGATCTGAGACATACACTATCATGTTGTGCATGCAATGGGTAAAATTGATGCTAATGCTTCTACTCATTCAGGAATACCGTCAGGATGTGTGGCATCATTGCTCTGATCCAGGCGAACCCCTCATCCGCGGCTGCCGTGGATCTCCATGAAGCCCTCTACCTCCTCCAACGTGAGTTCGGTTTATAATCTCCACGTGCGACCGCGAGACTAAACGCGTGGGACAGATCGTGGTCAGGATGCAGCCGGTATCGCAACCTGTGCGTCCGGGGGTCGGATCTACCAGCTGAAGGCCAACGGCATGGCTGCCAAGGTCTTCCAGGATGGTGCCAAGGTGACCAACCTGCCTGGTTCGATGGGTATTGGCCACCTGCGATACCCGACCGCAGGATCCAGTGCCAACGCCGAGGCCCAGCCGTTTTACGTGAACAGCCCCTATGGTATTTGCTTTGCCCACAATGGTAACCTCATCAACGCCCCTGAGCTCAAGAAGCATTTGGATCTTGAGGCCCACCGTCACATCAACACCGACAGTGACAGCGAGCTGATGCTCAACGTCTTCGCCGATGAGCTGAGCGAGACCAAGAAGGCCCGTGTCAACCACGAGGACCTCTTCGCCAGTTTGACCCGCATGTACCAGCGCTGCGAGGGTGGATGGGCTTGTACTGCTATGCTTGCCGGTACGCCTTACTCCTTTGATGCATGTTGATATGGTACTAACGTTGTCTAGGATTCGGTATCCTTGGTTTCCGTGATTCCTACGGTATCCGCCCCTTGGTTCTGGGCTCTCGCCAGTCCTTGGATGGACCTGGCATGGACTACATGATGGCTTCCGAGTCAGTAGCCCTGGACCAGCTGGGCTTCACCAACCAGCGTGATATTCAGCCCGGTGAGGCCGTTATCATTGCCAAGGGTGGTGAGCCGGTTTTCCGCCAGGTGGCACCCAAGAAGGCTTACGCCCCTGATATCTTCGAGTATGTCTACTTTGCTCGCCCTGACTCTGTCATGGATGGCATCAGTGTGTACCGTAGCCGGCAACGCATGGGTGATCGTCTCGGTGCACGGATCCTCGACGTCCTGGGTCCCGAGATCGTCAAGGATATTGACGTGGTCATCCCCATTCCTGAAACGGCCACCACCTCCGCAACCAATGTGGCACAGTACTTGAACAAGCCTTACTGCCATGGTTTCGTCAAGAACCGCTACGTCTTCCGGACTTTCATTATGCCCGAGCAAAAGACACGCCAAAAGGGTGTTCGTCGCAAGCTCAATGCTATGAAGGCCGAGTTCAAGGACCGCAACGTGCTGCTCGTTGATGACAGTATTGTTCGTGGTACCACCAGTCGTGAGATTGTCAGCATGGCCCGGGAAGCCGGCGCTAAGAAGGTTTACCTTGCTAGCTGTGCCCCCGAGATTACCCATGCTCACATCTACGGTATCGACCTTGCTTCTCCCCAGGAGCTTGTCGCCCACAACCGGAACTCCGACGCTATCGCCAAGCACATTGGTGCCGAGAGCGTTATCTTCCAGACCCTGGACGATCTTAAGGATGCTTGTGCCGAGGTTGCCCGTGAGAACGGGCAAGCGGAGCCCCAAGACTTTGAGGTCGGTGTGTTCTGCGGTAGCTACGTGACCCCAGTGTCCAACGGCTACTTCGAGCACCTGGAGTCCGTCCGCGGTGAAGGCCGCAAGTCCAAGGCCCTGGACAAGGCCAAGGAAGCCGTCTCCCACGGTTTCGCCAACCTGACGGACTTCCAGATCGCCGCCAACGGCGTGACTATGGACACCAACGGCAAGATCATCCCAGCCTCTGAGAAGACCGAGTCTCTGACCCACCCTGAGACCAAATCGAGCCATGAAGAGCACAACCCCAAGGTCTCTGACCGGATGGATATCAGCATCCACAACATGGCCGACCACCACGACGCATGATGACGATGACGTACTCTTTCCTTTTTGTTTTCACGTTTACACTGGCCATTTTGCCAGTTTGCATCGGGAGTCTGGGAGTTTTTTTCTGAAGGAGCATTGTCATGCTGTTGGGTGGCTGATCTGCTGCTATGCAAAAGCATTGAAAATACCAATACCCGGTGTCTCGACTCGAGGTCATCTACTACGATATGAATCTAGATGAATGCAATGTTGATGTATCATGATTTCTATAAACCATAAAGTTCGTAAATATCCAACTCCAAGTTGATGTGATGCTGTAAGGCAGCAAATTGCGGCCTCAGGTATCACTCTGTCCAAGATAACAGTCTGCATCATCCACCAACCGGTTTCTGCCATCTCCTCCCCTTTTTCCCTCTGTGCGCAATGTGATTGACACACTTGAACGCTCTGTTCGATCTCACCTTCCTACCAATGGAGCGTCGCGTCACTCGCTCTGCAGCGCGTGCTGCTTTGGTCGGGGATATCAGCCACGGATCAAGCACCTCCAAGGCGCCCAAATCAAAGAGAGCCAAAGTCAGCGAATCTGCTACAACCAAGTCTACCGTCATCAAATCTTCTTGTCCTAAACCTCAGAACAACAGACCGTTTAAGACAATTCCGAAGCCACTCGGTTCAGACGAACTGCCTCATAATCTCGGATCTCTGCCGGTCCCACCAGTTGCTAAAGAAATGTCAATCGCTGGCTCTGACAAGGAAAACAACCCTGTCAAGAAAGAGAATGTCGATAAACTTGCTGTCGAGCTCCAAGACACTGTGGACAAAGCTACAACCAAAGTCGAAGAGACCAAAGCTGAAGCCGCCCCGCCTGCCCGGAAACCCAAGAAGAACACTTACGGCCTGACACCTGGAGAATCTCCCTTCCCCGAGTGGGCTCAGCCAAGCACGGAGCAATGCGAAGAAGTCAACCGACTATTGTCCACCATCCATGGCGAGATCACGCCGCCAAGCACCATCCCCGAACCGTCCCTGACAGTCACCGGCTGTGGCGAAGTCCCATCAGTCCTAGATGCTCTAATCCGCACTCTCCTAAGCGGCGCAACAACAGGCGCCAACTCCGCTAGAGCCTTCAACGGGCTCGTGCAGCGCTTCGGTGTTCTTTCAGAGGGCATCGGCAAAGGAAGCGTAAATTGGGAGGCTGTACGACAAGCCACAGTGAAAGACGTCTTCGAAGCAATCAAAAGCGGCGGTCTAGCAGATATCAAAAGCAAGAATCTCAAACGGATCCTGGATATTGTCCATGAAGACAACCAAACACGCCGGAATGACCTCCTAACCACTGAAACTAAAGACACAACAAGCTCCAAACTAGTCCCAGACGAACTCGAAAAAGAAAAAGCCTACGAAATCGCCTGCGCCGACCAAAATGTCCTCTCCCTCAACCACCTCCACACTCTAACCTCGGAACAAGCAATGACAGAACTAGTAAAATACCCCGGCATCGGCCCAAAAACGGCAGCCTGCGTAATCCTCTTCTGTCTCCAACGCCCCTGCTTCGCAGTCGACACGCACATCTTCCGAATCTGCAAATGGCTCGGCTGGGTCCCGCCACGCGCAAACGAGGTCACGGCTTTTAGTCACCTGGAAGTGCGAATCCCTGATCATCTCAAGTACTCGCTGCACCAGTTATTCATTCGGCATGGGAAGACTTGTTCGCGGTGTCGGGCTATTACTGGTGCTTCTAGTGCCGGTTGGGGGGATGGGTGTGTGATTGATCATTTGGTTACGAGGACTGGGAAGCGGAAGGGGTTGGTTGTTGCTGCTCTGAAGGGGAAGGGGAAGGGTAATGGGAAGGCTAGGAAGCGAAAGAAGGAGGAGTCGGAGGATGACATGGAGAGTGAGAGTCTAAGCGACATTAAGAGTGACCTGTCTGATCTGAGTGATGATTGAGGAATATGTCTCGACGGGACTACCTAAGCATCAATTATGAATTATAATATATGACTAGAAATGATGGCTGGAATATCTAATGTATTATTAGCGTTGCTCTATTTACTTTTTGCTACTTGGTCATTATGTTATTCATATTCTTAACATTTATTTCCAAGGGTTGAAGCTATGTCTGGAGATGGCCGGCATCACAATGATCTTAACTTCCGAATTCCGTGATATAGACCAAATGCGAATAAAATTGCATGTATGTATGTATCCAAGAGAAGTGTAAAAGTAGCATAGACAAGTAAAGAGCAGCAAAGAGCTAAGGAGAGGAAGTGGTCCGATGTAGATCGGCGTAGTCGGCCCGGGTCATGTTATCTCCACAAAAAGTTCCCTCCTTACAACTCTCCAGCTTCCATTGCTTCAATTCGTGCAGGATGGATTGTTTGGCAAAGCACATTCCGCCGTCACTGCTCTCCCTCCTAGTGGCCTATGCGCCTCCCCGATCCGCAGAATATGCCCCAATGATCAGAGTCGCGCTGGCCTCCTTGGTCGCCGTGTACGTGGGGTACCTCTACATCCAGAGCCGGAAAGAAGCAGCAGTCGCGTTCAATGTCCCTGTCCCGCCAGAAGTGCGCAAGAGTGGCACGGGCAAGTCTTGGGATGAGGTCCAGGGGCAGCAGAAGAAGGTGCTGGAGGATCAGGCTCGGGGGGTAAGTTACAGTTGCGTCCTCGTGTTTTCCGCGCTTGTTTCGCGTGCATGGGCTAATCGCTGGTCTCTGACAGAAATGGAACGATCAATTGATTATGAGCTACTGTCCTGCCGATGGGAGAGTGCTCGGTAACGGAATGAAGCCCGCCACGGTCGACGATGTCAACGAGGCTGTTCGGGCTGCAACGGCTGCACAGCGGGAATGGGCAAAGACTACATTTGCGGAGCGCAGAAAGGTTCTCCGGACATTGTTGAAGTATGTAGATACTGCTACAGTCTGTTGTATAGAGTGGCTGCACATCCCATAGCTCCCCTGAGACATGCTAATGTCTCGCAGATATGTCCTCGACCACCAAGACGATCTCGTTACCGCATGCTGCCTCGACTCCGGAAAAACAAAAGTGGATGCCTCTTTCGGCGAGATCCTCGTCACGGCTGAGAAGCTCAAGTGGACAATCGATCATGGCGAGAAGGCGCTGCTCGCAGAGCGCCGGCCTACCAACTTCCTGATGATGTACAAGAAGAATATGGTCACATACGAACCGCTCGGCGTTGTGGGCGCCTGTGTGTCTTGGAACTACCCTCTCCACAACTTTATTGGACCTGTTATCAGTGCCTTGTTCACCGGTAATGCGGTAGTCGTCAAGCCATCCGAGCAGACCGCATGGTGTTCGTCCTACTTCCTCGATATGGTACGCGGTGCCCTCTCCAGCTGTGGCTACTCGCGCGACCTGGTCCACATGCTCGTCTGTCTACCCGCCGTTGCGGACGCCCTGACCTCGCACCCTGATATCGCACACTTGACCTTCATCGGATCCCGCCCCGTTGCCCACAAGGTCTGCGCATCCGCAGCCAAGGCCCTCATCCCCGTCTGCGTTGAGCTAGGCGGCAAAGACCCAGCCGTGATCCTCGACGACTCCCGCACCGTCAACAACCTCTCGTCAATCGCATCCATCCTCATGCGCGGCGTCTTCCAATCCGCCGGCCAAAACTGCATCGGCGTAGAGCGCATCATCGCCCTCCCCGGCGCCTACGACCGTCTCATCGAAATCGTCACTCCACGCATCCAATCCCTCCGCCTGGGCTCCATCCTCCTCGACTCCACAACCCCAGACATGGGCGCAATGATCTCCCCCGCCTCCTTCGCCAAACTAGAGACCCTCATCGCCGAAGCCGTCACTCAAGGCGCCCGCCTCCTCGCTGGCGGCACCCAATACCCCCACCCAACCCACACCCACGGCCACTACTTCTCCCCAACCCTCCTAGTAGACGTAACACGGGACATGCGCATCGCACAAGAAGAACTATTCGCACCGGTCTTCCTTGTGATGCGCGCAACATCCGTACCAGACGCAATCGCCATCTCAAACTCAACGCCCTACGCCCTCGGTGCAAGCGTCTTCGGCCACAACGCGACAGACATCCAATCCTGCGTACGCAACATCTCCGCAGGAATGGTAGCCGTCAACGATTTCGGCAGTTACTACGCCGTGCAGCTACCATTCGGAGGAGTGCGTGGGTCTGGCTATGGCCGGTTTGCTGGCGAGGAGGGTCTGCGCGGATTGTGCAATACCAAGGCTGTTTGTGTTGATCGGTTCCCGAAGATTATGGGGACTGCTATTCCGCCACGGGTGGATTATCCGATTCAGAAGCGGGAAGGTGATGCTGAGGCTAAGGATGGTCGTGCTGCTTGGGAGATGTGTAAGGGAGTTGTTGAGACTGGGTATCAGTTGACTATTGGTGGGCGTGTTGCTGGTATTCTGCGGTTGTTGGGGAATATGTAGACTATCACTACGGATGTATTTGTGATGTCGCTTCTTGTACTTTATACATTGTAATGGCTGAACTCTTGGCTGTGAGATCTATTTAATTAATGTGGTTCGTATATCAACTCGGCAAATCAAAGTTATGCAGTGATATCGCTAATAACAGCTTCAAGGTTGAAGCACCTCTTATGGTGGAAAAGGACCAAACTTCTTCATCCAATAATGGTCCCTCAGGAACCAGCTCTCGGGAAACCAGTTACCAGGAATCTCGGCGGCCCCTTCACCAGACCCAATAACCTGGTCTTTATAAAGAGAACCCTCATAATCCGTAGGATTCAATTGTCCATGGACGAAAAGTGGGTTCTCCATATTGACTTGTATATCCCCAAGCATTCGAGGCATGCGTATCAAGTAGTGAGATAACCAGCGCGCAAAGTTGCCACAGCTCCGATAACGACTTGGGTTACGCTGGGCGAGATCAACTTGATCGATAATCCACTGCGTGATCTCGGGCGAGTTATGCGGGAGAGATTCCGCGTTGGCGCGGACGAGGGCGTTCATGAAGGCCACGTTGAGGCTCGGGTCATCGCGGCCGTACCGGGTGACTGTGACGAAGTGTCCCGACGGGATGGTGTAGAAGGTACGGCCGTGGGTACCTGCTTTGTAGCGGAAGGTGTACTCGTCGATTTTGAGGAGTGTGACGAGTGCGCTGAAATTCTGGTGGCGGATTGCATTGTCGACTCCTTCATGCAGAGCTCCCCGGTCGACGAGCGTTAGGGTCTGTGGCATCACCGAGGTCTTTCCAGAGGTCCAGTTGCAGGATGTTATGCGCAGCATCTCCAGGAATGCGGAGTCGTCCGGGGAGAACCCATTGCTGCGGCCGCGGAGTAGATGGGGCGGGAAACTGCGGAGTTCCAGAGCTGGGAAGTTGATTAGGCTGCTTAACGAGGGGCAGCGAATCTCAGTGTTGACCATTGGCATAACGTGGAGTTCGTAATCTTGGATCCCCTCGTCTTCTGCGTGTGGAGCGAGTTGCGAGAAACGCGGACCCGTCTGCTCTTTCAGGAAGCCGCGAAGTCTCCTCGTCGGTTTTCCCGTTCCATAGAAGACGCGAACACTGTCATCCTTGCGCAACAAGAATTTCTCGAAATCTGCCTGTTGGTTGGCTTTTGTCACGATGCCGGCGTTGATCCAATGGCGGTTGATAGTCAAGGTCTGCATAACCGGGACTTGTTCCCGTACGCGATCCACCGTGCACCACTTGCATTTGAATACAGCTTCTTGCAAGGTGGTGCGCTCGTCCAGCGAGAGGGGGACGTATTGGAGAGGGACCAACAGGCGGTCGATGGCCCTGCTCCGGGGGTAGCTGGGCGGGTCATCCCAAAAGGCGAGAAGGATGAGAGCGCGGTAAATATGCTCACGGGAGAGAGCACGGTATAAGAACGGCGAGGCGCGAGGGAAATTCAATTCGAGCGAGTACAGGAAGATGTGCTCGATCACCTCCACGGGGAGGGCTTCCAGTATGGACAAGGTTCTGGTTGGAGACTGTGGGATCGTCGTTGCGGGGGAATTGGAAGGTCTATCGTATGGGCCAGATCTCGACCGGGATGATCGACTTGAAGTCGGCTTTTTAAATCGGCGACCTGGTCTGCGCTTTGTCGTGCCGGAAGCAGTCGACGTCTGTGTATCCGGCGCGAGCTTCGACACAAGTACATCCTTATATGGGGCGCTCATGAGACTGCAGATTCACGACTTGGAGACAAGTCCCCATAAACCGTGAGTTCAAGCCATAGGAATTGGAGCTATATCAAGTCAAGATATTGAAGTATAAAAACCCGATGCACGTCTGATTGGCGGACGAGAACCACGAGGAATGAGTCACATGACATGTCACATGATGTAAATCATGTGACATGTGGTACCCCGCCCAATGTCATGTGACTGTCAAATGACGTCAAAGACATCGAGCTGGAAAAGAAGACATTCAACTGTCAGAGCAGGATTGAGCTCTGTGGGAACCTGAAACAGCTTAAATGTGGTTCCTCACACGTTGGCTGATCCGTCAATTCAACGTGGCACAATCATTGGCCATTATAGAAAACCCTGGTACCTTGGAGCTTCAAATCAAGGAAGTGTCGAAATGACGGAATGGTTCCAAACAAGTTCCTCCTTGTGTGAACCTCACTTCTTCATTCTTCAACCCAATCCTGTCCAGCCTGCAAGCCATCTGTCATAACTTTTACGTCACTGGCGCACTACCGATAGTAACCTGAAGCTTTGCATGAACTATCTATCTGTCTATCTTCACCTGTTGGAGACGGTTACGTAGAGAGCAGATCTCTCTCACGCAGCAATCGTCATTCAATCTCTTTCTTTATTTAAACCTTTGCTTCCGCCTCCTTACCTTCACCATGAATCCTTTCAGTGACAAAACCGTCCACACACACGCATCTTCCAGCTCGGAGTCTACTCTTGCAACCAAACCCAAGTCTTAACACGCTTGCACTTGACTTCAACAAAACTTGATACCAAACCAAACCAAACCACATTCTCAAAATGGGCGCCGTCGTCTCTTGCGTATGTCCCTCCATCCACATTAACACCAACATCTACTAACACAACCCCCAGATCCAAAGCGTCTTCCGCGCCATCGGAAGCGCTCTCATGGCCATCGTCAACGCCATCGGCTCGATCTGCCACGCGATCATCAGCGGTGTCGTGACCGTGATCGACGTCATCATCTCCTGCCTCACCTGCGGCTACTGTGGAAGACGCAGACGAGGCCGGAGATCGGCCGTCTGAGAGGAAATACCTCGCCGCGGCGAGTCCTTACTCTGACACCTTACACACTGGAGGATAATATGGGCTGGTGTGGGGATCTACGATTGTTATGCCAGCGCTTATTTTTTGGTTTCTTTGCTGTTTTACCTCTGCTATCTGGAGTACATACCCCGAGGCGCAATTCTTTATTTGAGTAATGAATCAAATGATGGGATATGACGTTTATTTCTTCTTACTTTGGTTATGCACATGGTATCTGTAGTATGGACATGGATAGTAAAGATAGCACCTGGTCTGTCATCCATTTCGTTTTGATGATATATCATGGTGTACCTGACTGCTCAATATATCGTAACAAGTCCTCCTTCGCGTCGGCGGGAATATCGTTCCAGCGTTCATTCAGAATAGTCATGGCAAATGGATCACCAGATCCAGATCCATATCGCCGGACCAGGGAGTAATGCGAAGGCTGCAACGGCCAACGAGCAGGGACACGACAATTTTCAGCGCGAAATGGTATACGCAGTAGACGACGGAAAGGCTCGATCTTTCGTTTTCGGATAAGACGATAGGTAATTTTAGAGGAGCGGTCAGGACTAACCTCATCCTCGTCCAGATAGAAATCCGTAGACAGCAGCTGTAGAAACTTAAACTGTGAATCTGACCATGGGGACCTCAAGACTTTATCTGGGATACGACCAGGACAAATAGCCACCGAGCAAGGCAGTCGGAAGAGATCATTCTCGTAATAGATCTCATGCGGTTCGCGGATCTGAACAGCACCAAAATGGAACCAGATGGCGACTTTGCGGTCGATGCGAGACGAAGAAGTCGGAGTCCTCGAGTCGGTCTTCAGCTGCGCAGGAATAACCAGGTCGCCTTTCCCGCGCCGGCCATTAACAGCCCAGTCACACCCATCCAGGTTATCAAACCTCGGATCTAGATTCGACAAGATAGCCTCATCATCCTCATGAAAAACCAACCCGGCACATTTGCGCCGAATCGCATGAGCAACATATTCCCTCTGGCACCGTCTAAGCAGAGGAAATGTACACCACCGACAAGCCAGGAAAGTAGTCTGAAGCTGTTGCCTCTCCTCCCAAGACAAAGCCCAGAAATCCAACGGCGGCGGCAAAAAGTCCGGGGTGAAGAAGCCCTCGCGCGAGCTGGGGTTCGTACTGCTAAACGCTAGCCGAATAAGCCAGCTATAAAGCAGCGGACTGGAGAGCGCGTTACTCAAGCGCGGTGATGCACGGGGGAGATTGACTTCGAGACAGTGAAGAAAGATCAACTGAAGTATTTCCACGGGGAGAGACTCCAGGCGCGAGCACGGGTGGTCGGCCAATGGGTCTAGTTGGCCCATTTGCAGGTTACAGTTTGCAAAAAGCAGATATGACAGTCCGGTTGTACAGCTTGGACGTAATATATCGATAGTCTTTCTTCTGTGTGGCTTTTTTATTCTCGAATGACAGTTTATATACTGCCAGGGATCGAGGACATCAAGTAACGAGTCTCGGTCATCTCAGTGAATGCAAAGACCTCAGGGTACTGCACTAGCATGCCAATGCGCAAGCATTGCAGAGGCGCTTGCAGTGTAGTCTCCAATGAGGAGAATTGAAGAAGCTCGAGGGGGAGGGGAAGTGGGTAGATGAGGTGAGTTGCGTGTCTTGGCACCAGCTTTAGACCTCCGCATTGAGCATTAGGTATGTGGCTTGATGGATGCACGTTGTGTATTGCTATTTCATGTTGCACGGTGCGTGTCGCATGTTGCAACTGGTTATTCTCGGTTTTGTTGTAGCTGAGGACAAGAAGGTTTTGTAGGTGGTACTGGGTCTCGATATATATCCCAACTCGCTACTGGGCTCTCTCAGTTTGTTCTGCTTTATAGTTCATTCTATAGAAATTCGCTACAGGGATAACCTATAGAAACAGAACAGAATTACAGACCTACCTTCGATAATACTTTACTGCAGTACTGAAATATTGATAACGCAGAAACGACAATGTATGTTTCTATACACATCCCAGCCCACCACACTATCGGAGGTATCTGACCATCTACTGACGAAATAGCCATATTCTTGGCTCCAAACAACATGATCACGTAGTGTGATGAAACGAGGGATAACAAGGCGGATTTGAGGCCCACAAGAGTTCGCGCTTAGACAGCGGACAAATCGCCGAAGCGCTCCTACAGACCGTATGAGCATGGAATAATAATCAAGATAGCAATTACCACATACCTTGTAGCCAGGGGGCATCCACTTGCCCTTGGAGACCAGGGAGGCGGTCTTCTCGTCGATCTCGGGCTGGGCGGAGGCAACCTCGTCCTAAAAAAGCAGTCATGTAAGAAACCGATTCCAACGCAGCATTTCCACAGTGTACACATACGACAGTGAGGTCTTCGAAGGGACGGGCAGTCTCGATGTTCTCCAGGGTCTTCTGCAGGTTCTGCAGCTCAGCCTCAACCTTGCCCTTGGTAGCCTCGGCGTTCTGAACAGCCTGGGCCTCGAAGGCATCGATGGCCTTCAGCTGGCGGTTGACATCGTAGGAAGCGGGCTTGAAGGTCTTGAAGTGGTTCTCAATCTCGTCGACGATGGCCTTGTTCTTCAGGATACCGCGGTAGTGGCTGAAGTCAACGGTCTGGGGCTGCTCGGACAGGGCCAGGACCTTGCGGCGGGCCTCATCGTTGCGCTTCTTGAAGGAGTGGAGGGAGGTGGCGGTCTGACCGCGGAGGCCGAGCGAGGTCGACACCTTGGCCCAGTCGATCTTGGTAGAGGCGCTGCGCTGTTCGGGTAACGGGGGTTAGCAGGAGCCATAGAGATGGGCAGACTTGTCGTGCACCAAGTGAAGAGGAGGATTGGAACATACAGCAGCCATTGTGACGGGTATGATAGAGGTTGGGGGTGGGGAGAAGAGAGGGGAGTTCGATGTGCAGGGAGGTGCCGAAACGAGGAGCGACTCGGAAAGGTTTGGAGGTTGGGTCACGTGATGCCATGTTCCGGGACCATACGAGCATCGTATAAAATGGCATAACGCCGGATACCCGTGGACATGTAGTATTAGTAGTATAATTAAATTATATTGAATAGTGATTTACGGTTATATCCTACATTCACGATTGACAGATTTCGAACAAGTCGTGGTTCAATTGTTTTTGGGCTATTTGTGTACAACTATGGGCATCACCATCGTCCAATCCCTAGAACCTTAATGGAGCGCATTCATTATATGCTGAGGGCCATGATGGAGTTGACGATATCGTTGTCGTTCTCCCGAAGAGCCTTGACGGCCTTCTTACGGGAAACGTTTGCCTGTGCCATGACCAACTCGATGTCCTTGGACTCAAGGCCAGACTCGTCAACTTCCTCACCATCATCCTCCTCCTCTTCATTCTTGGCCTCAGCCTCGGGGGCCTTGCCCTTGCCGAGGATCTCCTCGTGGTCGTGACCGGCGTGGTCACCGGCGGCCTCGGAGGCAGCGAGCTGTTGGGCGGCAGAAGCCTGGGCCTGGGAGTTCAGGTCCTCAATCTTGGCCTCACCGAAGATGCTAGAGGGCGTCAGCTTAAAACCATCAGGATTTGAAGGGTGTAGGATCCACATACATCCAGCAGTTGCTGTTGGGGGAGCGGTAGACCTCGGGCTGGTTGACAACGAAGAGGATCTATCAACACAATTAGCATCTGCGCATTCAATTCAAATGCCGTGGTCCACCATCAGACAAGGTGACAGTCCTTAACAATCACTTTCGCCCGGTGGAGATCTCACGGTCGCATAGACCACATACGTTCTTGGGGCGGCGGAGAGTGACACGGGTGATGCCAGGGACGAGCTTCAGGCCGAGCTTGCCAATGGCCTTGCGGGCCTTCTTCTCACCACGGGAGTGGACAGCGACGGAGGCACCGGCGGGGATGTTGGGCTCATCGCCAGCCTCGGAGCCAGACTCAGAGGAGCTCTCCTCGACGGTCTTGGAGACCTCGTCATCGTGGATTTCTTCAACGCGGGGGTCAGCCATTTTTGCGAATGTGTGCCTAAACAAGATCAAGAATTCGATTAGTGGTTGGATTTTTGCCGATGGCCGTCAAGGTGGGAAAGGTGGGAAAGCGGGCATAGTGGGAGAGTCGACCCCCACGAATCGCACGACATCCGGGAAACGGCGGGATTTGATGATGGAAAGGCGAGGATTCGGACGAGTTGAATGACAATACGTACCTGAGAGGTAGATATCAAGCTGTGGTGGTGGTTGATGGATTTTGTTGAGGTTGAAGATGAGAGCTGTGCGGCCGACCCGAAAATCGTTAGCGAGCGGATGCCCACTCCCCAGACTGGCACACATTGCCCTATATGGACTACATGTACATCACCAATTCATGGGCATTTTAAGTACTAGATCGGTTTAAATATTAAGTTAAAGCATTATTTACGCATCCCTGTTTCTATTTTGTTCTTTTTTGGAGAGAGCAAGACGATCCCGTGGATAAATTGGGGATATAAAAGTAGTCCACGGAGGAAAGAAAACCGATGACAAAGGCCCCTTGTCGGGATATCAAGGATTTTGAATCATTTTTGCTGTTCATTGATAATGCATACAGCTGTTTTGCCGGAGGACCAGCAATGGAAACCCTTCCAGGACACCTTCAACCCATGCACCGAAACCTCGTAATCATCTATGACTTGTTGGCAGCGCGGACCTTGGCGTAGGACTTCTGGACCTCGTAGCGGGCCTGTAAGTTGAGTTAGTTGAATGTTCACGATTGGAGATCTGATCTGATCTGATCTGGGCCCAGGCGCATATGCACATGTGACTGGAACCCCTGGACCATCATCTTGTTCACGTACCTGCTTGCGGAGGCGGAGAACCTTGAAACGCTCGAAGTCGGACAGGTTCTTGCGGCGCTCAGAGCGGTCGGTGCGCTGAGCGAAGGCGCTCTTGGCCCACTTGCCATCAATCTCGTTCTTAGCCCAGAGCTTCTTCACGGGACCGGTACCGGCAGCGCGGGGGAGCTGGGGAATGGTGAAGTGAGTGAGGGTGGCGTGGGCGAGAGGAAGAACGTGACGGGGAACGATCTTGTTCTCCTCGGAGGAGGGACCGTCGACCAGGACCTGTTCCAATGTCAGTAAGATAATCCCGACACAATCTCCGAAATCCAATTCCGCAGTTTTTTGTTTCTCTCGGTATTTCGGGATAAAAGCGATTTCACGTACACGGCGGTGGTCCACAATCTCAACGATGGCGGCGAGCTTGCCTTCGTAGGGACCGCTGCGGATCAGCACCAGGCGGCCAACCTCAACCAGCTTCCAGGAAGCGACCTTGACATCGATATCGGCCATGTCGAAATTCTAGACGAAAAATTCAGCGCGGGTCTTCTTGTTGTAGAGAGCAGTGTATCACTCACGGTCGGAGGGTATGTGTATGGGTTGTCGAAAGAGTTCAATTGTCCAGAAGTTGGCTCGAAATTCCGGGATGTGCCCACAACTCGCAATTCTCGCTTAACCGGCCACTCGCAGCGATAGGGCTCTGCTGAGGTCAGCATCGGGATTAACCTTTCTCCGAGCCCGTGCTTTTATATTTTTTTCTGTCAACCACCATTCTTCCTTTGCTTAAGACTTAACTGTCTGGCATTTGATGATTTGCCACTTGATATCCATGGATCTACACTGCAGCACTCACTTGTGCACTAACTTATGGTATGCTCACCTCATCTCCCTCCTGCCTCCTCATATGATGCGGTAATTTGCGATTGACCCAGCGTCTGTGAGGCCCTCGCCGGGGTCTCGATACAGCGCTGCTGGATGATATTCAATTTTCTTACATATTCTGATTTGGAACATTTCCACTCGATGCTGTCATTGCGTTTACAAGACATCGCGCTGACTGTTTGAAGATTCTAGGAAATACCCTTGACCTCGAGGACCAATACATCACGACAGCTCTACTGGGTATGTTCACATTGCATTGCCAATTACTTGCACCACTTCCATCTCCCCGTCCGATGATTAAAAACTTTATCACGCCTAGATAGTAATTGAGCTACGGCCGTGATATTACCATAACTACCAAGATCTCTGAGGACTTTCATTACTTTGCACATGTGCTTTTGAGTTGTTGGTGATCAATTTCTAACCTTCGATAGATTCCTTGCAGTTTCGGATCAGTATGTCTATGGTTAATACAATATCTTTCACAATCCTTCGTCTTCTCTTGTATCCGTAGATCACGTAGCTTTCCTATTCTTAAGTACTCTGGGCGGCTACAAATGCAAATAGTTTTGATTACAATAAGTCGTGCTATATCGTTACCCCGTGCAATGCTCAATCAAAGGCATCCACTCCGCCCTTCCATGTGCTATCCGTCCATCCTCCGATTCTATATCAGTAGACCTCTCACCCTCCGATTATGATGACGCAGAGCCAGATGTCGAGGGTCCCTCCCGACTGAGCACCCACATGAAGATGAATTGAACAACGTAGGAGTAGACAAACAAGAACTGGGTGCGGCGGTTGCGCTGGGAGCGAGCCACGGTGTGCATCGAGCCAGCGTGCATGGCGGAGTCGGTCGAATCAGGCAGCAACACATACTTGAGAGAGCGGAGCTGGTATATAACGTTAGCGTGTCGGAACACTCATGTTATCACAGTACTCACCAAGAAGAATGCATTAGCCAAGAAGGTGTACGCAAAGACGGTCCAGCCAACCCAGCCCCTTGTACCCTGACCGGGGTTCAAGATCTCAGCTGCGACCATAGTCACAATAATTCCCACGAACTTGTAACCCGAGTAAGCCACCAAATCCAGCAACTGGGAGTCATTATTGATGCTCAAAATGTATGTAGCCAGCTTCAGGCACAGGATCTCAAAAAGGATCACTGCAATAGCTGTAGTAGTGATCGAGCCCAGAAGCTCCGGGTGGAAGTTGCCCCGGAACCCAGCCAGCAGCACCGACAGGAGAATGTATGTGACCAGGGCCATGACGGGGATATACATGTCAGGCGAGTTCAGGTCATCACGCGGAGGTAGAAACATGGACGAGTACTGCTGCTGCATGATTTGACCACTGGGTCCAGCAGAGCTGGAGGCCAGTCGAGCCTGCTGGCGGGACCAGGGCTTGTGGCGCCAGGGGAAGAGGACGAGAACGAGCTTGTTCAGGACGTAGGAGTTGGAGACGTTGAAGTAGTGCTTGAGGGCGGGGATGGAGACATAGCGGTTGAACTGTTGTTTGGTCAGATAGGAACAGCCAAAGGAAAGAGAAGTGGTGCATACGTTCTGTTCCATATATTCCTGGCCAGCCGCCATTGCACTCTTGCCGACCTGGAACCCCATCTGTGCCGTGGGTTCGTTCATGAACCCACTGAACCCAGGAGCATATGTTCCACTGCCACCTTGAGCAGGGGAGGGCTGGTATGGGTTACCACCATAGCCAGCACTTGGCGGTTGTTGGGGAGCTGGTGGTGGTGGTGAGCGCATCATAGGCACTGTCGAGACATGTTGCGGGACTGGGTGATGAAGGGGTGGCGATTGCGCAGGCGGTGGAGCGAAGGAGCCCCGATACATAATGTAGAAGGAAAGGGGAGATAGACGAATAAAGAGTGGAAAGTTCAGTGGCGAACGAGTGCTGGGAGGTGGAAGCGAGGATAGACAAGAGGGAAAGTGTTTATACGTGGCTGAAGGTCCAATCCGCTCCCGAGATCTCCAAACTTCCGCCACCAGTCCCCGGACCTTTGCTCTCCCTCCCACGACTCCCACTTCAATTATTTTTGCGTGTCTCGATTTTCTTTGATTAATTGCTCAGCATGTTGGAGGCTTTTGAGATTTTAACCACCTCGGGTGTGGTGCTCTGGTCCAAGTCGTATGCTCCAGTGGGGGCGCATGTCATTAACAGCCTGATCAACGACGTCTTCATTGAGGAAAAGGTCGTGCCCAGCGCTACAGGAGTATCGCCAGCATTCAAGAAGGAGAAATACACACTCAAATGGAAGCGGGTCAAGGAGTTTGATCTGATCTTCGTGGTACGTCTGCGCATGCGCCCATTCGCGCTCGCCATGTCGAACTCAAAACTAATCATGGGCTTGCATAGGCCGTCTACCAGTCGCTGCTTCATCTCGGGTGGATCGACAAACTTCTGGAGAACATTTCGACCATCTTCATCGACCTCTACAAGGACCAAGTGAAAGGAAACCGCGCGAGGATCCAAAATTACCGGTTCGATCAATATTTTGAGCAGCAAGTCCGGGAGCTTGAAGACAACACTGGTGGTTTCGCAGAGGAATATGTGGCAGAGACAGAAAAGAAAGACCCGCTTGTCTCATCAGATAATGGAGGCCCGCCGCCGCCACCAGTCCCTGGCCTGGTGAAAGGTATGAACCTGACTTATCGTCCCATACCCAACGGCTTCCCGTGCTGACCATCTTAAAGCGCAGCCTAGAGCTGTGCCAGCCGGGGCAACCTCTGATGAGGGAACGCCACAGGCCACACCTGATACTTCTAGATCTTCGACTCCCGTCAAGGGCCATCTTCTTACCGCGAAGGCTGGGCCTGGAGGTCGTGTTTCTCGCCGTGCGCGCAAGGCTGCGAACTCGAGCGCCAACGCATCGTCTGGTGATGAAACGTCCCGCAAGGGAAAGCCTGCCAAGGCCCCAGCGAAGAAAATGCGCAGATGGGATGCTAGTGGGATGGCAGATGAGGATGACGGAGAGATCCTTGATTACTCTGCCCCCGCTGATGAAGGAGAGGCTACTGCTCCGGCAGTGGAGGCCGTCTCTGAGAGTGATATGGGCCGCAGAACTGGCAAGGGTCAGTTCGTGCTGAAGGAGTTGGGTGAGGAAGTCCAATCCATTCTGGATCAAGCCGATGCGGACAAGGCCAAATCTACTGGCTCTTCTGGTGTTCTTGGCTCTGGTTTCAATGCCGTTGGAGGCTTCTTCCGCAACATTGTTGGTGGAAAGGTTTTGACCGAGTCTGATCTTGAGAAGCCTTTGAAGGCAATGGAAGAGCACCTTTTGAAGAAGAATGTCGCCCGCGAAGCTGCTGTTCGTCTCTGCGATGGAGTCAAGCGTGAGATGGTTGGAAAGAAGACTGGCAACTTCCAAAGCGCCGACGCTGCGTTGCAGGTGGCCATGGAGTCTTCGTTGCGGAAGATCCTGACCCCAACATCTTCGTTGGATCTGCTGCGTGAGATCAACGCTGTGACTGCTCCCACCACCAAGGCGCAGGCCCCTCGGCCATACGTCATGTCTATTGTTGGTGTCAATGGTGTCGGCAAATCGACCAACTTGAGCAAGATCTGCTACTTCCTACTGCAGAACAAGTACCGAGTCCTCGTGGCAGCATGCGATACCTTCCGTTCTGGAGCTGTCGAGCAACTTCGGGTGCACGTGGACCGCCTCAAGGAACTGAGCGTCCGCGAGAACGCAGGTGACGTGGAGATCTATCAAAAGGGCTACGGCAAGGACGCCGCCAATGTAGCCAAAGATGCCGTCGACTACGCGGCAGCCCAAAAGTTCGACGTTGTCCTGATCGATACTGCAGGCCGCCGCCACAACGACCAGCGCCTCATGTCCTCGCTGGAGAAATTCGCCAAGTTCGCGAACCCGGACAAGATCTTCATGGTTGGCGAGGCTCTCGTTGGTACAGACAGTGTCATGCAAGCGCGTAACTTCAACCAGGCGTTTGGCACAGGCAGGAATTTGGACGGGTTCATTATTAGCAAGTGTGATACTGTTGGTGATATGGTGGGAACACTTGTCAGCATGGTCCACGCCACTGGTATTCCTATTGTCTTCCTCGGTGTTGGGCAGCATTATGGTGATTTGCGGGGACTGAGTGTTCCCTGGGCTGTCAGTTTGTTGATGAAGTGATGGTCGCTTATTTCAGATTCTCATTTTCGTTTCCATATCTTTAGCCGCTGCATTTGTTTATATCCTTTGCTTGCTATTCAAATAATCCCGATTATATCCCTTATTATACTACATACTTTATTTGACAACTTCTAGTGCCTGCCTGCATACAATTTGACCAGGACTGGCTATCTGTACGCTCGGCTTATATCCTGTACTGCGTTGATGTTGGACTAATGATTCAATTCCTATCTGCACCGTTCATCTTTGTCATCTCAGCTCTATAGATTGCTCACTCTGACAACCTTCCACTAACATAACGAGACTTTATCACCTTCCTGGTCAACTAGCCTTCTTCAATTTTATTTCCCTGATCTTTGCGTTTGTCTCCCAAGGACATAAATCGTCCCCAACCACTTCCTATTACAACACGCTCTACACAACCACCGCCCCTTCGAAGCAAAAACATGACACCTTCGTGTCAACCATGAACAATGACAAAAAGCAAAAAGTTATTGACCGACGCAGGGGTCGAACCTGCAATCTCTTGATTCGTAGTCAAGCGCCTTGCCATTGGGCCAGCCGGCCTTGTTGGATGGAGAGGCCCAGTCGTGTTATATGGGGCTACAGACTTTTTTTAGGGTTTGCGCAGAGTGCTCCACTTAAAGTGCCACTCACATTCGTATGCATACCACACTGTACTGTATTCGTATTGCAGGTCAATTTGTATATGATAGTAGATAAAGACAAGAGGAATGAATACAAAAAAGTGAAAAAAAAAAAAGCAAACATATACAAAAAAATACGACTACAATAATTTTGATAGATGCGCAAAAAGACACTCTCCCTCGGGGAATCGAACCCCGGTCTCCCGCGCTTATCGGTTTTAATGACAAGCGGAAATCATCACCACTAGACCAAGGAAGATTGAATGACCGAGTTACTGCTCGACCACTTGGCTGGTTGATGGAATATTCTGCCATCTTTGACACTATGTTCGTGAGAGCCATATTCAGGTTGTAGTTCCATGTTTGACCTTGTCAATACATCGTCAATACATAGTTTATGGTTATCAATGGGCTTGTATTGAATAGATATATAATAAAGTGATATTTCTGTACCTATTTCAACTGACATAACTAACACAACTCAATTAGTCTGATATTATTAGCGTTGAGTTCACTCAAATTACTGTAAGCGGTGATATATATATCAAAGAACTTCGGCCAGGTATTAGCGGTCATTTCCTTATCAGTGGCTCGCAAGTACAACTCTATAAGCTCCCAAGGTTAATATGTACTTATTTCTAAGCCAAGCAAAGATATATATAACACAAACCCCCAGAGGGCTATACTAACATGGTAATAGGACTCATATTGGCCGCGTCCTAGAGTCAAGGAGTGACACTATCACAGATCTCTACTACACAATTCAAAGCTGGAAGTAGATTGATAAAGATAGACTCTCAGACGCTGATAGACAAAGTTTGAGTGATACAATAGGGCTGGAATGTGAGGTGGCCATAGTTGTTCATGGGTATCTACAGGTGTGACGCACACGTTCAAATGTACATATGTTCAGCCTCACACATAGAGGATGTTCAGCTGCAAGGGCCCAGCCCAATAACAACTAAACAACACATCTGCAGAAACTAGACTTTGAAACTGCATGAATGTTTACTATGCCACCGCCGTTGGCTGGAACCAATGAGTCAGCATCCCCGGGCTTACATCATCTTTTTGGCTTCCCTGCTTTCCCGATTGCGGTGATCCTAGCCACTACAACACCTCGAATTGTCTGAAAACGCCTCCTTGATCTTCTTATAACGGTTTGGAACTTTTACCGGGTACCTTCTCAGCTGCCAGTATTGGTTGAGACCGTTGCCCAGGCTCTCACGCGACAACGTTGCGCTTACAACCGGCACGATCGTATGTGCTGAAGCACGTTCCCTGAACTCCTCGGTGTGCTGCCACTATGCCAGGCTCAGACCGAGTCTCGCTCAATCGCCGCTCTTCCACGCAGCATTACCAGACCTTTGATACTCCGCCGCCCAAGTCGCGTGGACGACCGAACTCAGGCCAGTCCGAGTCCTCAGCAGATGGCTCCCACGATCCCCAACATGACGCCACTGATTACCCAGGGACACAATCGCCATTGCCAAAGAAGCAAATGGCAGTGCTAGCCATGATTGCCCTGGCCGAGCAAACCGCGCTGAACTCGATCAGTCCCTATCTCCCCGACATGGCATCGACATTCCCCGAGGTGGAGCCGAGTCAGGTGGGCGTGTACGTTGGGACTATTGCATCGGCATTTGCACTGGCACAATTTGGCACAAACTATTTCTGGGGCTGGCTCTCGGACCGTGTTGGTCGTAAGCCGGTGATTCTGCTTGGCACTTTTTTGACTGCCTTGTGTTTTGTCGCATTCGGATTCTGCAAGAATCTCGGCCAAGCCATTGTAGTGCAGGCGCTGATGGGTGTGGTCAATGGCAACCAGGGTCTGGTCTCTACATGTCTTGGAGAAATCACCGACCGAAGCAACCAGTCCCAGGCTTTCACCTACCTCCCCGTTCTGTACGGAATCGGTGGTATAACCGGTCCTCTTCTGGGAGGGCTTTTGGTCTTCGAGACAAATCCCTTTACCGGAAACAAAAATCCATACCCATATCTTGCGCCAAATGTCGTGTCCGCCGTCATCCTGCTCTTCGATCTTGTCTTGACTACGCTTTTCCTAGAAGAGAGTTTGGAAGACGCGGAAAGTATTCCAAAGATTGGCAAAAAGGTGCGCAGCCTTTTCACATGGCTGTGGCAGTTTACCAGCTCTTCTCGCCGTCCGACCTATGTAGAGGTCCCTCAGGTGGTCCCACATCCCCATGATCACCACGGCTCAGAAAATGAAGACCATGATAGTGACCTGGACTCTGCGTCCGAGGTCTCCAGCTTACTAGGACACCACGAGGAACTTGCCTGGGATGAGATCTTCACTCGAGACACTATCTTACTTCTTTTGACCTACTTGATCTTTGCATTCTGCAACGTTTCTTTCAACTCGCTGTTCCCAATCTTTGCGCAAGCCAAACCCCCAGCGGGACGATCGCTCACGCCGTCTGAGATTGGGCTTTCGCAAGGATTTGCTGGTGTTGTGACCATTATATTCCAGATTTGTGTCTTCAATCGCCTGCGTGACAAGATGGGAAACCGGTGGTCTTACCGTGCAGGTCTTTTTGGCTTCGTCGTCTCATTCATGTTGATGCCTTTCGTCGGGTACAAGAGCAGCAATACCCAGAGCTTGACTGGCAAGTCAGCGCTCATGGCGACCGAACTGTGCCTCGTATTGCTAGTCAAGACCATAGCTTCCGTGGGTGGTCTGACCAGCGCTCTGCTCTTGGTCACAAACTCTGCACCCAACCATGCCGTCCTAGGTGCGCTCAATGGTCTTGCCCAGACCCTTTCGGCAGCCGGACGAGCAGTCGGCCCATTCCTTTCGGGAGGACTATTCTCCCTCACAGCCAAGATCCAACCGAAGGGCGAAGCTCTGGCATTCGGCGTCTTCGGCGCCGTCTCCTTCGTCGGATTCATCTTGAGTTTTGGAATTCGGGGCCGATCACTGGAAGCAGACGGCTGGGGCGAGGACAGCGACGATGGAAACTACAAGTCGGACGAGGACGAATCAAACACCCCTTGATCTGTAACAGGACCTTGAAAAGTTGCCGACATGACGATGTCACGAGTTTATGCTTCCGCTTCAGCCTATCGCATTTGAAAAATATAGCCCGGTTTTCCTGGATGGAATTATTGCTGTTGCATTTTTTTGCTGAGTTGATTTAGGCTCTTGATCTAAACCTGTGTGTTTAGACCTGTTTCCTGATGGGTTAGATTATTCCACTATATATGTACAGTTAATATTGCATTGCTATAGCTTGAGTCTTATTATTATATTCCTTTATACACAATTTCTGCATAGCTCATCTATCCCACATATGCCTGGTCTATCATCTTTCCACTACCTGAGTTATACCCGTCAGTACTTCCCCCGTCAGTTCAGTTGTCATTTCATCACGAAGCACTATTCTCATGACTTCGATATCTTCACTGCAATACGTATTATTTCCTTTGGAATATCTTGAAAGAACAACTACCTGGAAAAGCCAAATCAACAAGCGAATGTCGATGTCGAAGAAATAACCTTCTGGGGCCCACTGTTTACCCATTATAGCCTCGGCAGCCGAGATGCCCGGGGTTGGGGGGAGGCGGGAAATGGGATGTCTTCCTCATCTCATTGCAGTTCCAGAGTGATTTACCGGCAGCTGTTCAATCCATGTCTGGAAGACAGAAACAATTGGATCGGGCGAGGGTAGTGTGCTCGCATTGCCATGCGCGAAAGGCAAGCTGGAGTGTTCCCCGGGCGGGGAACGCACGCTAATCGAAAGTCAGGTACGATGCGATCTCGAGGATCAGACAGGGGGTGTCTGCAGTAATTGTCAGAAACGCCGTCAAGTCTGCAGGTGAGAATCATGGAATGGAACTCTGCAGACCCCCTTTGGTACTAACCGGTTGCGCGCAGACGCCGTGGTAGGAAGAGTTATTCCTCCAGCAGGAGCAATAACCCACCAGCGACTCTTTCGCCATCTTACCCTTTGAATACAATTAGCGACGCAATATTAGACCGCAATGCTATGTGTACACCAGAATCTCCGTCCCCGGGCATGCAAAGCAACTCTTCAACTGCTATCACGACACCCGAGCCACAAGCCTACGTGGGGGATCAGTCCTTTATATATTCTTTGATCGCTCGTCATGAGGCAATCCCACGAATAGAGGGCGCAAATCGGGCGCGCTCCTCTCGGGAGATATTGAAGACAATGCATGCGACAACACCCCTTTGCAAAGCCAAGGTGGAAGCGCTTGCCGACTCCTATTTTCGGCACCTTTACCACCGCGTTCCGGTCATTGATCGCAAAGATCTCCTAGGAAAAGAGCCATCACTACTAGTTTGTCAAAGTATCTGCCTAATAGGCACTCTTCTCCGACATCCTGGTATTCGATCCCCTCTTGAAGACAGCGACGAATACTACTGCAAAATCAAAGCACTCCTCTTTGCTAACCACGAAGCCAATTATCACCATGTCCTTCAGGCACTCTGTCTTCTGGTATTTAGAAATACCACACCGCCTAGGGCTCTTAGCTTGGATAGCTCTTATCAATGGCTAGGAATGGCAATACGTCTAGCATACCAGATGGGCCTTCACCGCGAGTCGACTTACTCTAAACTCGAAAATCCTGGGAGTGCGCGTCGAATAATGTGGTCTCTTTATGTAAGTATATGCTAATGTTTACTAAGATCACTTTGCTCTATCCGCTCCCCTGGACTTTACTCATAGTTTTACTAGGCCGCAGACACACTTCAAAGCGCCTGTTTTGGGCGTCCTTCCGGCATTGCGAGCTCCGAATTTGATATCCGTCTGGTCCAACTCGCAGATTTTGAGCTCTCAAATATTCAAGCAGAACTCTTCATCGAGTATACGAAGCTCAGTATAATCCTTGGCCGGATGGTGGACTGCCATAACCGAAGGAGCGAGCATTCACCCGAAGATGTGAGGATTAATATCCGGAACAAGAAGACCATGGACGTGTTGCTAATTGTTGGCTATCTTCTAGGCAACAATTATTCTAGAATCACTACAAGAATGGATCAGCAATCTACCATACAGCTTAAATCTGTACCATGGTACTGAACGCTGTCCATTCAGACGCGATGTGTATGAAGTACATATCAATTACTTCGTCTGCATAATTGTGTTTTGTCGCCTATTTGGTCAATCTCTCACACAGTCAACATCATCAGCTGCATCACTGCTTGCATCGTCCTGTATTACGCGTTTATACGAAGAGATCAATCTTCGTGATGAGATCAATTATTTAATGCCAATAAATAATTGGTTCTTAATGGTGGGCTGTGCGCCTCAAATCCACCACAATGCAACTTCTTCTGGAACTGATCAGCTCTGCGTCGCAGAGCTACACATCCTGATGGATGCCTTGAACTATATGGGACTGAAATGGCCGCCTGCAAGGACTCTACTGGGGATCATCGAGCGCCTGTCTACTATTGATTCGACAAGGCCAGCTCCTTTTGGTGGAACTCCAACCACCTACCAAGACAATGAGAGAGTAGCCGAAACCGGGCCTCATCGGAAGAGCTCGGATCTTTTGAACGCGTTGTTTCCGTTTCCGAGATCGCTCAGCCCTCGTATGGAGCTGATTGATAGCAACATGGAAGACTCGAGTGAGCAGTTTGCATTCGAGAGACTGGCTGACTTTGGGAGCGATGAGTTGAATTGGATTTTCAATCAGTATCAATCTGGATTTATCGATTCTCTAATGGAATGAGATGCACCACTGGATTGCTGATGGCCTTTCGAATAAAGACAGGAAGTTTCCACGAGCCAGATTTAGTATCCATCTACTATACCAGGGAGATCGTCATTGACAACACGTTCAGAGGTGGCTTTCTATGTTAGAGCTATTCGCCCATGGAAAGAGGATTGCAACAACTTTTTAACCGGCGCAGGGTCTGAGATAAAGGTTCCTCCACGTAGCATTTATAGCACCGTAGCTAAGCCTTCAATACAGAGAGCAGGCTAGTTCTCAGTCAACAAAATGCAAATTCAGCAATGTCTTCAAGATAGAAAGCTTCGACATCCAGCCGCTATATGGAGTTTTATTGAAAGCGCGTACGCGCCTACCGATACCTCTACAGCAACCAATGGCGTCGACGAACTCGATGAGATCCTCGAGAGCAATTGTACGTCTCGACAGCAATACAAAATCCGCTTCTAGACCGCATGGACGAAAGCATTCATTAGTAGCATCGAAAGCGAGCGGGTTAAGTACCTCTTCTTCCTTAGGAAGCTAGGTAGCTCAAGCTCCCCTGGGGTAGGCCGCCGGTAGAGTGCTATCGGTATGGCTCCGAAAGGAATATGAATATTTGTGAATATGAACAATATGAATTGAATAATACTGTTGAGATAAGATGATTTCATTGGGTTGCGTTCTCTCAATTTTCGGAGGTGGGACTCCGAATCTATTTACATACCTCTTGGTAGTCCCCGCCATAAACTTTGACCACCGTGATATTCAACAATTCGTGCCGACCCCTAAATTTGGATAGGCAGAGTGTTATTCGGTGCAGATTCTCACAGGCCATTAGCCCCTCTCCCTTCGAGTTCCTAAGGCGAGAAATAGTGAATAACTTACAATGTTGTATTACAATGTACCTTGAGGGCTTTTGTGACAATGGTGACTTCCGAAAAGAGTAGTTGATGGGAGTGGGGTCGACTAAGAAAATGCCGATATATGATTGGCTGGATTTATGAATCTCACTTGGTTCTACTGCTCGGTGACGCGCCGTAATAAATTTGCCAAATGAATATGCTTACTATTTGGCTATAAATCCTTATGTGACTCATGCAATTCGCTACATAATTTCTCAATCAGTAACCACTTCCCTTCGCAATACTTCAAACGCACACAAACACAATTTTACACACACAATATCTGCCAACTAAGCTATGCATCATATCAGACAATTCGAGCTCAATACAGTAAGGGTTCTTGCATTCATTATATATTACAATTACTGAAGTGACACAGTGGATTGACACACATGAGAACCATGAGACATTGGATATGTCAACAACGGTCTCGTCGCCTCCGTTATCGATTGATGGCTTGATTGAGTTGTCCACAGACCCTGAGACAACTAGAACAGCTTTGTCCCTGGCCTCCATCCCTTTGACTTATGGAGACCCCAACGGAAGCGATAATCTGCGACAGGCAATTGCTTCCCTCTATGAGAACCGAAATGTGACAAAGGAGCACATCATAACGACAAGTGGAGCTGTGGCTGCTAATCATATTGTTTTTTCCGCACTGATACGACCCGGTGATCATATCATTTGCATGTATCCGGTCTATGAACAACTATACAAGATCAGCCAGTCGTTAGGTGCTGAGGTCACATTTTGGAAGCTCGACAAAGACAACGGTTGGGCTGCTAACATGCAAAATATCCGCCAAGAAATTCGCAAAAACACTACAATGATCATCCTATGCAACCCGAATAACCCTACGGGTGCATATTTATCGACTGCTGTGCAGAGCTCGGTCCTTGAACTGGCACAAGCACATGACATCATTTTGATGGTTGATGAGGTTTTCAGACCGATGTTCCACTTTCTCAAAGATGGCGAGAAGGAGCCCGTCTCTTTCCTTGAAAGCGGGTATGAAAAGTGTATCGTCACGAGCTCTTGCAGCAAGTCATTTGGTATCCCTGGTATCCGAGTCGGCTGGATTGCAACACTAGCCAATGACTTCTTACGTCGTTTCACTCAGATTTGCAACTATACAACTATAAGTGTTGGGCAACTCCACGAAATAATTGCTGCAGAAGCACTCTCGTCCAGATGCCGCCAACGTCTGATCCAAAGGAGTCTCAACATGGCGAAGGCCAATCTTACCTTCCTTGCTGAATTTGTTGCCGAGCACCCACAGGTCACTTGGACACCTACTCATGCTTCAACCTCAACACTGATAAGACTTCACTACAAGGATGGACGTCCTCTACAAGATCAGGAATTTGCTCTACAGTTTGTGAAGGCCAAAAATATACTATTCTGCCCCGCCAGCCTTTGCTTCGAGGAGTACGACCAAGGAAGCCTTCAGGGTTATCTGCGTTTGGGGTTCGTGATGCATCCGGAGACGTTTCGTTATGGCATGAAGGAGCTTGCAGAATTTCTGGAGGTGGACTCGGATTTGCAATAGAGATGAGCTTTGTCCTGACCTGCATCACTCTCATACCATGACAGTCCATGTAGAAGTAATCGCGGACAACACGACGGATGAGCTAGAGCCTGTCTATACGGATTGCTATGGCATTCTAAAAATAAACTTCCACAGATAACGGTTAAAATGGTCATTTATACCATCATTCGAAACAGCAAACCACGAAGCCACGGAGAGTCAATGGCCAATCGTATTGAAACAGCTTGAGAAAAGCGACTTGCGTTATCATGACAACAGTTTGAATATCCCTCCAAAAATTATATTTCCAAATCTTCTGAGACCCTCGGAGGCAACCCTATCACAAAGTATACTGTCACCAAAAGTTCTTTTCTGATACTGCACTGCAAACTGAATATTTTTCCATGTAGAATCTCAACATATTGGCCAACGAGAGCGATATTTGTAGTATCGTGCGACATCACATTTCAAAGATCGTGTTGCATATGCGACAATAGCAAGGAGGTCTTTAGAGATCTAAGATAAGTATCGACGTTGCGGGGCTGACAAGGCCCGCGATCTGTGTGGGCTGAAGTGATGGATGGCATCAGTCGATATCCATACGAATGTGTTTGGGTGCAATACCTTATCAGTCATCATGTAGGGTGAATTTGCATGTGTTGGGGAAGGTAGCCTCTCGTAGAGTTGAAAGACTCTCTTTGATTGATTTCACCTCCGCTCGTAGTTCCAAAATTTCATCACGGGCATGGGCGAGGATCGCCACTCGCTTCACACGTTCGGGTCTCTTATCCGTCGACATGCCCATATAACCTTTGGGCCGGCGATGACTTAAAACATTCTCTAGTTGTAGGAAATTGAGGTTAAGACTTTCACGGTAGCGCTTTTCTGTCACATTACGGGCTCTTTTTCGGCGAGTTTCCTGACAGGTAGGTCCATCCTCTGGACTAGATCTCAAGTTTGGAAAACTCTCTGATTGCAAACTCGTCATGTCAGACTTTGTAAAAGTAGGAGATGAACAAGCTCGGTAAATTGGTTGTGTCATGCCGCCTGACTGTATTGATGATGTGCTCTTCTCATATATATCTTCATTCCTGTAGGTGTGGTCGAAATTGAGATCTTCTGGATTTACCAAAGCGGCTGGGGGAAAGTTCATTGTCTGAAAGCCCTGAGCAACGTTATTGGTTTGATCAAAGGTGGAAATAAGATAGCAAGTGCATACACAGTCAGAAGCAGAAAGGACTGATCCATCAGCCGAAGAAATCGAGGGCTGGTTCCAGGTCTCCTGCGAAAGATCTCTCAATGCAGTATTGTCAATAGAGAGACCATCCATGGGGGAAAGCAGGCTTTGCGAGTCCCACGGTGAAGAGGCTGGGTAGGGCAGACTTTCGAATGCGGCAACGTTGGGCAGCGTAGACCAACATGTCACTCGCTCTTCCAAAGGCTTAGCGATAAAGGCCATACTGTACTCTCTGTGTTTTGATAAAATGAGAATCAGGAATACTGAGTACGTTCAAATAAGTAATATCACGTAGCAAAATACCTGTTTTATTTTTTAAACGGTCACGCCGAATGAATCGTGGATAAGTAGCTTTTGCTGGTGAGTCCAATAGCTCTGCTTGCAGCAGCTATGACTGTCGTTTCAGTTGATAGTATGTCACCATGCCAGTAATATGTTTTCGGCACCGAATTCCAACTTATCAATACGTGAAACCCAGTAAAATGCAAAATTTTATTGGTGGCTACTTGTAAGCTACTTTGAACCGCGCTGTTGCGATAAGGTTCATACATCATAGAAAGGTTGCCCCACTCGAACTTTACGGCGGCTAAAACTCGCGCCAATAATGCGCCCATCACAATAGTACTATAAAAGAGGTTCCAGGCCGGACATATATTTTGAAAACGGTTTCTTGGCGAAGTTTGGCAGTGCAAAGCACCTTCCCCTCTCTTTCTTCACAAATTGCAACGAACGAGAGGGGCGATATAGACGACTCGCTCAAGATACGAACGCCAGGCGATCGTATTTCACTCCGGTGACTGGGCAATGCTGGTAAATTATTCGAACATAGGTGGTCTTTCCAAAACCATGCGTCTTTTCCTCACTAACAGGGTCGCAAAATAATATGAGTAGTTAAACTTGGAAATAGCAACAGCTCGCTAGAAGACAATCAAGAGGCTGCGATGAATGTGGTATCCTCGTATACTGTATGATATAATTCAAATACGAAATAACCTTAAATTCAAATTCTTCATCGCTGACTACAATCAAGCTGCGGGAGTGGGTAACCAATCAAGAAGTAAGAGCCCAGTGGGTGGGCGGTGGTTTTGCCTGACATCACGATGGCAGCCTCGAAGATTAATCCTTCTATCACCCACTCTAGCCCCCAAATTCGGTTACACCTTGACCTTCTCGTTCAACACTTGTTTTGCGAGCACATCCAGCGTCCCACTTCTCGGCAGTACAAAGGTTTTCTCGATGGAAATGCTACCGGAGGAACTCATATTGGCGATCATTGTAAATCTTGATCTCCGGTCACTCAAATCCCTCTGTCATGTTTCTCAGCGATATCGATCTTGGGCACAGCCACTTGTGTTCAAAAAGTTCAAAGGAAGCTTCTATGATGTAGATACATGGGCACGACTACAATCATTTGCAAACGCTCTGACGGAGCATCCACATCTTGGTAAAGCGATTCACATTGTCCACATCGGACCTGGCAACTACATGGATGTTGCAAAACTTCCATATTTACTACATTCAATATTAGCCAAAGCCCCAAACATTCGCGTCCTCAGACTTCCAGTTGACAGTATCACTATTAAGACTCTACACCAGATCCCATTGAGTCATATTGAGGAGTTCCGAGGTGATGTGTGTTTCGAATCTTGTGGGAGGAGTGAACTATTTCTATTACCGCCTGTCACGTTTCCTCGGTCCCTTTCAGCGATTCACTTGACAGGCTTTTTGCAGACTAGCGAATTGCAATTGCCAGACGAAATGAACCTTCAGCACATAGCCTTAGTGGCAAGCTACATGGACTGCGAAAGTATCAGCAAGCTCTTGCAGGCCTGCCAACAACTGAAGACATTCGAATACTGGCGTCCTATGCAGCGTGTGCCTCCAAGCTCGAAACCTCACTTCAACGCCGCGCAAATCAGTCGGGCACTTCAACGAAGTCAACACTGTCTTGAATCCATGTGCTTAGAGCTTTCAGATGACGTTGATGCAGTGCTTGGTCCGCTCGGAAGCTTCCTTTCCTTGAGGTCTCTCAGAGTGGACCAACGCAACCTATCCAGTCGACCTATTTTACCAAGTTCCTTGATGGAGATGAGAATTCGTTTTCTTGAACAGCCGAAATTAAGTCTTCTTAACCATTTAGCGTATGAAAGTTGCACCTCGCTTTTATTACTGCAAAATGTCTATTTCGATTGTGAACCCAAGGAGGATGAGTTTCCCGAGCTGAACAGCTTTGACCCTAAAGTGCTTGGATTTGCCAAGAGGATTTCTTTGTTTGTTTTTAGAAAGTATGACTGAGATCTATCGTTGACACTTTCTAACTTATTTCCTACCAGGGAGGTCGTAACTTTGGAAAGTTACATATTCAATATTCCAAAGCTGGCCGTGTGGACTGGGTAGACGCTTTCTCAGGTATTACTGGGGGTCCCGTTGAACTTTTCATGGATTCATCCGACATTCCGCCAATCGAAACATCGAGTTTGCTGTTACATAGTCGAATTACACCGCTTCCATTTCAGGTCAGAGACAGCCGACTGGTCTTCAAACCCTGTGTTTATATTATTGTTCTCAACGTTAAAACGCCACACACGCAGCCACAATGTCCATTGTATCTCTTCCCGTGGAATTGATCTCAAAGATATCGAACCATCTAGACCTCCAGCAATGGTTCGCTCTGAGGTTATCATGCCGCGCGTTGTACGAAAGCTCACTCGAGAATTTCGCTGAGACCTATTACAAAAAAATCCGTTTCATTGTGACAAGCGAAAGTCTCCACGAATTGGAAGAACTATCCAAGTCAAATGGTCTCCGCGCGCAAGTCCAAGAGCTATGGATGATACCAACTGTGTTCGGGGGCACTGAAAGGTCCATGGGCATGGTATCTATATCATCAAAAAGCTGCCGACAAGTGAAAGGCGACGAGCTGGAGACCCGAAATGCTGTCCATAAAGCCATGATCACAGATAATTCCAACCTGCTGGAATCGGAAACGTTCAGTATTCGACTTCGCGGGTGCTTGGATCGATTTCAAAAGCTCCAAATAATAGGACTCGCACATTACACAACTGAATTTTGCTTGATCCACGGCAGCAGACAGTTCCATTCCTGGGAAGGCAACAGATAATAAGCCGAATTGATTTTCGATTCGATATTTACAGCCTGCAATCTATTACCCACACCAATAAAGATAGCCAGATAAGAAAACAAAACTCCTTAGCATTATCGAAACTTTTTCTTGCCCTCTATGGGTCAAGCTGCAGACCCCGGAAGCTGTACACCTGCAACTCTAATTTCTATGGTGATATAGGTCCCACAATTGCCCTCACAGAAGAGCAATATGACTCACTACTGTCTGCTTTAAAAAGCCTAGATGAGCTTCATTTGTGTATTGATCTCTATGAGCCCGCTTGGCTGAAACTATTCACGAATGTCGCACCTCAACTAAAAAGACTCACTTTGTCGCAAGGTCATATGCCTGCCTATCTTGCGCAAGACGATATACCTGCCTATCCTGCAAAAAGCTACGTTGGGAATATGTTCCAGAAAGTCAACTTCATTCGACTTCGAGAACTTCACATTCATGAGCTAGACATCTATTTTAACTCTTTAAAATCGCTGTTGATTGGTGTAAAGAAAAGTCTGGCCATTCTTACACTTGAGAAAGTGACAATACGCAGCGAGAAGTTGAAAGCTGCAGATGATTCAAGTTCGCAATATAGCGAATATTCCGGCCACCAAGAAAACGAGAGCTCTATTCCGTTGATGCCTACCTACATACCTGACGACATTAGGAGAACTTCCATGTCACCCTCGTTGTTCCAACCGATGCCAGCCGCGATAGACCCCGTTTCATCCCCGTTTCAACCCACTTCACCAGTGTTTCATCCAACATCCCCATCGTTTATACCAACATTCCCATCGTTTCAACCAACATTGCCGTCATTTCAACCAACATTGCCATCATACACACCATATCTGTCAGCATCTGAAACAGCACCAGCAGAAAGTGCACCCACATCCCCACAGTATTCCTCGAGCTCCGAATCCTCCGAGCCAATGTCGGAAGAATATCTAAACGCAAACTGGTCATCCATCTATCACCCACACATTCCGCACTTTTACACTCAAACCGAAATGCGACCAGTGGGCCCACCAGGAATGATTCGACGCGTTCAACCGACCACGACTTGTGTGTCTAGCCTTTTGGGCCTTTTCCAAAACGAGCTATCTCTAGAAAAACTGACATTGGAAGAGATTGTTTGTGACGAGACCTATTATTACTTTAAGAAAGTCAACGAGATCAGACCGACTTTCTATGTGGAATTTGACATTCGGAGCGGTGATATCTCGTTCAATGAATGGATTTCCCACTTAAAACCAGTGACTTCCGAGCCGGACTTTGTACGTTCGAGCGTAAGAGAAGACCAAGGTTAGTAGCGCTTCCCTCCTATCAAACCTCTGCATTTTCTAATACGCCCTAGAAATGGAAAAATGGTTCGACAAAATGATAGGGAAGGACAGCGGGTCGTTGAATCGCTTGGACTGTGACTGTAAGCGAAATTCTTCAAGGGACTACCCTTTTGGTTGCGGTCGATATCCGGAATGAGATAGTTTACAATTATGTCTTGCATATAGTCGTACTCTATTATTGCTACTGCATCCTCAGTTTCTGTAACAGGGACAGAGATTGAAGCAGTCTTTCTTTGACAATATTTCTCCATTGCATACCAAGGACAGAGTTTCCAAAGCTATGAAGATTTATATATGCCGAGTCAGTCACAGGCAACTTTTTCAACAACTTAAGCCTTGTTCTTCTACCATCTTGTTATATGAAATGAGTACGGAGATGTATATGTGCCAAAATCAAAACTGGGATGCCAAACGAGGAGTGGTCCTCAGGCTTGAAGACGACATGCTTCAAAGCGGACAGCGAATCAGGATGATCCCTATTTTTTGGCTGTCTGTGCTGCTTTATTGACATCTTCACACCTCCCGCTGCGGAAGTTGCAAAGTTCAGGATTACATCTAGCCCTCGATGTTAGTTGAAACTAGCAAAAGGCGTCTTGGGAAATAATAGGGGTCTCTCGCAACTTACCATTGATCCAATATGAGAAAGTATCTGGGGATAGTCAGCACGATTCTGAAGTCAATTTTCCAGAAAGAAAAAATCATACCGGCATTTTTGACAGGCTTTGACAGGGTAGCATCAGTTTGAGCGTTATCGTCTTTAGCAAGCTGAACGATATCGACCCAGCCATATTTGGTATCCTCTGAACCATTGAGGGAACAAGAATAGTGGTGTTACAGGGCAGTGGGCGGTCAAGGGGCGGCTAGACGTCCAAAGTTACGGGTGGAAAGGCAGCCGTTTCTGGCCGCAAAAGCGGTCATTTTCGGCGTCAATCCCACAGGTCCTCATATTCTAGTTGTAATTTCGACACAGTGTGAGGCTGAATTGAGCTATAAATATCCATCTCCTCCTCCATAGATATCGAAGCCTGAAACATCAAAGTAGAACAAAATATTCAAGGTCATACTACTTTTTGAAACCACATGCCCATCCTCCCCAGTCTGATCACTTTCACTGATAATTGCTATTCCGAGTCACAGCAAGGAAAACGAGCGACCAAAGCTGCCGAATATCCGATTCTACATCGTGTTAGTATCAGGTCCGACCACTAACCAGCAGAGAAGCAAGAAAAGAACGAACGTACCGGTCTGGCTGCCACCACCAGGCGGGGGAATAACACCCAAAGGCGTAACCTTAAAGTCATTCTCCTTCCAAACCCACGACCAAACCTCCTGCGAAAGCTGGTTCTGGTTCTTCTCGATATTATCCCAAAGCACATTATACGCTGTTCTCACATTTTTATAAACCGAGTCATCCGTGCAGAACGCCGGGACACGCGCAGCCCGTTGCTTTGAGTGAGATGAAACGGATACGTTAGATGTAACCTCGCATCTACCCAACTGTCTCTCCAGCCCTTTTGCCATCATAGCCAGAGGCCAGGACCAGATGACAGTGCCGTGATAAGCACCTGTTGTGAAGTTCTGCGCGTAGACGGGGTCTTCGCCGAAGGCTGGGTTGGCGACGACCATTCCGGCGGAGGTCATTAAGCCTGCGGGGAAGGTGCGGCGGATGTTGGTGGCGGAGTTGTTCAGGAAGGAGGTGAGTTGGGCGTCGTCTGTGGTGTTGAGGAGGAAATGGCGGAAACAGTCGTCGGTGTTCATGATTTCGACTTTGGTCTGGTTATTGTTTCCTTCGAGGGCGACTGCATGATAGACGACGTTTGTATCGATTGAATTGGATTGGTTTGGCCCGGCGAAGGAGCTGTTGGCGTAGGACTCGACGAGAGATTGGGCCTTTGCTTGCGGGACATTTATCTCGAAGAAGGAGAGTGTATTGTCTTCCCAGATCTGGGCGTAGACGTCTGCGACTTGAGTCCAATTATTTCGTTTGGAGTAGATGCCGTGGCGAGTGAGAGTTGCGATGGAGCGTAGAGCTGCTGGGACGAGGGCTGTATTCACATCGTAGGGGATACGGCCTCCTCCAATACCTAGAAAGGTCGGATCAGTATATTTTATGAATTTCGTGGGGGTCAATGATTGGTATGTACCGTATTCACTATCTCTCCATTCGCCGACTACCTGGCCTTCTTTGAGGTGGATGAGGTTCTCTTTCTTCTGGTCCCGGGCGAAAGGAGCAGCGAGGCGCATGATGCGCTCTGCGTTGATATCTGCAAGCTGGCCCCAGGTCAAATTCCTGTTTGCCTCGTTGATGCCCGAGGATTGGCTATGAGAGTATTAAATATTTGTGTACGTCATTCGAGGCAAGAAAACTCACTTGAAGAAAGCAGCCACTCTATTTTGCCCAACTGCGTTTTCCACAAAGTACCGCTCCATCAAGATAGGAAGGTAGTAATCCGAGTCGATCTGCACCTCTTAGTATTGACCATAACTATTCCTTGTGGTGGTAGACCAACCATTTTGTAATCGCAAATCATCGCACTGCTGCTAATATTCTGTTGCAAGTTCGTGTAAGTCGCGTAGTCCCTACCCTAGTCAGCCATCATACTCAGACCATAGCGTTCCAAACCAACGCCACGGAAACTCACCCGATAGTCTCCTCATGGCAGACACTTCCGTCCGTCCGGTTTACTCTCTCAAGCACTGAGCCAATGACAGCCTCCATTGAGCTGCCATTTCCGTAGCTGAGCACAGGTTCCAAAAGCAGCGCCGAGATCATTGAATCCCGGCCGAAATACGTCAAGAAGCGCCAAGCACCCGCAAGGAGCTTCTCCGAATATGAAAGGAAGGAGAGAGCACTCGTCTGGTCAAGCATTTTGGTCGTAAGATCCGTTGAAGCATTGTTCAGGACTGCACTGGACTGAAGCTGGGACAATTGGGGGTAGTCCATCTCAGCTGAGAAGAGGTAGTCTCCTGCCGTGAAGGTGAGGGTTTTGTTGGAGATAGTAACTTTGCTGTTCGTGCCATTGGGAGCAAAGGTAAGCTTTGTAGAAGTGACGTTATCCAACCAGATACGATTGAGCGTAGCGCTGCCGTCGCTGTTCGAGGTAAAGGTCACGGCATCCTGGATCGTAGGGTAAAGGAGACTGGGGCCTTCGGTGAAATCACGAATCATGCGGATACTTCCCAGGATCGGGATTGTCAGAGCTGCGGAGGAGTTAAAGCGAAGAATGCCTTGGATACCGACACTGGGAAACTCGTTTCCCTTGGAAGGTGCATCGTAGACGGGGTTCAAAGGCTGCTCATTGGTGGAATTGACCAGCTCGATAGCGAGCGAGCCATTGACGCCGTTCTGCGGCGCGAAGAATGCACAGACGCCGCTGTTTCCGGCTGGCCATGCTACAATGAGTCTTGGACCAATGATCGATAGATTGCTGTCTGGAAGTGGACTGGTGATCACGGCCTGCGCGGCGACGTTGCAGTCCGAGTAGAAGTAGTTCGAGTAAGGCGGGTCAGGAAGCGACAATAGTGATGCTGGATTGGGACACACTGGAGCATTAGAACGGGCTTCGATCGCCTTGGGGCGTGGTTAGTCTAGTGTGGATGTAGGTGTTTCAACTGCCGAAACGCCACTTACATGGATGGCGTCACCACCTGCCGCGGCGATAACACCCGCTAACAGGCTCAGCTTGAGAAGAGAGGACATGGTGTATGTATGTTGAGCCGGTGGACAACCGAGAAGAGGTACGAGATTATATAGAAATCATACGACGTGGGGGGCATCCATGTAGGGGCACCACAGATAGCTTAGGTACCTTAATGCAGCTCGACTTTGACGATCGGCGGGTTTCCCCACGGGGATTTTTGTTTTCCCCGATATTTCCCCGTGTCCGTGCCACGGTTGAAACTTTTGTTGTTCCCCAACTTTCTCCTATTTATCTTTAAACAAACTAAAATAAGGATGTTCAACGTATTATTATCTTCAGGTGTTACTATTACATACGCTCACCATTCTTTAATACAAGGTAATAGAAAAGGAGCTTAAAAAAAACCAAGTAATGAGATTTACATACAGTATAATGTTTGTAATTATTGACTTTTAAATTTCTTTAATTTATTATTCTATTAATTATACGTCGTTTCTTTAACCTTTTTAGTATGTTACTATGTAACCCTGTAGAGTTCAACACTGAGGAGTAATCCGGAGGGGAGCGGGCAAAGGCTCGGCAGTGGGGTACCGAAGACCCTAGTCCAGCATGCGTTCACTCGGCAGCCCGGCACATAGCTTGCTGCTGATGGTGGGGTTGTATTAGTTGTAAACTCACGAATTCGTGGTCCAAGGCAAGCCTTTAATTGGTTAGCTGTCCAGTTCCTTCTTGGATCTCTGACATTAGGATCCAGCCATAGCGAGCGGCAGAAAATGGCCTGGTATCTCCGTACTCCGTATAATTTGGGTCGTAAGCGCACCATTTGTCACTCAGCCGAGTTGCCATCATCACGCAAACATCAGATTCAAGCTTTCCCAGATTCTCGCCCTGGCAATAAGTGCATGGGTGGCTGGCGCTGTAGGACGAGATCCAATGTCTTACCAGCCTTCCATCGGATCAGACCTATCGAGGAGGAGAGTTTCCAACGCGCATGTCAACCCTACTTCCCGCCGCGGCGTGATTCAAGTCAATCCCGCTGACCATTCTCAAGTTGCCGAGCCTGCAGACAGCGGAAGGTGAAGTGTTCAGGACACAACCCTTGTCTCAATCGCGTTAATAGGCGCCAAGCCTGTATCTTTGATGAGACGGAAAGGAGGGTTGTAATTCTTGAGAGGTGGCTAACCGTGAAGTGGATCACGTAAACTCATTTGTAACACTAGCTTTTCTAAGACATTTACGGGCCCTTGAACGCCGCGCAGTGACGACAGAGAACCTATCCGCCGGCGCAACTACACGAGGATTTCTTGTAGTTGAGCCCACAGATTCCGGAGACCAGAACATTGAAACACTTGCCCAGGCCTTCCAAGGAACAACTGGCACCACCGCCGTAGCTGACTCAAATAGGGAGCTAGAAGGGCCAACAGGTACATTAGAGCTCGAGTTCTTAGTGCTTTTGTACATTATACTGATTCGTAAAAGTTCCATTCCAGCTTGCCAGTACTTGGGGCTTTAACCACACAGCGCTCCAGTGCCTGAAAGCCGAGCCCGATCTGGCGAATGGATGTTCATTAGGTCATGCCGATCAAGATGACCTCTGGCTTGAATGTGTAGTATGCGGTATGATTAATCACCACGCTACGACAGGGTAGACTGCTATGGTCGGGTTGCTGGGCCCTCAACTTCTAGGCATTGGTTTCCTATGTTTCTCATCGGCGCCTTCGAGAAGCCAACAGTTATTGTATTTCAACAAAATACACACATAATTAGTTCCCTGTGGCAATGATTAGAAGCCACGCTAAGTTAATTATCTAGGCAGCCTTCTCTTTGCTATTTGTAAACTGCCTTTGCATTTGCATTCTAGTATGGGAAAAACCCTTGATAATACATGGGAACAAAAACCATACCAAGGCATGTGCCAACGAGTAAGTTCCGAACAGAATATGAATCACAAAATATGGAACCTTTGAACTGGAACAAAAAACAAAAATACCGCCAAGAAAGTTCGCTGCCAGCTTCACTGTAAGTCAAATTCCAGATGGCCATTATTGTTTCTGATGTGTTCGGCAGTATTGATATCAGCCTCAGACGCATTATTACCAAATCTAGCACGGAGTATTGGCTGATGAGCTGCTCCTTCCGTAAAGTTGAATTTGATACTGTCTCGAAGTGCATTGCGGGTGAATCCTCTTCCTGACCACGAAAATTTGTCTAGAGTACGTCAGTGCTTGGTTGACGCTTTATAATGGCATAAAAGAGCTGTACTATTGACATCTCCAATATGGTCATCAAGGTCAAGACGACTGTCTTCCAGGTTCCCCCGTCGGTTTCGACACTTCGCTTTCAGAAAGGTATGGCCGTCCATAAGGACAATCTCAGCATCCTGAGAGCTGTTTTGCCAATTCCCAGCCATCTTGTAGAGGAGTGAAACAAAGTTCAATATTTTCAAATGGAGGAGTCACAGTTTCCGTTACACAACTCGTAAGAACAAAGATAAGTTATTAGCTAAAATGGAAAGTAGGTGTTTAGAAACTAACTTTATATCTACGAGAGTCCCAGAGTAGGCGCGATTGAATTAAGCAAGGATCTCGTCATCGATATGGATGCGTCAAGGCATTGCATTGTTGACATATAACGATGATGTATATCGATTGCACTGTTGCTAAACAAATCCACGGTACATCATTTTACTCTTGCCACCGTTGCAAATGGCTGGCAGCATGTGTCTACTAATTCATTGAAATGGTGACATTTATATTACGCTAAGAGGCAAGGAGGTGCTGCTTCTCTGCTACCGAAATAACTAGCCTTTGGTATTGACCAGAGATGCGCTAAGAGGTGAAAACTGGCCTAGATTAATGGTCTCAAGTCTTCTCGGGAACCGAAAAATCTTAGATAGATAGTCTTACTATTTGCAAAATTATCGTAAGGCCTAGAACTTGAGTGACACTATCTGGCCAAAGCAAATATGTCACGGTTCGGTTGAGCCCCACTCTATCCACCGGGGCTGGGAAGAAGTCAGCCTGACTTCAGCTAGGGTTTCCATCTTAACTAACTCTCGGGGTCGTCCCCACTTTTTTCTCCCATAGTTAACAGCAAAGCCCTAACTGGAGGGGTGGGGAGAAATCCACTTCCAGCCACCGGCCAGCTTTAGGTTTTTCTCAGATTTCGATTGCGATTGATGTTAGTCGGGAACAAATCTAGACAAAAATCAATGATGGAACACCCGAGAACCTGGAGGTTCGTCGCAAAAGCAAATCCGTTCTAGTGCTATATTTAACTCAATATCAAGTCCTATTTTGATAAGCTGGGAGCCTGTTCTGTGCCAGCTAGTTTCATCTGGGTACGAGCTCTGCGAGATTCCAGCTTTTTGGAAGAAAATGACCTAATAGCTGTCCACGGCTTGCAGGATTAGAGTTTTTCTGTCACTCGTACTCCACAAATCGGCGGGCCATAAGCCGACTAGTGACAGATGCTCACTGGATATGTGAACTATTGAATTACATCTAATAATTTAGCAATAGCTTTGACCAGTGAGTGCACAGTCCCATCAACCAGCAGTCGCTGTGATGCGTGTGAGATCGGAAAACTCCAAGGCCAGGGTCGTTATTGACCAACGTCTTGGTACTCGGCCCGTCCGGAGGGCGGTGTGGGGTGCGACGGGCCGAGTATGAGAGAACCACCAGTCCACCACTTCCCCCCAACCCCAATTGAACCTAATTAGCCAGTCAGTTGGAGCTTGACTCGATATAAACTTTATCTGTTTTTCCTTTCGAAATCACTTTTCTTCGATTTTCGATTTGCCTGCCATGCTCACCTCGAGAATGCGAGAATGCATGCAACATCACACGGATAATGGGGAGATTTCACATTGCTCATAGCATGATGTTGGGTTTTCTCAACCTTGTGGCCCTTTAATTAAGCCATCAGCAGGTGATGAACCTTAACGAACGAACCTGATCGCCAGCCGGCAGCGCACACTGCTACACCATCGTTTCCAGGGCACATGAGAATTGCAATTGAGCAATAATGCGGCAACCCGAGGCGTGTGCGCGCGGGCCGTGATTCCGCGCTCTGCGAGCACCCGTATTCAGGTCGAGTACCTGTAGCCCTTCGGTTTTTCTTTTTTGGACTTGTACCTTTTTGCCCTGGGCGGAAGGGCTTGTGCGTTGAGTAACCTAATATAGAGATAGCCCTAGATTGGTTGACAAAATCTGGGTACCCTTGCTGTTGTCCACGTCCATGCATCTATGAAAAGTCATAGTCGTCATCTGGGAGGTGGACCGTGTCTGCCGACCAGCGAGTCTTAGAAGATAAGCCGACTTTCTTAACCAAGTTAACATTTCAATCCCCCGGCTAGATAAAGGGAGGAGCGCGCATAGGCGCAATGGCTTCCACAAAATAAGAGCATGTACGCCGATAAACCTCTTTTAAACGGAGACACACGGGGCATACTTTCCCTCCTTTGTTTTTAAACGAATGTCCGTTAAGTATATAAATCCAGATGACGGAATTACCGAGCTCTTGTGCTAATCTCGGCATATTCGGTACAGATGCCGAATTTACCGAAATTAGTTGAGCACCCCTCGATTACCCACGATTTCTATTCTCCACGCGTGCCGAAGGAAAAGTGCCGAGATTACATATAGTTGCCCAGATCCTGCATATTAGACATGTAGTACAAGAACAGTCGTTGTTAGCAGATAATGGAGCATAAAACTGACCCAAAGCACGTCGAGATGACCGAAGATAATTTCGGCTTCACGCCCAGCGAACAGCGCCGAATTATCAACAAGATAGATCGGCGGTTAATCACAGGGTTGGGAATTCTCCTCGCTGTGAGCTTGATGGATCGGACAAATCTGGGCAATGCTTCGATTGCAGGGTGAGGCCATGGTCTCTTAATGCAGACTGAAATTGACCATTGTTAGTATGCAAAAGGATCTTCATTTGGCCATTGGATATCGATATGTAAGATCAATTCTACCCATGTTCGATTTCTACGCTAACTTGATAGTCCTTGATTCTTTTAATCTTCTTCGTTCCCTATGTTCTCGTCCAACTTCCGAGTTCCATCCTTATTCGTAAACTTGGTGCGAGAGCCTTTCTCGCAGGCATCACTTTTGCGTGGGGATTGGTGATGATAGTAAGTACTCTTTACCTCTTCTTCGTTCTTTTTCCCCCGAGACTTGAGATTAAATTGACATGAATAGGGTTGCGGATTCGTCCACGACTGGGAAGCAATGCTAGCACTGCGCGTGGTCTTGGGAATATTAGAAGCAGGCCTCTTTCCCGGGGCTATTTATTTACTCTCTCTTTGGTATACACGCTGTGAGTTTGTTGAGAGACCCTTAGAAGAGATGATCGAGGCTGATCAATAAAGATGAGGTGCATAAACGTTATTCAAGCTTCTATCTCATTAGTGTTATTGGTGGCTCACTTTCCGGCGTCCTGGCCTATGCCTTTATCCAAATGGCTGGTCTAGGGAATCTGTCCGCGTGGAGGTGGATCTTTATCATGGAGGGTATTCTCACCTGTGTCCTCGCGGTGATTGGATTTCTCCTCCTGGTAAGTTTTCCGCGGGATGTGCACAAGTCTCACCGATTTCTATCGTCGCAAGAAATTGAGTTTGTGCTTCAACGAATTGAAAGAGATAGACAAGATGTCGAAGAAGAGCCTTTCAGTCTCTCCGCGTTTTTGAGCCCTGCTCTAGAATGGAAAGTTTGGGGCTTTGCAATGATCTTCTTGTACGCCTTTTTCGTTTTTGCTCCTCTTTCCCCCGATTCTGAACATGCTGATTCATAGATCCATATTACCTCTAGATGCAGCACAGTCGTATCCTACGCTATTGCGTTCTTCCTACCTATAATCCTGACTAGCAAGCTTCGTTTTCACAGTGGGACGTCGCAGGCACTCGGCACACCCCCATACGTTTTCGCCGGCATCATGATGTACCTCGAAGGGTGGATCTGTGACAAATGGCAATTACGGAGCCCAATCATTATCTATAACGCTTTGCAGACTATTGTTGGCCTGTGTATTCTCGAATGGGTGGCCTCGCCGGGTGTTCAGTACTTTGGCATCTTCCTCGTCGCGTCAGGCTCCAATGCTAATATACCAGCGGTTCTCGCTTGGCAAGCAAACAACATCCGCGGGCAGTGGAGACGTGCTTTCTGTAGTGCAAGCATAATTACCTGTGGAGGAACGGGAGGAATCATCGGATCGGTCGTGTATCGGACCCAGGACGCACCAGCATTCTTCCCAGGAGTGATGACATCGATTGCGTGAGTAGTATTTTATCATGGCTCTCTACTTTGTCCGCTAATTATTTGACAGGTTGAATATCTTGATTATCATCTTGGCAGCGGCATTGGCGATTTATTTTCGCACTGCGAATAAACATAGCAGACAAGGCAAATTGGTGATTGAGGGGCTGCCAGGTTTCTACTATACAATTTAATGGAAGCCAGAAAGCCTACATAACGTCTGTGGTGTTTGAGCTAGGATCCGTTCATCTGAATGGTTTAATTCAACCTTTCTGAACAAGTACCAGTGACTATGTAGCAACTGAGTTTCCTTGCAGTCAATCTATACGGATTGGTACGAATAGCAGATGATATGGTAGATACGTTCCAACTTCGCTTTGATCGCAGGCACGCCGCTACTGAGATCAACGCAGCTGTACAACTCAAGCCTTTCGTCCTCAGGCAACAACGCTTCTGATTTTGTCAAGGGTCTGTTTGTAAGCCCAATGACTGTAGCGAAGGTGTCCAGGGTAGGATACTTCAGCGCTTCTTGGACAATAGCCCATCCGGTAATACCGGAGGCACCGAAGACCAGTGCGCGATAAGTCCAGTTTGAGGAAGACATGAGAAAGTGGTGTACTGTACCACTGCCAGTCACAGCAATTCAATTGGCCTTTTATATAACTGTCGCTTGGAATAATGCCCCCCTCCCTTGATTCGCAACCCGATCATATAATCATTCGGTACGTTCATCTAGCGGCACAAGGTCGTGACTTCAACGGTGAGGCTGGAAGTTCCGGTGGGCGAGCCCTCCGTAGAAGGCGTCGAATACGGCGGGACCATCAAGAGCTACCAGCTTAACTCGTCTTCCGTTGCCACGTCCAGCTCGCTGAGTAAGAGAATACATCCGTCTGATTTTGAAACGTGTTATCTCGGAGGAGAATACATGGCAGTTCATGGGGATCAAGACGACATTCCGAAGAACCGTAATTTCTGCAAGAATGAAGCAATTCTGGCCCTGGAGAGCAGCGTGAGGTATTTGATGGATATTGGATATCTTTCACGCGATGGGGACAATAGACAGCCGTCGGAAAGGCCCGCAGCTGGCCCAGTTTTTAACAGACCCCTCGGATCTTAAATAGAATAGTGAATTTGATGTTTGTGTTGCTTTTGAAGTTTGAAGAATCCTAGATTTGAATGGTATTGACTCATAATCGGAGTATCTTCAGATCTTCAAGGAAAATAAGTCGAGTATTGAAGGAATGCCTCATCAATTTCTGGTGTCTTATCACCAATGCGACTCATCTCCGCATAGTTGAAATTTCCATACGTCCAATCATCCGAGATAGGATCAGTGACAATCGCATCTGAGGATTCAATGGCGGTTTCGCTTTCAGGCATCATGGACGTAGCTTGGATATTGGCTGTTGAGCTCAGAACTGGGTGAGGTTGAAGATTTAAATGAATGGTAATGGGCTCTACCATCGAAGGCAAGGTTTGGCCTATCTTCGTAAACAGAAGAGGAAGAAGTCTTCGCCGGCCTCCTGGTAAGTCATGAATGAGAGAAGAGAAATGTTTGAGATAGTCTTGTGGGCCAAGCTTGAATCCCGACGAACGAAGCCCAGCCGCCGACAGGCATGCCATCACGTCGATCAAGGTACACGCGACCTCAAATATCTTCTCGATCTGCAACTTATTAGATTAATATTCAGTAGTGAATATATAAAATGACATACCAGACCAATCCCGTGAGTTTCCATACTCTGCCGGGACAATTTCCATGTTGCGAGGCAGAGGTCTTGAGCAATAAGCAACGGGTAGCGGAAATCCATGCATTCATGAGAAGGATTGGTCGACAAGAACCCAGCAATAGTAGATAATTGCCATATCATAATTCGTAGCCATTGCTGAGATACTCTCAGATCAGCCATGATTACATCTGGCAAATCAAGATCTGCAGGCACTGCGTTTTGGATGCGTTCCTCGAGGACAACAAGGGATTCGATCGAGCACGTTGTATGAGTGCCATTCCAATGACCCAGAAACCCTTCATCAAATGGGCGATAGAGATCGGTCAAACAGCGAAACCCAACGGCCGATGCCTCCGGATGAGGATCATCTTCCAACTGGGGGCTTTGTGGTGTGACCTGGAGAGTAATTGGTCTATGTCGTCGGATAGCATGAGCTCTGCCACAGATAAGCATAATTCATACCGGTAGTTTCGGTCAATTACCTTTCTGAAACTACTAATAACCAAAATAATTTGGCTTCCAAGGAGGGATCAGCGTCGTCTGCTTGCGCTGAGGTGGCTTGGCTCTCAAGCGCACTGGCAGTATAAAGCGTTGTAGCCTCGCGGAGGAAGTAATAAGCATGTCGTTGATTTCCTAAACCAATATGGCAGCCATAGAGAAGGAAGGCGATGATAATGTTTTGTCGTACAGGATCCGTGAAAGGGTCGAGGTGCTTTCGAGCTTCGGTGGCCTCTTCAACCAATGAGTTGCGATGATCTTCCGAAAACAATGTGTCATGATGGCGAGATGTTTGTTCCACAGCAAATCCAGTTTGGGTGACGACAAAGGCGCAAAACGCAGTGACCAAACAGTAAGAATGAAGACAGGTATCAGCCATCTCTACTTGCTTCTGAAAGCCACTGGGTTGCAAAATGGGCACTGTACCTCTCATGCGAGAGAAGAAGTATTCTGAACAAGCATTGACAAGTTCAAGCCCCAGAAGATCCGGAGTCCTTGCAAATTGGCATCTGCCCGGCTGTTTAGGTGATCGTGGGACTAGAGGCGTGGACGGAGAAGCGTTCAAACGGGGAGGTAGGGCCTGTTCCGCCTCTTTTGATCTGAGCTCATTTAAAATGTTGGCTGTCTGGCCCTGGCGTCCCTTTCTCTGGCGTTGTATAGATGTTCGGCAGACCAGGCCGGCAGCTCGGCATTGCTTGCAAGGACGCGGAGATATGCATTTGACCTTTCTCCGACGACAGGCATCGCATGCCTGCTTTGGAGGATCATTCGAATGACTTGCATCAGACAAATCCATGCCAACGTGGAATCCGGGGATGCGGAGGGAAGTCGGAGAGAAGCCGGGACGAACCCGGGAGGTTGTGCGTTCTTGGCGGCCCGTATAGCCCCACAGGTGGTACGGTCAATTTACGAGTGAACTGGCAATTGTACTTGTGCAAATTAGAGAATTAGAGAGTATATACAACCTCAGCTCAATGAGCTTGCCGTAGAAATTACTTGCTCAAACTCAGGCCTATCATGGTGAATAAGGTTCAACACCTTGGATATTTGGACTACACGACCACAAACTATGTCGCCTTTGGAATCAAAAAATGTACAAAAGAGATATACTATGGAGACTTCTGAGTCCGAAAAAGACTGTCCCAATACTTTATACGTATGTAGACATAGATCACCTGTAAAACGTCAAACATACACCCTGCCTTCGAAAGGCCCCAGTGTCTCCAGACACGAGCTATCATAGTTGCTCACCAGCAAACTTTTGCCCACAGTTTTCTCAGCCTGCGTAAATGGCTGAGATGCTGCAGTAAAGTTTAGAACAACCAATGCCTGTCTATCATCCCTTGATTTCACAAAGCAGAAGGTCTCTTGGTTTTCATAGTCGAGCACTTCAAACGCACCGTGGATAAACAAGTCTCGATACTTTTTTCTCAGACGCAACACATCTTTCCAGAATGACAGCACACTACATGGGTCATTCTCTTGTTTTTTGACATTGATCTCTTTGGAAAGATCATGAGCTCGCATCCATGGCTTTCCAGTGGTGAAGCCAGCATGCTCAGAGCCATCCCACTGCATAGGCAGCCGAGAATGGTCGCGAGCCAGGATACGAAGACCATCCATGATGCGCTCTTTGCGCTTGGGATCATCTCCACTCGCACTTCGTCGCTCTGCTTCCCGGTAATACCCCAGCCCTTCGATATCCTTGTATTCATCAATTGACCAATCGCGAGGAGCGTTGATCATACCAATCTCCTGGCCCTGATAGATGAACAATGTCCCGGTCATGGTAACCATCATCAGAGCTAGCATTTTGGCAGATATCTCCCGGAACTCTGGTGCATCAGACCCAAAACGAGAGACAGAGCGACCGTTGTCGTGATTTTCGCAGAAAGCAGTGGTCCAGCCATCTGTTCCCTCGATGAAAGATTGCCATTTCTCCACTATGGACTTCATCTTCGTCAGTTTCCAGGGATGGAAGATGTATTTCTCTTCTAGACTAGGCCCCATGCCGATGTGTCCAATATCCAAATGAAATACCATGCTCAACTCCTTGGCTGATGCGCCGACATATTCTAGGACATTTTTGGGATTGGGAGTATTGGCCAACTCGCCAACCGTCATCACGTCTCCGTATGGAGCAAACGACTCGTCGTACATTTCTCGCAAGAATTCATGGATTCGAGGTCCGTTACACCACATTTGGATAGCTGGCTGTATATCGCTCTTTGGATCTGTGATTGGGGCATCGGGGAAGTCTGTATGCTTGCTATATTTGTTGACAGTGTCAACTCGGAAGCCATCGACACCCTTGTCTAGCCAGAATCGAACTGCGCTGTTGTAGATAGCCTCGCGCGTAGCTCTGTTGTCCCAGTTGAGGTCGGGTTGCTCTTTTGCGTAGAGGTGAAGGTAGTATTCTTGTGTTGTCTCATCCCAAGTCCCTGTGCGGCAGTTAGTTGATATTCCACAACATAGTATGTAACTTATTACTTACAAGTACTCCCTGCGAAGTACCCCCGGTAGTTACTCGGCGGCATCCTATTCCCAGCCTCATCATATCGCGGAGGACGCCAGAAATACCAGTCGCGTTTCTCATTGTCCTTGCTACTTCGACTCTCCTTGAACCAGGCATGTTCGTCACTGGAGTGATTGACCACAAGATCCAGAATCAGCTTCATGCCTCGCTGGTGACATGCCTCAACGAGATCCTCTACATCTTTCACAGTACCATAGGCAGGCAACACCTTCTCATAATTGGATACATCGTAGCCCATATCGTGCATGGGCGAGTCATACATCGGAGACAGCCACACCACATCGATGCCGAGCGAGTGAAGGTAGGGGACTTTCTCAACTACACCGGGGATATCACCCCAGCCATCACCGTTGGAGTCATAAAAAGATGCTGGGTAGACCTAACATCAGGCCATTAGTATCATAATTGCAATAACTCCACTAAATAACCAACCTGGTAGACTGTCGCCTCCTTCCACCAGTTATTTGTCCCAGTCGGGACAGTGTCTTGTGCGTGTGGTGACATGGCTTGACCTATTTTGTTCCAAGCACACTCTCTCACCTCTTATAGCCTTTTTTCCCCTTCGGCCCTGACTCGGCCCAGAGTGGGGAGATTCCCGCCAAGCCACCGACATTTATCGCGTCGCCGAGTAGCGCCCGACTTGCCCCCGACATGCAGCTTTCAAGAACGCTGATTTGCTGCGGTTGGACCTCCACACTTCGGCTTCCCCAGTTTTCTCCAAATTCTTCGTGACAGCTTCTTCCCCGGATCTGTGATGTGCGTGGTGTGCACCATGTCTGTGTTTCGCGGTTTTGATATAAATTCGCGGATTTCCCCGTTCTTTCGGCTTTGACTATGCCCAATGTACCAGGCCTGTTTGAATCCCTTCAATTAGATACTCGATCTAAGACTTTCATTCGAGGTCTTGCTTGAGGTCAAGCTGTGCCAAACCTACCTGATCTTCAACTGAATGGTGTCAATGGACGACACATCCGCCAGAATGGATGGCAAGCCCTCGACCGTCCTAGCTGAAGGCCAACATGCAGCCCAGAAAGAGCAGTCCATGACTCTCTGGCAGGCTCTGAAACTATACCCCAAAGCTGTCGGCTGGTCAGTGCTGCTCTCGTCTACCCTAATTATGGAAGGGTATGACCTCGCATTACTGAGTTCCATGTATGCATCGCCCGCTTTCAACAAGAAGTTCGGGCAACTGACAGCCTCGGGGAAATGGGCTGTTCCCGCATCCTGGCAATCCGGCCTGTCAAACGGTGCACGCTGCGGTGAAGTCATTGGACTTTTGATCAATGGTCTAGTCTCGGAGCGCCTTGGCTATCGTCGTACTATGATCTGTGCCTTGGCCACCATCACAGCGGTCATCTTCCTCTTCTTCTTCGCAGTCAACATCCAGATGCTACTGGCAGCGGAGATCCTCGCCGGTATTCCATGGGGTATCTTCCAAACCCTCCCAGCTGCGTACGCCTCGGAAGTCTGTCCGGTAGTCCTCAGACCCTACCTGACGACATTCATCAACATGTGCTGGGTATTCGGACAATTCGTGGCAGTTGGAGTCAACCGCGGGTCCATTTCTCGCGATGATCAATGGGCATACCGCATTCCGTTTGGTGTACAATGGGCCTGGCCACTACCAATTATGATTGGCTGTCTATTCGCACCCGAGTCTCCCTGGTGGCATGTTCGACAGGGCAATATACAAGGAGCGCGACGCGCCCTACAACGACTGACCTCATCCAAAGACCCCAACTTCAACCCCGAGGAGACAATCGCCATGATCCAGCACACAAACGAACTAGAAAAGTCTCTTTCGAGCGGAACGACATACTGGGACTGCTTTAAGGGAACAAATCTCCGCCGAACAGAAGTGGTCTGCATAGTATGGCTCGTGCAGACACTATGCGGACAGAATCTAATGGGATACTTTGCCTATTTCTGCGTACAGGCAGGTCTACCGACGGTGCAATCCTTCAATCTATCTCTAGGTCAATACGGCCTCGGAGTCCTAGGCACAATGGGCTCATGGTTCCTCATGTCAATCGCAGGCCGACGCACAATCCACGTGTGCGGCCTAGCATGTCTCTTCATCCTATTAATGATAACCGGCTCGCTATCATTCGCACCGAGCGAGAACAACGCCGCGAAATGGGCTATTGGCGTTATGTTAATCATCTTTACTTTCTGCTACGATATCACCGTCGGCCCGGTTACATACTCTCTCGTCTCGGAATTATCTTCAACAAGACTCAAGGCAAAGACTATTGTTCTCGCTCGGTGTTTATACAATATTAGCAATATTGTCGTCAACGTCTTGACCAACTATCAATTGAACTCCACCGCATGGAACTGGGGCGCTCGCTGTGCGTACTTCTGGGCTGGGACTTGTTTAATGGGGCTTGTGTGGGCGTTCTTCCGGTTACCTGAGCCGAAGGGGCGGACGTATGAAGAGTTGGATCTGTTGTTTGAGCGGGGGATTACTGCGCGCAAATTTGCTTCTACTGTTGTTGATCCGTATGAAGGGGAGGTGATTGAAGTGCGTGAAGATCATGTAGATAAAGACTGATTCTGCAGCAAGAAAATATGACTGAATTTCTGTTATTATCTGCTATTATATTGCCCCTTCTAACATTGATTGATACAAGATCTCCATAGACTTGACCAAGGGAGGCGTTCCCGTCAACATATTCTGCCTCTACTTCCTGTCACCAGGTAATGTCCCCGGTGCCGGCCAACCTTGTCTTCGGTAGACTGACCATCCATGGTATTTTCCAATATCATTAATCTCTATACACATTCCTTGCATGCCTTAAATCAGTGAGTCACTTGATGTTTTACAGCACTTCTGGAAATAGCGGAGAATAGTTGACCACCAAATAGTACTTATATAACACTAAAAAACAATGCTAACAGATCAAAGCAGGGCGGAAACACCAAAACAGCGTATAGTAACAGATGAAAGCCAAGGACATCTTCGGAGCAGTATACAGAGGATGTAGTGGGTATATGACACAATGCGATCGCGACCGCGAAATACAGATAGAGGATCAGGTGCATGAAAAAAAAGCCCAATAGAAAAACCAAAAGAAATCCCAAGTGATACACAATCAAGCCCAGCGCCAGCCGGCTTCCTGCGATTTCTGACGCTTGATGACAGCTGACAGTAGGGTATTCCGCTTTCCAAACGGATTACGCTCATTTTTTTTGCGCTGATGCTCAAGTAACTGTATAGCAGCAGAAACATCAATGCCTTCACCGGTATCGGTAATCTTAAGCGCCCACTTTGCGTCTTCTGTATTGAAGCCCATCTCATTGACCATGGTGTTAATGGCCCTATCGACAGGATCAAGCACCTGAGGCGGGAGAGGGACATAAGCTCTGGCTGGCGGCATCGGGGACGTTTGGGGAGGTGCGAATAGAGAGGTAGGGTTAGAGGCTTGGATAGGCGTGTGAGGATCGCTACCAGACCCGGAAGACGAAGTAGAGCAGCGGCCGAGAACGAGGGCTGGCACGGGCGGAACGGGGGGCTCATCTCGAGTCGAGCCATCGAGGTTGCGGACAATAGTACTAAACTCGGACATTGGACGCTCAGCCGAGAAGGAATAGCGACCTTCCGGTTCGTTGGATAGTCCGCGTACACGGCGGCGGTGACATAGTTCGCGGGCGAAGCCAGCCTGGCGCTCGCGGGTTTCACGGGTGGAGTCGGAAGGGCTGCTGCTTCGGTTTCCTTCTGAGATGCTGGATTGTGGAGAGAGGGCTCGTTCTTGAAGTTCGTAGGCTCGTGCGACCGCTTCCTTTAGGAATGGTGACCGGCTGGCTCCGGTTTCTGTTGGTTCCCATTTTGTCAGGCCGATTGACTGGGCCGTTGTGAATGTTGCGACTGTAGTGTCTGCTGGGCAGACTGCACTGAGTGTTAAAACTGCTGACAGGCCCAGTGAGAGCACGTAGGAGGTCCATTCCTCTGCAAGAAGTTAGCTACAATGATCAAAATTGGTTGTAATGCGAATATTACTCACCGAGGACAGTCTCTTCCCGAACTGCATCTCCCTCTGGAACATTCATACCATCGAAAATGCCGACTTTGCGAGCTTCGATACACTTCCCATGCAAAGGCTGAAGCAAAACACTCATACACGTCCAAATCTCAGTAATATCATACATCTGCCTCTGCGACAGACCATCAAGGTTGCCGCGACCGAAGCCTTCTGGTGGTTCAAAGAGGACATTGTTCATGCCAAACGGTTCAGACATAGAAGAAGCCGAATTGAACATGTTCCGCGCCATAACACCACCCTTCAACCAATCCATTTGGCCGGTGATATCAGCCTCGCGGTTCTTTCCGCTGCCGAAAATCCGACAGAATGTCCAGACCCGCCAGAAGGCATCGTCTACCTCCTCCGCTCGAGTATTATCCACACCCGCAAGACCGCGCACAGTATCGGGACGTAGGAAAGGTGCACATCGTGCCAGGACGAGAGCTTTGAGCTTGGCAAGGGTATAGATATCCTGTGCGTAGCGCTGCAAATACAGAGTCGGCGTATACTCGGGAACCTGAGAATCTGGGTCGAGCAGCAGTTGCCACTCCATTTCCCAGGGCGGACTCATCTCTCGCAATTCCCACGCGGGTGGAGACATTTTGAACAGGGCATTCTTGACCATCGATAGTTCATGACTCTTGAACGTGGAATAAAACTTTTTGTTGACCAGGACGAAGTTGAACAGATCATCCAGTGAGTCAATGTTCTTCATAATCGACACAATCAGATCAATTGGCATGTCTTCGGGGAACTCCACCTGGACATTGAAGGCCGTGGGGGCCGCGGGAGGCACCACGGCAAAGGGCGACGGCGGCGCAGCATCAAGCTCGTAGACAGGTTCGGGGAGTTGAACACTGCTCGCCTGCGCCGTCGACACCCACGCCCAACTCTGTCGCATCTTGGAGGCTACTCGATCATTGCTGGGCCGAATACGAAGGTGCACGTCCGGAGCAGTGGGGCAGTCTGACAGCTCAACGGGTGCCCGAGCGGGTGGCTGGGGAATATCAACCAGTGCCTGAGCTTGTTGAGCGACTTGATCGAAGGGATTCCCGAATTTCATACGAGTTTGCAGACGAGGTAATTGAAGGAGTAGATCTTCACGATTTGATGCTGAATCAAGGGAGGCCGCGTCAGATGTCAGAGTCGCGCTAGTCTGCAGGTCGGGGTCTTGGCTCTTCCGGAATGGCATCAGGAACGACTTTTGACTCTTCTTGTCTTTTTTGGGACTCGCATTATCTCGCTTTTCCTCGTCTCTCGACCGTCGCGACTTATCTTTTTTATCTTTCGGCTTACTGATCTTGGGCTTCTCTTTGGGCGGACTTGCGACCGGCTTAATACTGGCCCGCTTCTTGCCCTGTGTGTCTGCACGAGACTGAGAGGAGTGAGGCTTCGTGGATGGAGGCAAAGGCGCCGGGCGGGTCGCAATCAAGTCGCCATTGTTGCGACTGATCTGCAATGGCCCGTCGAGGATAAGCAGTGTCCTGTGTGCTCCTCCCTCAAAATCTGCAAGTGCATCTTCCAGTTCCTCGGCCGCCTGCGACAATGTCGGGACATGGCGAGCTCGATGACCAGCTACTTTGAAGTCGTGACGGGGCCGAGGCCGTGGCTTACTGTGTCCGCAGCTGTGACATGCGTGACTGTTTCGATGTGTGTGTGCCCTCGCAGACTTTCGATATAATGGCGAGACAACCATATCCTTCTGGGAAAATTCGGAAAAAGGCGAATTAGAGCGTGGAGACGCCGCTGAAAGGGAAGAGTCGCTTCGGCGAGATGGAGAGGCACTGCCTGGTTCCAAGGGCAAGGGTTTGTTTTTGAGGTTATTCATCGAGAATTCCCGGGTGCACGACTTTTGCGGGCGTGCAAGGCTATTCGGCGCATACAGATGGTGCGACAACGTCGACTGAGGTCGAGAAGAGCGAGGAGATGTGTCATCGTCAAAGACACCAGCAGCAACAGGGGAACAGATCGAGTATGCATCGGCAGATTTGTAAGGGGATCCATCTTCATACCATTCGGTGCCAACACTGGCGAGCGAAGTGCGACGACTATAGCACGACGAAGCGCAGTCTATCGCATCCACATCCCCAGTCTCATCTTCCAAACCTGTTTCTACAGCCTCAGAGTACCCGCACAGGATCTGCACTCTTTCTCGCAGCTCTTCCTCCAACGACGTGAGGCTGGAATGCTTCATATTCAGATCTGGGCTAGTCGGGGACACCAGTGAGTGTGAGAGTTCAGGAAAAGAGCGGGCCAGGGTTGTATCGCGAGGGTAATTGTCCGACAATGGAGAGATTACAAATTCCTTCTCAGACTCTTGGGGTGTATTCAAGTCAATGGTCCTTCGCAAAGACTCCTGCGGGGAGCTAGGCCAATCGTCCCCGGTCTCCCCGGCTGTCGAAGTGTTGACTTTTTCTTCTTTGAATCCATCTGGCTGTGATTGGTCTCGGATCGCCTCGTTAGTGCCAGATGCCGTGATCGGGACAGGAGGGCTGGAAGTCTCGAGCGGGACTGGGATGGTCTCTGTAGGTCGCATTGTTGCTTCTTTGTTTGGACTCGACATGCATACGGGGAGACGATTCAAGGAAGGATGTTCTATAAGATCTTGCAGTCTTCGTCCCGCTGGAACAATTATCTGGTGTTTTGAAGATATGCGACGATGCCGAAGGACCGGAAAGCAAGTATATGTTCCCATCTCTGCAGTGTTTTGATCTATACCACCATTATTGACCTGACTGGGATATTCTGCTCTTCGTTAGTCTCTTGCCACTAATCTGCCATGCGAGATCATCCGACCGCAACGGTCCCCGATAGAGTACGCACCGTTGAAGCCAGGCTCGTGGAGGCGAAGTGTAGCCTTTGTTCGTAGTTCCTCCCCGGATGTGGCTTGTATACAACAAAGAGCGAATCCCTGACCTGCAAATTTTCTTTTTTTTTTGTGACCAAGGACCAAGTGCAAAGACAAAGAGAACCGCTCAAATTGGTGATGGATTTTGGTTAATAACGAATAACGTGGGAATATGTGACTGATATCACTCTGGCCCTGTTGGCCCCTTCGGTGCGACGCCCACGCCAACAGTTGATTTCGGGGCCAAATGCTAAGCTGTCGTAAATGAAATCATCAAAATGGATATTATCAGTTAGCGTCCTGCAGCTAAGAGCGATCCGCTGGGGCCAAAAAAGGCGGCCCAGGCCGTGAAGAATAATCGGGATACTCTTGAAGACATTGCAAAGTAGCATTATGATATAGTTTTATTTTGTGTTCAGAGTTTACGTTAGTTTAAGATCTCGTGTACTATTCTCGTACTCGCGAAGGCGCAGGGGAAAAGTACGAAGGGATCGACACGAAGTATTACTCGGAAGGAGATCGACCCCACAGCTGGACCAATACTACTCAGTAATTCGCCATCCCCGGCGTATATTTTTAGGCCATTACATTCCTACGTTAATGGATCATTGTCTGTTGCCCCATCACCCCCAGCCCCCATGTGGCCCCGGTAATTGTGGGTACATTGTATGCTCTTGGCAACCGTGTAAGCCCTAGAACCCCCTACGGAGGACAATGTTTTTATCCAAAGATAACAGAACCAACACTTCCAGACAGCTGCCAGAACGCTGGTACAAAGACTAAGTTTTCGAATATTTGCCGATGCCCACTGGAACAGCTCTGGTGTAGCTTTCGGGCGCGTTCTGCATCACGCAGGTACATGCACTTGTACTTGCATAATATTCTTCACCAGACTAACGTCATTGCCTATACTGACGACGGGGATAAGAATCCCGCGAATATAAGCCACACCTCAAACCACCCATATTGGCCTGTTGGATCCTGAACTCGTAGGAGCCCTGTTCGTGCAATAGCAAACATACCTAGTACGCCACAACTCCAACATCGGGCGAGGAATCCTTCGAGTATATGTAGTGCAATATCCGTGTATAATGGCAAGTGGCAAAGATACATTCCAAATGAAATGCCTCAAGAAAAGGCCTGTCTGTCTACAGCTTTCTGTCGGCCCCCAAGTTAGCTCCACAGATACCGACATGGTGCCACCTGTGTTAGTATGGTTATACAAGTGTCACTAAATCATTAGAACACGCTTCTTATTAGGTTAATTCGTAGTCAGATCAATGGGTTCGAAGGAAGGTCCACAACGGATAGAAACCGAAAATGATCGGCGGTACTGTACTTTTAAAGAACAAATGTGTACGTGACGTTCGCTATCTCCCATAATATTCCATGGGGTTTCTATGCAATGAAATAAGCATGCATTCCATACATCTGCTTCCCGTCTGACCCAAAATCAGAAAGAGACTGATGCGTGAAAAAAGGGCCAAGGGGGCGGAAAGCCTTATCTGGGGCCCTCTTGAACGCCACATGTCTTCAAAGCTGCTGAGTTTGGAGGTAAAATATAAGCAAGTCTATATGGGGCTGTTGGGGGCAGTTTTGTGCACTGGGCTCACCTGACATTTCGTGCAGTAGCGCGAGGCATATAGTCGGGTCCCAACCGGGTGTGACTGAGCGCTCGCTGCATCTTCAGCTGGTTAAATATCTCTAGTTCCTGCAAATGCTGACTACTTTGGTGTTTATGTTGGAGTCTACTGCTTTTCTCACCGCTACAGTGCCATACTCATCATTCTAAAGACCATACCTAGGTAGGTCTCACTTTTTCTCTGTCTACTAAGCACAGATACTCTGCATACATAAATATCTATAACTTAGATATTTGATGTTCCTAAGATGAATGATACGTATGTGATACGGGGACCCATGAGATGGGGAACTCGTCCTGAACTGACAACCTGGTGAGCGATGAGGCACTGGAGATCAGTCCATATTGAATCGCATTCCAGAGCAAAGCATTTCTTCTGCAGCCACTAATATTAACCCTCATAGCTCACTAGAATGAAACCCGGACAAGAGTTACCCTCATTGCATATGCAATGTATACCTCCTGAATCATTTGCCTAAAACGGTTAGACCGGCACTGTGTTTGTTTATTTTGCACTCGCGATGTAACGCTGAGGCTTCACTGAAACAGCAAAACGCTGAATGCTCCTGCATAAACTGCACAGGAGGGGGACGGGGCTACGGAACCCCTTAACCCGCAAATTTCCTCCAATGAAGGTCGAAAAAAAGCTGCTATGTAACATGCAGAAGAGGTTGTAGCATTGATCAGCCGCTCCAAGCAGCATAACTCGTTCTCGTTTAGGAAAATCGTCAAGAACCATGAGAGTCGCTTGAGACAAACCCAATCAACCTGGGGAGCGATGCAGCCGGTCTGGGAAGCTGGGATTGCACTATAAAAGGAAGGGTCCGCAGTCACACCAGATTCCTCAAACCAGCAATCTCATTTCCCTCGATTTTCAACCGCGCGCACAATAACAATGTTCGGCAAACTCCCCTCAGCCGCCTGGGTGCTTGCACTAAGCCTGACAACCCATGCCAGCCAAATCTTCAGCAACACCGGAACAACCTCAGGCTGGGATGCTACCAACCATGAACACTCAGGCACAGTACAGCAAGTGAGCAATGTAGTCTACCAAGGCACGACAGCCCTGAAGATGACGCAAGTCTATGACTCCAGCTATTCAGGCCGATACCACTCAGAAGTGGTCAAGAACAACGTCTACAAACGCGGTGACACAGGCTTCTACGGCTTCGCCTTCCGCCTGCAAGATGACTGGCAATTCTCTCCAGCACAATCCTACAATATCGCCCAATTCATCGCCGACTTCACCGACACCGGCTGCGACGACTGGATGCCATCCAGCATGGTCTGGCTCGTCGGTAATCAGCTCTACACGCGCGTGAAGCAGGGCACAATCTGCGCGCAGAAGACGCAGACTTTCTCAAACTTGGCCACTGTGACTGCAGGCGCGTGGCACAAGATTGTCATCCAGTCTAGTTGGAAGTCTGATGGGACTGGGTTTTACAAGATGTGGTTTGATGGCGTTAAGGTCCTTGAGAAGCTTAATATTGCTACTACCATTGCCGATGATCGGGCGTTCCAGTTCCGTGTTGGTCTTTATGCTAATGGCTGGCATGATGATAAGTCTATGAAGGGGACTCAGGGGACTCGTCAGGTCTGGTATGATGAGATTGCTGCTGGGACTACTTTTGCCGATGCCGATCCTGATCAGTGGTGATCTGGGAATGAGTGCTTGAGCTGGCTGGTACAGAGATGACGGTATTTATGTATCGTGATGTGTGTTCCGATGTCAGATTTGATGTACCGTGGAGCCAGGGGACATCAGTGAAGACGAATTCTGATTGTGGTTAGAGCCACTGCATAAGACATTTTCCCTGAGAAGCCTACACTTCCATACACGAATCCCTACATGAACCACGAAAATGATGCCTGCCTCTAACTCGTAGACGCAGCATGGCGAGGAGGCAAGACTGCCGCATCTAAATCCACTTAGCCTGATATCAGACAGGGATTACTCTCCCATGTTCTGACTGACTATTCACATATTATCAAAGACCTACAACCATGCAAATAATATGAAATATGAATGACGTCGGCCAAAAAAGTCCGATCGCCAGAATCCTTAGGCCTTTGGTACATCCGGACTAAACCCCACGCCTTGGGGTCCAAAAGTTAACACCAACACACATGGAATAAGATTGACATCATTCGCCTTGGCTCATAAGATTGTGTCATATACCCCGCGCAAGATTCTAAAAGTTGTGACGAAGAGAATGCCACTAAATGAGTAAGAGAGAGCACGGGTGGTAAGAATTCGGCATTAAAAGTCCTGTACATAACCCTTCTATTTTTTGCAGTAAGTTAGATTAATGAGGAACTGCCATACTCACCCCGCGAAATTGAAGATGCCGCAACTAGCTGATACGAGGGCCAACTAAGCCACAATCGCCCCTAGCATTCTATGGCGGCTGATACTAATTATAATTCAAACTATAGACAACCACTGTATTCCCAAGGAAACACTAAGGGGGCGGCATAATTGAAAGAAACAGCATGTAAAGCAGAGAATAGACGTGAAACACGAGGGTGTTTGCCGATAGCTACGTCTGCGCCTCCACCATGCATCCAACACGGATATGTTGCTAAAAATAGCAACAGATCGCCGATTTAAAGCTGACTTCGTCCAGTATTAACTTACATGCAGAGAGCTTATGTCTGTGATGTTTTTAGATCAGACTTTATCGTTTTCGAAATCATTCTTCAAACGAAGGTAAGTATGATATAATCAATATTGTATAGAGTGGCAGCCGGACAAGAATAAAATAGCAGAGTGTGTGGACTCGATCAAAACGAACGACCGACTACATACAAGTATTAAACGCGGTAAACGATTGTGTTCGCAACATGGTGATTGCAAAGTTGACGCTAAATTCTCAAATCAGGCTTTACAGACCATGAAGAGACCTGAGGTCTTCGGTGGACAATTTCGTGAAATTCAACCCAAATCACAGGCTGTAAAACCCTTTGCGCGTCATGAACTCAACAATTCTCCTGATAAGATCGGGCGTAAGCTGAACGAAAGAAATCACGTCGCGGTTGCCAATTGCCTTCAAGGTATTCACACACTCGTACACGGGAGAATGTTTGCTTGTCTGGAGACGTGTTGCGCCTCGCAGAACAGGCTCTGCGAGCAAGGGCATCAAAGATAGCAAAGGGCTCGATTCAAACCCCTCCCAGGCTTGCAATCTTTCCAACCACTCCGAATATGGGATCTGTTTGAGGGGGAAGCCAGCTTGGTTGACAAGTGTGCATAATCGTTCCATGTTAGTGGTGAGTTCTGTCTTTGGCGCACTCAGGGTATAGACATGACCCATATTATGGTTGTCCGAAGCAATATGCAAAATTGAATCGCAAACATAGTCAACTGTGACATACTCCTGGTTCTGGTATGGCAGATGGGGCCAATATCCCAGTTGAATACATCCAACCAGCATTCGAGTAAAGAAATCGTCCGGATTCCCTGCCCCTGTTTTACTGTCGGCGACAACGAACCCAGGGCGATAAATAATCACAGGTAGGCCTTTGTCGCGCACTCTTTGAACCATCTCGTCTGCTACCCATTGGCTTTGAGCATAGCCGGTATCGAAAGGGAGCGAAGCCAGGTGAGTCTTCAAAGGGCCGTCCTCAGAAACCACCTCTGTTCCCAGTATAAATCCAGTAACGGCCCAAACATCGATGCTTGATATGTAATGGAAGACCTTGCGCCGCCCTTCTGCTGCCACGCGGAGAACGTTCTTAGTCCCTAAGATGTTCTGTGCAAAATGAGCACTGTAAGGATCACACCAGTTGACCTTTGCGGCTGCGTGAAAGACTGCTGGAGCCCAACCAATGAGCCATTGGTAATCACTCTGTGAAAGCCCAAGGTATTCCATTGTCATGTCACCATCCAAGACGATCACCTTTTCGATTTTTTGGGAGATGTTTTCATTCCATAGGTCGTATTTCTTGAAAGTATTCTGGATCCGCTCCATAGCCGAATGCTGTTTATTGCCCCGAGCTAGACATGCTATCTCCTTCATACATGACATGGAGAGCCAGCGGTACAGGAGGTTAGCTCCGAGGAATCCAGTAGCACCTGTAAGGAATACGCGACCTTCTGATGACCAGTTTGGGACCAACTCAATGTCATCCGCAAGATGGCTGTCTTCTTCAAATTGTAGGATTTCAGAAGGTCCATAGTTGATTGCCTCGGATTGACTTAGATACTCCGCCAAGGAGCCAATCCTCGGGGTCGTGTAGAGATCCTTGATTGTTAATACTTTTCCGAATTGCTGTTTGATCAAGCCAAGGAATCGAGCAACTTGTATGGACGATAGGCCAAGAGAAACAATATTGTCATCGTGACCTAGATTGTCCAGGCCGAGTATTCCTTCAAGGATTGTGGCAATCATGCTGTAGGGGCTCTTGTTTTCATTGATGGGGCTCCCAGAGGGTGGAGGTTTCCGGTGCTCATCAGCCAAGGCGGCACGGTCAACTTTACCGCGAGAATTCAGGGGTATCTCATCTATAACATGGGCTTCATCGGGGACCATGTAATAGGGATGTATTTCTTCCATCTTTTTGATGAGATCTTGCGGGTCAACTGAACTACCGTCTTCTGGGACAACGAAAGCCCTCAGATGGTCAGAGCCAGCACCCTCAGCGGATTTCTCATGCACACATGCCGCTTCGTGGACAGTTTCGTTTGCTGCGATGGCTCGTTCAACTCCTTCCAGCTCAATACGGAAACCTTGACGTTTCACCTGGAGGTCTTTACGGCCAAGGAAGTGGAGGTCTTTCGCCTTCCACATACCAATATCCCCTGTCCGATACACTCGGATAACTTTCACTTGGCTAGAGTCCGCAGATTTTGCAACCTTGAGTTCAATAAATTTTTCCGCAGTTTCTTCGGGACGGTTTAGGTATCCGGCAGATAGTCCTGGACCCCCAATGCATATTTCACCGGAAACCTCCTCGTCGGAAATGGGCTTCCGGTCTTCATCAATGATATAAAGCACGGTATCTCCAAGTGGAGTTCCGGCACTGATAGTCTTGGATTGGGCCTCCTGAAGGGTCACTCGCTTCAAGGTTGAGAGGCACGTCGTTTCTGTAGGTCCATAGCCATTCCATAAGTTTTCAGGAGGACCATCACTGCCGAGGACCTTTTGCATTGCCAGAGGATTTGGCGACTCGCCAGCACTGATGACATGACGAAGGTTCTGGAAAGCAGAAGGGATACTGGTGGATACAGCAGTGAAAAGAGTGGAGGGTAAGATGACCGCTGTAATGCTTGCATCTTTCCGCATAGCGGCAAAGGAGACCGAGTCCTTGATGATCGAATTCGGTATGTGCACCACTGTGCCACCGGAAAGCAATGTACCCCAAATTTCGAATAAAGAGAGGTCAAACCCGGGGTTGTTCAACTCTCCAACATTGTCTCCTGGTCCAATGTCGAATGGGGATAAAGTGGCGAGATGCATCACAGCCTTTGAGAAAATCTGAACAGCCTTGGGCTTTCCTGTTGAGCCAGATGTATGAATAAAATGGCTTCTATGATCCTGAGGCCTCCCAGATTTTACCAACACTTCGTCATGGTTCTCTATCTGGTTTTCAGGATCCAAAACCGACTCGGCAAGCAGTACACCGAACTGAGAAACTCTTGCCGACAAATCCTTTGTTGTTATAACCATTCGCATGTTCAAGTCACCAAGCATGGCGTGGAGCTGAGCATCAGGCACAGATGGATCAATGGGCGTGCAAGTCCCTCCTGCCCTCAATACGGCGACTTGAGCAATGACTTGCTGCCAACCTGTTCCTATCACAATGCCCACGGGCTCCTCGACTTCGAGTCCTTTCTTAGCCAAGTCCACAGCCAGAACATCGGCTTTGGCCAAGAGGTCACGGTATGTAAAACGCTGCTCTCCATCAATAACGGCCAGAGAGCCTGGGGCTTCATTGGCACGACTGCACAAAATTTGTTCCATTTTGCTTTCGTCAAAAGGTATTTGGAAAGGGAGATAGATAAACAAGAATGAATATATTCCAAAAGGAAGGAATACACGTTTGTTTGATAGCAAAGAATAGATGATTTCCCAGGCACTTATATAGGTGTTTGTGGTTGAAGATCGGCCCACAGCATACAGTCAAATCTTGCTAACAGGCTTCATTACTTGTTCGTGGCGCGACTGAGCGGCATCAAATATTGATAATGATATTCGAAATTCGTTGACAATGGAAAGCTTACAAGGAATGTGTTATCATGTATTTCTGTTTCGGAACATACCCAACGAAGGTGGGGTGGTACAGCATATTCTCATGCAGTGTTACAATACACGAGTCATTCATAGGCCAACCCAATGCTTGCAATAACGTCTTCGCAGCCATAATATTAATCCCCTAGATCGTATCAGAACTAGGCAAGCCTATTTCTCTAAAATAGCAATGTGCGCACCTCAATGAAGAAAGATGGTGTGTCATTCGTATTGTCCATGTTGCACTTCACTGCAAGCTCTGCCATTTAAGGCGTGCGCACTGACTCCCACCTTCCATTCCTATGAGTAACAGGAATGATCATATAGGGGATCTAGTATAGCGTAACTCATGCTTCGTAGTCTATTGTAGTTAGTGGGCGGTGCTTTGTCGCTGCCTGTCCTTACATCTCTGGGACTTCCTCGGAATGTGCATTTTTGGGAATCCGCAGCTTGTGCTATCTGCTATTCACATGGCTCTCCACCTTGATGCGATTACTTATAATCAATTGGTAAATTCTTTCGCTTTCGATCCGGTTCGTTCTGATGGTCAGTATCCGTGGAGGTGTACCAAAGAGCAACGCAGACATTCGATTAGGCGATATAGTGGTGAGACAGCTAGCGGACACATCTGGAGGCGTGATCCAATACGATCTTGGTGAAGCTTTAAGCGGCGGTCAATTTCAGCTAACAGAGATGCTTAACCGGCCACCCAAGGTCCTGCTGACTCCCCGCGCGTGTATACATAATATTTCAATGTAATATTGTCAATCATGATTTTATTTTATTGAAACTCTTACAGCTATCTATTATTGCTCGATAAAGACACCAGTTCCAATAGTTAACTATAAAATGGTGTGGTTGTCGAAATACAAAGTCATCAATTCTCGGGTAAGGTGATCTTCCAATGGCCACTCGCTTGCATGAGCCATTCGCTTGCAGAATACGTTATATCGAGTTTCAACATGCCGCAGCGAGCATCCATGATGAACTGCTTGTTATGAAAGGTCTGGTTGATCACCTAGCCTGTAGTTTTCAAGCACGTATCCAATGTCCTTGTCGCCGCGCCCCGAAAGATTGACCAGTATTCTTTCGGATGAAGGGCGCTGGGATGCCAATCGGATCGCGAACGCTAATGCATGTGCGCTTTCCAGAGCAGGAATTATTCCCTCGAATTTTGCCATCCGGAGGAATGTATTAATGACTTCCTCGTCCGAAATTGCTGCGACTGATAGCCGACCGGCTTCATGGAGCATCGCAATCTCCGGGCCAACGCCAGGGTATGCGAGCCCTGATGCTATGGATGAGACACCGGCAGGTGTACCGTCATCTTGCTGAAGCACAATCGATCGAGCACCATGCAATGTGCCCGGTCTTCCATATGATAGCGTTGCCGCGTGTTGGCCTAGCTCATCAGATTTGCCAAGAGGCTCCACTGCATGTAGAATAACATCTGGGTCATCAATAAAGCCCGTATATATACCCATCGCATTGGAGCCACCAGCAACACAGGCAACCACATGCTCGGGCAGGGTTCCATCCGTGATGGAAAGGAATTGCTCGCGCGCTTCTCGACCAACTACACCCTGGAAATCTCGAACAATCATTGGGAAGGGGTGCGGGCCGATAGCCGAGCCGATCGCATAAAGTGCGTGTTTGTGCTGCTCGATGTACGCATTGAATGCAGAATCACTAGCATCTTTCAGAGCAGACTGGCCAGTCGCTACTGGCACCACGCGCGCGCCGAGTAACTGCATGCTACCAACATTAGAGCTCTGTTTAGCAATATCAACTTCTCCCATATGAATTTCGCATTCGAGGCCAAAATAGGCAGCTGCAGTTGCCAGTGCGACGCCATGCTGGCCGGCCCCCGTCTCGGCAATCAGCTTCGTCTTACCCATTTGTTTGGCGAGTAGTGCGAAGCCAACACAGTGGTTGATTTTGTGTGCGCCAGTGTGATTCAAATCCTCCCTTTTAATGAACATTTGAGCGCCTCCGACTTGCTTCGAAATATTTTCGAGGTAATGAATCGGGGTCGGCCGCCCTTGAAGTCCGACCCGCACCTTGTTCAGTGCGTGATGGAATTCTGGGGATTTATGGAGCTCCTGATAGCTGCTAGCCAGCTCCAGCAGCGCAGATCGAAGTTCTGGTGGATAGTGGTTGCCACCAAACCGACCATAATATCCTTCAGCGTCGGGGCTGCTCTGGAAATAAGAAGGTATGTTGTCTGACATTTTGCCTAACCCTCGAAAGCGACGGGCAACACTAAGCAAGCCTAGCTCGACGTATTGAATGAAACTTGCGAGGCGCAGACTGTCGCAATTGGATGACGGAATTGGACGTTGAAAATCGCACCTAGGCCGATAGGTGTCAGAATTAGGATCCGCGATATTGATCACCACTTTAAGGTCTAGCGAGTAATTGTGACGAGTAGATGAAACAGAGGATGGTTGCTTACAAGGGTTCTCAAGAAAGCCTTAAGGAGTAGAGAGATCAAATATATGCTGACAGTCTGTTCAATAGCTATTTCAAAAGCCTGCGCTACGAGTAGAGAAATCAAATATATGCTAAGTCTGTTCAATAGCAGTTTCAGGAGCCTGCGCTACGAGGGTGGGGGGATGGGTCTTATATATGTACATTTCTCGAAGCGCACAAGGCTTATTGGTGTAATTTCTCATCCTCCGATCCGGTCAGTCTTCCGACCCGCCCTTGTTCTCCGACCCGCTCTAGTCTCCCGACCCGCTATAAGTCCTGTGTGGGGGCCAAATAGATGAGATTCTTTAATCGTGGGGAAGTTCTCCAGCACTATCTGACAACCTATTTAGGAAAAATGCATCGCGTCTGGGGTCCCTGATTACAGTTAGTAACCCGGCTCTCGCCCGTGTCTGTAGGGAAATCGTACCGGTCGAGTTAGCTGATATTGAACGCACAAAATGGGAGTGGTGTCTACACCTTGCCTCTGGTACTGTGTCTCTTAGTTGTCTCAATTGGCATAGTGTCCTCGCAAAGAAGACAGGCCATAACCGCAAATGCATCGTGCTTGGCAGGTTTTGCTTGACTCTTAGATCTGGCCTTTTAATCGACCTTGGTGTCACTATAAGCCAATGTTCGTCCCGCCAACATCACCTCTCGATTGTTGATTGTCACTCAGACGCTCTGTATGATAGTGGATACAGATGGGCGGGTCCTCGTCATCGGCTTTCCTTCTTCCCACTCAGACAGCTGAAGGAACCTGAAAAGGACGTTGACCAGGTTTACTTGTTGGCTCGAATTTGTTCTCAAGTACGCTGGACGGGGAAGGCCTTGAAATATATCGCGCTGCAGTGGGACTGCCAAAGCACCGAGGCGTCGGTGCTTAGACCGTAATTTGTTCCTATGCTTCCTATGCTTCTGACTCCATAGCTTGGGAAATGTTGTCGATGTGATGAAGGTAAACAACGCAATCGCAATCCTTGGAACACTCTGCTAGCTGATTGGAAGAACAGATGTTTTTGCGGTAGCTTGGGAACAAATGAGAGTCGCTATATGTAATACAAGCCATGGAAATAGAGAAACGGCTTTGCCTATCAGGGTAATTTCTCTCCAATATAAGCGCAGGTTTCCGTATTATAACTAGCGGGTGCATTTCGAAGGCTGCGACGTATGTGGAGGAGGTCATACCGGGACAGACGGGAAGCAGTCTGGCGATCCTGCCAGATCGCCGAATTGCTAATCGATTTTACGAGATTCCATGGAGGATTACAGTATAATAACGGATGACTCATCCATTGGTCCCGACCTGTTCGCTTTTTGTTTCTCCTCCCTTTATTTCCAGATCTTTCCTCGCCATTCTATGAACACCACTCCGCGGATAAAATGTCGCTGCCACAAAGATTCAATCTGGGCATCGTTGGGTGCGGCCAGATGGGGACTTCCATACTAAGTGGGATCCTCAATGGCGAGGTGAAACGTCAACGGGAAGACCAGCCAGGTTGGACGGTTAATCATATCTTCATCTCGGTCCAATCCGCCTCGTCTGTTGACCGGCTTCGCAATTTGCTCTCCCAGCACTTGCCCCGCGTTACTATCTACCAGTCGGACAACCTAGCCACTATCCAGAACTCACACGTCGTGATTCTGGGATGCAAACCCGCTCAGATGCATACTATCCTTAGTGAAACGGGAATGCAAGAAGCCCTGGAAAGCAAAATCCTAATCAGTATCTTGGCGGGTATGGACACAAAGTCCACGCAAGAGGCGATCATTGCCAATGGCCATCCAGCGGAGCAGCCTGAGTCCCAAGTACATGTGGTTCGGGCAATGCCAAATATTGCCGCGAGAGAGGGCGCATCAATAACGGTTGTTGCATCGCCTGCACGCGAATCAGATCGGGATGCCGTCCAAGTCACACGGTGGCTGTTCAATCATGTCGGAAAGACCCAGGAAATCCCAGAATGTCAGTTTGATCTGATCGGATCCTTAGCAGGGTGCACTAGTGCCATGTTCACAGTAGCGATCGACGGATTGCTCGATCAATGCGTTGCAGGCGGGTTCAAACGCTCCGAGGGCTTACAAGTGATCACACAGACGCTGTTGGGCCTTGCTAAGCTGCTGGAAGCAGGGAACCACCCTGCTGCCTTGCGAGAGGAAGTTTCCTCGCCAGGAGGAAGCACCATCCAGGGCCTGTTGGAGCTTGAGCGACAAGGGGTGCGGTCTGCATTCGCCTCTGCTCTTGGGGCAGCCGGCGAGCGGGCCAGGGAATTGGGTCGTAAATAGAAGATACGAGTGCTCCATATAAACTAATGCGTGTTATATAGAAGCATGAAGCCTGAATTATTCGATTCCTTAAGTTGGTCGTCACACACAGGATGGATCGGAATCAGTTTCACCACTTTGCTCTCATAGAATCCTTCTTGAACTCTATCGCGAAACACACCAATCCATTTCTGGCTTGGCTCGGTTTCTAAATCGAATCCTACCGAAAGATAATATGTACGAGTCTAATGCAGAAGCTAAGACGTATTATTTACGACTATACTGAGGTTCAGGGGCAGGGTAACCGTAATAGGTATACCGTGTTTCGAAAGATCTCTGTGAGTAAATGATGAAACTGATTTCGATCCATGCTGTATAACTGGCACAATTGAGCATATAAATCATATCTCAGACATAGTGAGATGCAAGAAAACTATCTATCACCCCAAAAACAATTACCAATCCAGTGAATTCGACGAACTGCCATCCTGCGATCCACGACTAACGCAATCCAGCTCTTTACACACTGTACAAAATCAATATAAGTGATAATTTGGGAAATTGGATGAACTCACATTGTTCAGCCTGTTGAAACAAAGTGCTACCCTTGGGTTTGCGTGTAGCTGGTAGAATCTGACTACCTTGTATCTTTTCAAGTTTTGTATGCTCCTGAAGCCGACTCAAAATCTGGCGAGTGTCTGTATACTTGTTAGCATTGAAAGGTACATTCAAGGTCTAAGTTTACCTGTCTTGTTTAAATCCGCATCAATCGAATTGCTATGAAATGTTATGTTAGTGGAGAAAAACGGGAATATAAGGAATGACGAGAAACAAACCCATGCTTTGTCAAAATAGCCCGATAGTCGCCCTCAAATTCTCGGACCAGGTTCTCTGTAACATCGTACGAAGCCTTGGACAGGGCTTCCACCTCTGTCTTGCTTGCAGCGGAACGGGCGAAAAGATCGTATCGGATGTTGGACCTCTTCTCCGACGCTGGAAAGATGGATAGAGCCAGACATAGACCAGTATGTTCAAATGAACAAAGAAATGTGCTTGGGGACAAAGATGTCTCTGTGCGTGTGCTTTTCTGCATGAAGGATCTGATAGCCTTCAGGACAGGCGAAGGACCAGATAATTCTGATACCCGACGGGCCAATTCTCTGGTAAACGTATGGAGCTGACGTTTTCCCACTTTAAGAGTTGTCAGCAATTAATAGATTATACCTGAGATCTTTAATATGCCACTCACTTCCTACTTTCCAATTGAACTCCCCGGTTAATGTCTGTCCATTCACCCAACTGGACTTCGCCTCCAAACCAGAAGTGTAGGAAAATGCATCCAAACTCGATACAATCATCTCATCAAATGGCTCCGGCTCCCCGGCATTGAGATTAACGAAGACAAGACCATGGTTAGTGGTGCGCGTATGAATCTCAAAGAGACTATTCTGCGACTTATCAAATCCAGGCACATCATCGAACTGAGGAGCCTTAACTAGGCGGCCGTTAGTATCGTAGCTCCATCCATGATACCGACAGCCAAGAACAGTCGATGCGCCACTTTCTTTCCTGGTGATAGTGTAGGCACGATGGCGACACACGTTATGAAAAGCGCGGATCTTGTCATCCTTGCCTCGAATCAGAAAGATAGGATACCCGGCAAAATCAAAAGATTGATAGGCGCCAGGCTTATTGAACTGGGATATGTGCGCAAGATAGATCCAGGCCTATATCTGTTTGTTAGCTGTATTAATATCAACCGAATTTAGCATTCTTACTTGGCTGAAGAGCGCGCGGCGTTCGAGCTCAAACACATCCCGGCCGGACCACCATCCTTCTGGGACTTCAGGCTCCTTTGAAACGACCAAGCCAGGTTCCTGGTGCGTCACGATAGGATCAGCGAGCTTACTGGTCTCCTTATGCTGGTATAAGTGAGGCCATGCCCGATAAAGTAGAAACACGACTGTCACAAAGGCCACAAGGGTGGAGCCAGGAGAGATTGAAAAATAGGACTGAGTATACTCCATGAAGAGCAAAGTTCAACCACAAAAAATAGCCTGATGATGTTAATTTGCTTCGTGAACGCCCCAAGCTGATATACTTCTCTGGGAGGTCCAAGTCCCCACCCCACCTTATACACTTCATATCCCTGCCGCCCTTAATGCAGACCCCTCTGACTGTACTACCCGATTCGGTTGTTTTATCCTGAGAGTGGGATTTTGCGGATAGTTAGTCATCCCTGTCTGGTTTGGATATCGAAGGTCAATAAGTGGCTGCTTGGTTTCTTCAGTATCTTATGCTAATCAGGTACTCGACTCCACCTACAACCCAGAGCAGATAGAAAGATTGCATTAAATGAACATATCAAGTTTTGATTACGATTTAGAAGCTAGCATCTAGTACGCTGCCATTTGGACCATTGGAGATGCTACATGTTCCTCTGCTCCAGACTCCTTGCTTGTCTTAGCAGCTCTATCAGCAGCATGCTGCTCACACACCATATCAAACACTCGTCGCTGGTAGTCTAGAAGATATTAGTTACCATATTTGGGCAAGTCAAAAAGTGAATCACTCACAAGACACGCCGTTCTCCTTTTCGGGGTTAAGAATTCCTTCATGATAAACCCCCTTGGCCAGGTTATCCTGAGCCTTCTCGCAGAGCTCAAAATCTTCCATAGCAACCTGGCGCACAAACTTAAAATACTCTTCAAACTTATCCCCCTCGGCAAGATGATAATAGTCAAATTCCATCCGGGTGACGTGCGGATCGGCGGTCGGACAAACCCTGAACGAAGACATTCCACCACCGTAGACGTTCAGCGTGCAATTTGGGAAGAAGTACAGGAACAGGCCGTCATCTGGCTTCTTTGGGTCTGCAATGTGCTGGGAGAAGTTGTGCTTGTTATGCACACTATAGAAAGTTGGCGGGTAGTAAATCGAGAAAGACGGATGGGTGTACTGGCAGTGCAGGCACTCTTGATATCCGTCCACCCTACACAAGATTAATCATAATGCCGTCGGGAAACTCGAAATGGTAGCTAACATTGTTTTCCAGTTGAAGCGACCCTCGTAGCTGATGCTGCGACGATGCGGCAATTTGGTAAAATCGACTTTACCAAGGAGTTCTTCAAGCTCTGGGAAGAACTCATGGAAACTGGGTGCGTCCTCGGATATAGTTGAAAACAACAGTCCGGTTGGAGTGACATGGCTACGGACTTCCTCACCCTGTATTATCATGTTAGCACGATGAAATCGTCAATATCACATTTTGTTTGGATGCTGCATACCGTCTTCACGAGGACCACCTTCAGCTCCTCGGGAGTCGGATTCAAACTATCACCGGAAGTGCGAACAGCAGAGATAGACTGCTGCGCGACTTCATACGGAACATGTTCGCCCACTTTCTGGAATCTCGTAACGGGGCCGAGCAAGTACCAGGACTATATCGTGTTTAGCTTTGACAGAGGAATGCGACACACCGCACATTCATACTTTGAGAAAGACTGCCCGCCGCTCCAACTGGTAGAGAGAGTCACTGCAGTACCAAGAAGCCGGCAAAGTACGAGTGAGCTCAGACATGGTGTAGTAGTTAGTTGTCGTCAGATACCAAACAGATACAGTTGGGGGGTTTGAATCGCGATGGAACAAGACAGTCACCTTTATATCGCCAGACTGGATCTCTTTGTCTTTACTCAACGAACATGTATCTACTGGTGGCACTGTGTTGTTTGCGAAACCTAGTATGACCTGGGGGTTGCGGTATATCGTTTCCCGAAAGAGTTAAAGAATCCCGTAGTTGATGTCACGCACACCTGACTCGGTGCCCTGAGCAGCTGACAAAAAGATGCGCTTTTGTGGAGACCTACCTGTCAGGAATTATTTGGCTAAAAGATCTCCCTAGATAACGGAAATAGGATCGTATTTTGAGATAGATCTGCACAGGAAGTGTATGAAGTTACATAGATTTTGGAGATATTCCAAGAACCATGCGCCGGGTTGCGAACCACTGATAGCCTAATATCTTTTCAGTTCTCGTGCTATGATCAATATGTTCTCTCTCGTGCGGCTTAATCCGTCTCCAGCTATAATTACATTAATGTCCCCTCCCTGAGCACCTAAAAGATGACCTTTTCAAACGCCTCTTGTAGCCCCTTAGACCCTAACCACACCTCCAGTGCTTGCATATCACCCCGATTGGCTCGCTGCCCACCTCGTTCCCCTAGCGAGTTTGTAATCTCCTCCATCCCAGAAAACACTCTTTGTGTTCCCTCAGTCTCGCGAAATCTCTCACTGACTTTCTTCTGGTGACTGGGAATATCACCCCATGAATGTGTTTTGATAAAGCTCATGTATGAATCAATATCAGAGGATGCACCCTCAAGACATAACACGCCCGGCTTGCCGGCCAGCACAAAGCCCGTGAGAGAATATCCTGGCGCAAGGTTGACCATATCGTCTCTCTTCTTGCGAGTGGACAAGGATGGGAAATAAAACCAGACTCGCACGACCGGACCCCCAGAACCCCTATCTTCTGAAGACACAGCTTGACTCTGCTTGATTTCAAGAAAGCGGCTGGCTTCTGTCTGGAAGTATTCGAATGCCTCTAGAGCGTCCCCTTCAGGTATTGAACTGGCCACTTCCGCTACCTCAGCTTTAGACATCCATTCTGGCTGTCGAAGCGAATATCCCAACGGTGGAGGTTGGTCAATTGTCTCCGGGTCCTCGCATTGTAGTGGGATGGAGACGTTGACTTGAATAGTTCTATCTCCATCTGCTATTGGTAGACAGACAAGCAGATATATACTTGAAGGAATATTGGAGGGCTTGGATGCCCGGTCCTCGCACCAGTCTCGCAGTTTCTCGACGCACTGCGTTGTGGATTCAGGGATTTCCAGCTCGCCTGGAGCGGGGAACATGGCCGTTAGGAGGTCAATAGTGGCTAATTGAGACTCCATAATGTCTGCTGGAAGAATGCATGATTCTTTAGAGGCCATTCTGAGAACTTAGAGGCAGAGGTTGCTAATATCGGACTCGCATGAAATGCCCGAGGATTGCGGGGGCGTCGATAATGGTCAGTTCAAGGGTGCGCAACCATCAAAGACAAAATGGGACCCAATGAATGATTGAGTCAATTCCAGATTGAACCAATAATGATATGTTGACTTCCTCTTGATGTTCCAAAACTCGATTCTTTTTATGTGCTCTCGCGCAGACCAAATTTGTGCTTATGTAACCACAGATTTGCCCTGGGGCCCAGTTGGCTGTACGAAAGATGAGAGCAGGCAGATATCGATATTTGAATCAAGAATTATCGATATCAGTGGGATAGAGAATAAAGGGTAGCTGTAGAATGCAGAAGTTGGTTGTGTTTTACTATGCTTTAGTTCTACGTCTGCTATATATTTTATACACTTAGCGTACCTACCTAGTTTATAGTCGCAACCCCTACTAAATGTGAACAATATTGATTCAACGTATTCGTTGCACCTGAGCATAGAAGCGCTCTATATATTCTGAATAATTATATAGCTTGATCAAGTTGAGAATGAATTTGGCTGCCTGGAGGCCGAGTGGCGACCGTAAGAAGAAATCAAAAGAGATAAATGGAACAGAAACTCAGTAACAAGTAAAAGAATAAGCAAAAAGATCTAAAAGAATATAAATGCAATCAAATGCCATACAAAGAAGAAGTATATTCTAAACAGCCAAACATTTCATAGAGGGCAGCTATCTTATCGGCATTACGTCGTTCTTCCAAGCTCACCTCACCTGGGCTCAACTCCTCTCTTCTCTTCAACATCATGGGCCCCAAATACACTCCTCCTCCTACACCGTCACCACCTGCTTCCTGTTACGCTATGAGTGACGACGACGAGGATGAGTACAATACCATCGCCCAGGCCTCCTCGAGGAGAGGGGTCAAGTTGCTCTTCTCCAAAAGCAAAGTAAGACCTCCCCATCTTCAGCTGCGCTCCCAACTGACCAGTGTATAGGTCTACGTTCATCCCACTTCGTCCGCCAAAGACAATATTGCTGGCTTCATCGCCCTCATTCAACAAAAGCCAACCCCCGCATCACATGCCTCACAATCCAAGCACCCCGATGCGCCCTCCTACCTTCTCGCATGGGTCCCAGAATCCTCCCTTGGGGAGGCCTACGATACATATGTGAAAGTAGACCTCTCTGACGACTCGTCACCACCGCGCCAGAAGTACCTCGTTCCGCCGCTTCCGACCACCACCACCTACAAAGACCCCATCGGGCTGTATGCATTTGCAATCCCGCTATCAGAGATATACTCGCTTCTCGTACGACCGCCGAGTCTAGGATGGTGGTTCGGAAGTTTGGTGATCAATACCCGGGCAGGCGACGGCTTTCCGGCACTCTTCTTCCATGACGACGAGTGCGAGTCGACCATCTTGCAGAAGAAGAAAAGGGTACGAGAGAACTTTGACCCCTTCGACAATGAAGGGAGCTTATTCTGGGGTGGTGATGAGGTTCTGCGCTGGCTCCGGAGATATGTGGAGGTGGAGCGCTCATCGGTGGACCGCAACGTCTACCTCGTCAACCCGTCGGACGAGGATCAGCTGTCGTTTGGACGGTCGGCCACTCACGGCGATGCGTCTCTGCCAGGAAAGGCACAACCAGAAGCTGCAGCAGCAGGGCCCAGCCAAGCCGGTCCGCCCGATGCAAGCATGGACCCCTTCATGAAGACCCTCAAGGAGACTCGGTGGAAGGTGTTGGAGCAGCTGAGCAAGATCACGACATTCACCCGCCGAACTGCCAATGATATTGCGGAGAATCCTCGGATTCCACCTCAGATGCGCCGTCTCATGAAGAACCCCGAAATCCAGACGTTGCAAGATGAGTTTGACAGTGCCAGAGTCTATCTGGCCCGCTGGGCGATGAGTGTAGCCGATCAGAGCGAGAAAGACCGCAACCAGCGTATATGGACTGCACAGGATATGCTGGAGATGGAGAATAGCTCAGTTGGAGACTTTGAGATTCTCGAGTTAGAGACGGGGAATCTCGCCCTTCAAGAGCGACGCAGAGTCCTCAAGTTAGAAGAATGGGAGGGCTTCTTCGACTCAACATCGGGAAGACTTCAAGTGACAGTGGAAGAAGTCAAGGAACGGATCTTCCACGGTGGGTTGGATCCAAATGATGGCGTTAGAAAAGAGGCCTGGCTCTTCCTTCTCGAGGTATATCCGTGGGACAGCAGCCGGGAAGAGAGACAAGCTTTGATGAATTCGAAGCGCGATGAGTATATCAGACTCAAAGCAGGCTGGTGGGAGCGGATGGTCGAAGGCAACTCGACAGTCGAGCAGTTCGATCACTGGAAAGAGCAACGGAATCGGATAGGTAAGGCTCTTTTCAATGGAGATGTGCCAGTCACTAATACATGATATAGAGAAGGATGTTCACCGAACCGATCGGACCATTCCTCTGTTCTCGGGTGAGGACATCCCTCACCCCGATCCCGATTCTCCTTTTGCCGAGACCGGCACCAACGTGCATCTAGAGCAAATGAAGGATATGCTCTTGACGTACAACGAATTCAATCCAGATCTCGGCTATGTGCAGGGAATGAGTGATCTATTGGCGCCAATCTACGCCGTGATGCAAGATGATGCTGTCGCCTTCTGGGCCTTCGTGGGATTCATGGATCGAATGGTAAGCTATCCGCTGGTCGATATTGTCTCATTATTGACATTTCCAGGAACACAACTTCCTCCGAGACCAGTCCGGAATGCGTGGCCAGTTATTGGCTCTGGATAACCTCGTCCAACTCATGGACCCGCAGCTTTACCTGCATCTGCAGTCGGCCGACAGTACCAACTTCTTTTTCTTCTTCCGTATGCTCTTGGTCTGGTACAAACGAGAGTTTGATTGGTCCGACGTGCTCCGCCTATGGGAGACATTATGGACGGACTACTTCTCCAGCAGCTTCCATCTCTTCATTGCGTTGGCAATACTCGAGAAGCACCGTGACGTGATCATGGATCATCTCAAGCACTTTGACGAGGTTCTCAAATATAGTATGTTGACACTTGACAACATTGATGTTGCATTGCTAACCGTCCCAGTCAACGAACTCTCAAACACAATGGAACTGGTCCCTCTTCTCACCCGCGCGGAATCTCTTTTCCACCGCTTCGAACGCTCCGTCCAAGCCATCGATAAAAAGGACAACTTCCCCGCTGCCCCGACCGCCCACCAGCGCCGGCCCGGAGATCAGAGTTCGGGGGATAAAGGTAAATCACCGGGACCTGCTGGATCCAGCAGCGGAGTTAGCGCTGGCCCCTCGAGTCTTCAAAAGGCAATGAACACCGATAAGCCAAAGGTGATCTCCCCGGAACTCCGACAGCTACTACGTAAAGATATCCCGTGGAAAAGGAATGCACCATGATCAGTGCCAGCAGATTGACTTTTGCTCTCACTTCCAATTGCTGGCTGGTTCTACCTATGATTTATGATATGTATCCTTCATGTTACTTTCACGATTTGGTTGCGGAATAGGGTCATCGGATTAAGGCGTTCATCCACTTTTTACATGAATCTGCAGCGTTGGCTATTAGCCTCAAATACGATCATTACTGGAGTATCTCAAAATATTAGTAGATTGAAAATCTATAGATGTCGACTATCCCCGAGACATCAATACATTCGAAGCCTCATGCAAGTGGAGTCGGACCCTGAATGAGCTCAGCTCAGGCCGCAGCCGATCGGAGTTAACGATGCTCTGTTTGGCGCAGAATCACCGAACGTTAACTCCATCTCGGAGCCGAGTGGACTCGGCTTTCTCTGTGGGGAAAGCCATTGAACCTTTATAAGAAGCAAGTGCACATCTCCAATGCATCATGTTCAGCCTCAGAGCACTAACTTATCTAAAGTCCCAACTTCTTTATTCTCAACAGCAAACGCCAAAATGAGGAAGCCATTCAGCCCTAAGCCAACCAAGTTCGCCCTAGTAAGTTCACCACTACCATCACCAAACAACAAAAAGAACAAACAAAGAACAAACAAAGAACACATCTAACCCCTAACCAGGACGGCCGCGAAACCGATCTCCTCCACTACATCTACAAACAAGACCTGCAAACCCTAACCAACAACCCACGCGCCCTCCTATCCCAAATAGACACCTACAGCACAACCACCAACCCACTAATGAACATCGGCCCAACAAAAGGCGCCTTCATCGAAAGCCTCATAAAAACCCACAGACCACGCCTAATGATCGAACTAGGCGGGTACATCGGCTACTCAGCGATCTTATTCGGCGCCGCAATGCGCAACCACGGGGGCAAGTATATAAGTCTAGAAATGAACCCGGAGATGGCAGCCGTGGCGAACCAACTTATTTCCCTGGCTGGTTTGGGGGATACGGTTTCTGTGATTGTTGGTACGGCGGCCGAGTCTTTGCGAGGACTTGTGGCCCGGGGCGGACTTGGGCGTGGGGGAGTGATTCCGATGGTGTTTTTGGATCATTGGCAGGATGTTTATTTGCCTGATTTGAAGTTGTTGGAGGGGCTTGGTGCTGTGGATATTGGGTCTGTTGTTATTGCTGATAATGTTATTTTCCCTGGTGCGCCGGAGTATTTGGAGTGGGTTCAGGCTAGTTGTGATGTTAAGAAGGGGTTGAAGGGGGTGGGAGAGGTGGGAGATGCTGGGTTGGTTTATGAGACTGAGGTGACGGAGTTTGAGACTCAGTTTGGGAAGGATGGGGTTGCTGTTACGAAGGTTGTTGGGAAGGAGGATGCCTAGATGAAGAACTAGGTAGCTGGAGCTGGGTTGGAGTAAATGCAATATCATCCTATCAAGATCACTATGGGTATTGTAGTGCTAACTCCGTCCATGTAAAAGAAACACAAACACAAACACCAATTTAGAACTTCGCCACGCTGATGCAAATAATATCAAAACCGAAATCGAACAAAAAGGTGGCATCTATCGTATGTTGCCAGTGGGACTATCAGACCCATGAAATGTGAAGAAATACTGGCCCATGACAGGGCAGCCAAGAATGAAAACAAGAAATACCAAATGGTACAAGGTCAAAGGCAGTTCAGGGACAAAATTATGACCTGCGACTACCAAGCCCTCTCAACACGACGCGTCGACTCGTGCCAATAGATCCGATCTCGTCGATACTGCGGACTTTAGGTAGGGAGTACCTAATCCCAGCATCTCCAATCTCAGATCGGTTGTCATCGTGCTCTATCAGACCAAGTCCGATCGGTGGTGGGTTGTGCGAGCTGGAGCGACGAGTCTTTTGAAGAACATCTTCGACCCACGCTTCACCCTCCGGGCTCATGGATTCATATCGTGCACGCGGCCTTGGGCCAGCCAAGCCCAGCGGAGTGGCACGGGATTCCTGGAGTATGGAAGGGATAACATTGTTGGCAGGGGAATGCGATTCTGCGATTGAATAGCCTGAAGAGACTGAGAGTCGTCTGCCGCCTGAGGCGGGGAGAGGGGGGACGGGAGGTGGAGGCGAAGTGAAAGAATGCAGATGGCCGGTGGTGACTGCACGAGTACCGGCGACATCGGATGCATTGGAGCTTCGTCGCGTCTTGCGGACGGTAAGCGATGAAGGGGGTCTGGCACTGAGCACAGACTGAGGCCGGGAGGGGGTGGCCCGGCCGGAGGTGAGATATGATGAAGTGCCCGGGGTGAGCATGGTACCCGGCGAGGAGTAAGATGGAGAGGAGCGAGTTCGGATGCCTTGCACTTCGACACGAGGAGTCTCAGACACCTTGCGACGGCCGTGGTGGATAACGTATTCGCGAAGGTATTCACCCAAGTCAGCCCATCCGCCACCGACGCGAACCATGACTCGCTGGCCGGCTTCGCCAACGGTGCGAACGAACAGTTTGGTCGGCGCCGATTGGCCTCCGTGATGGAGGTGATAGAGCTTGACACAGCTATCTTCTGTCTTGAAGGCATGGGAACGTCTTCGGGCAGCAGGCATCAACATCAGAGAGGGGGCAGGAGTAGTGCTACGAGTTGGAGGACCAGTAGGTGATTCTGACCGGTATCGCATTCTTCGATCCGCAGAAGATGATGATGAAGACGTGTCTGCTTCGTGGTTAGAGTCGACCAATTGAATACGACCAGGCAACGTATTGAGAATGGAGCTGATCCGTTCGTCCATTTGGTCTCGGGGCTGTCTCATATGCTTTGTCGGCGAGGAGGCGCGGGATCCGAAATCAGTGAGCTCCGATTCATGCTCCTCTACATAAGACAGCTCTTGTCTCTTCATGCCCAGGCTTTCAAGACTCGGATGAGCAGTCAATCGCTGTCGCAATCGGAGAGACTTGGGCTGAGTCAGAGGTTCGATGACTCGGTGAGCAGAGTTCCTCGTGAATGCATTTCGGTTGTGTTCGGCAGCCTTCAGCTTTTCATTTTGGGTGCGCAAATCAGATGCAGACTTGCCCCGAGAAAGTTGGGGACGACGCGTCGGGATACGTGGTCCCTGCGAAGACACAACAGAATCCTGGTCTGTGTTCTTGCTCCGAGACTAAGATAATGGATCAGTCATCAGCAGATAGATACGGGGAAATTGTATCCAACTGTACTCACCTTGACAAGTTTAGGCAAGCCAACAGATGTGGTAGAGGCTTTGATGGGCTGCCTCGAAGAAACATCTGCTGACTCGCCTCCTAGGCCCATCTCCAATCGCTCGTTGATAAAGCGCTCAAGAGGCAGACTGACAGTGCGATTCTGCTGGAAGGAGACCCGGAGATCAGGCTTGAGATTCTCCAAGCGACGCAGACGATCCTCTCTCAAGGTATGGTCACCATGTGAAGGGGGAGGGTGTGCCGATTCGGGATGAGATGGGGCGCTAATGGGTGTTTCGTTTGAGGAAGCAGTCCGCAACCCCGGAGCGTCAGGGCTGGAGATGAGGGAAGAGTGGTCCGAGAGCAAGGAACGCACAGATCCAGTAGAGGTCCGGCGACGGTGGGTGATCTTCGGTGACAGCTCGGGCTCCTTGTCAAGGCTCAACCTTCCTGATCGATTTTTGGAGAGCTTGATAGGACTTTGTAGCGGTTTCCGAACTGTGCGTGGGGTGTCTGCTGTCTTCGCTGGATTGGGGATCTGGGATTTCAATCCTGCAGAATTGGGGCGAGAAGCAGAGTCTACAGCCACAGTGGTTTGGGAAGAGTTCTTGACAGAAGACCTGACACGAGGCATGCGTATATACGATGGACCCGAGGGCAGGTCGGGGGAGAATATTCCAGCTGTCTGAACGTCACGCTCGTGTGGAACGTCCTCGGGTGTTTGAGAGTCTTGTGCAATAGATCGATTGACGAGATGAGACTTGGGACTGGTTTCGGTGACGGACCGGGGAACATGCACTTGCTCTGCCTCGATACCACTTGCAATCTCAGATCGCAGACCGTTGCCACTAGTAGAAACATTCGCATCTTCAACAGGTGAAACATCGGTAGAGACAGTGACTGCTGGGAGCTGGGTCTTGGCTTCAGCTGTAGAAGATCGAGCGAATGGGTCTTCAAATACATCCTTGTGTTCAGTCAATGCACTTGCCATGGTCAAAGTCCGAGGAGGCGACCAAGATCCATCGGTCTGGGGAATGGAAGGAGGGATGTTCTCTTTGTTTTCCGAAACAGATCCTTTTGCACGAGGTGTCAAGCCTGCCGAGAGTTGTCCATTGAGTGACAAAATACTCAATGGGAATTCCGCCTGTGTTGGGGTTGTGAGATCCTCGGCCACAGCCACAGGGGCCGGGACCTCTTGTTTATCTTGTGCTGGGGATGTCGCCGCAGATGCTGAGGTCTTTGCTTCGGGTGATTGTTCATGGATAGAAGCCGGAGGAGATGGCTTGTCCACAGGAACCGTTGTATGTTCCACAGATGGTTGTGTAAGGTTGAGAGTTTTATGGAATGGACCTTCGAGGCCACATTGACCCTGAAACTTGATTAAGACAGGTTTCTCTTCATTACTCGCTGGCTCCGAGAGAGCTCCAACGGAAACTGGATCCCGCTGTGTTTCCTCCAATGGCTTCTCGGGCTCAGACTGGGAGAGTGTCGGTGTCTCAACCTTCAATTCCTGCTTAGTACGCAACCACTGGTTGTGAACCTTGTACTTTTCAGCCTCGACCACCCAAGCAGCGAAGTCCGACTCAATACGTTCTAGATCATCAATCCAATGTTCAGGCAAGGAATCCGGGCGACCCTCCAAAGCATCGAGAACGCGATCCATCCGCCGTCCAACAGCAACAACCGCGGACTCCAATCTGACATGATCAGTAACCAAGGACGCGTCGGAGTATCGACTCGGATCAGCTGAAGACTGCGGGGACCGCAATGAGTCAAGGGAGGAATCAAGGGCGGACCGGGTAATGCTCAGCTCCCTGAGCAAACCAGGAATCTGGCGTAGAACAAGCAGACGGACATCCCAGGTACTAAGCAGAGCATTGAGTCGAGAAAGCAAAGGAAGAGCACGGAGGATGGTCGCAGTGATAACAGCCGTAAAGTCACTGAGCTGCACATAACTGAGCGGCGGGGGCGCAGACACGCAACTCGTGGCAGACGAGGGCCGAGACCTGGAAGGAATGTGGGCATTCAAAACGTGTTCCTTCAATTCCTCCACGTTGAGATCGTCCATTCCATCGCGGATCTCCTCGATTCTCCTTTCATATCGTTCCACCCCGCTGGCTGGCAAGCTTCCATAGTAATCATCGTCCGGGTTACTAGGAGGCACGATGGAAGGGGAGTCGCTAGGCTGAGTAGATGCCTCTGGAGGAATAAAGCCCTTTCCAAGCTTCGTGTCCTGCTGGTTCGGCCATTCCCACGACTGCACCTCCTTGTGCCACAGGTCCAAATTCTGAGCTGCTACAGCTGCGCGTATACCCAGGGCGCGCTCCGCAGGCGAAACCTGGGAGATACTCTGGGAGAGGATGTCATGGGCGCCTTTCTCGTTGAAGGGTACAGCATCGGTAGAGGTGAGGGCGTGGAGAGTTGATTCGGGGGAGAGGTTGCTGAGGAGAGGGTCGAGTTTCTGGTAAAGAGGAGCAGGTCTTTCAGGCGAGGTTGACCGAGAGTTATTGCGGGAGTGGACGGGGGAGAGGCGGATGAGTGGGCGATTGGGGTTTATTCGACTGGCTGCCATTCCGAATGTTCAGCCTAGGTCTTGGGCGCAATAAGCATCGACGGGCTGGAGGATGGCATAGAAGTGACGCGGTCTGAGTGAGAGACAGGATTGTCGAACCCGCATGCTGAGACGCGCGTTGCACGGTGAAGGAGCAAGCTGTGAGCTTGAGTGGCAGGTGGGAGCTCTGCAGCCAAGAAAAGCAGAGGCGGGAGTAGTAGGGAAAACAGAAGGCAGAGAAGAAGATCAAAAAAGGCGCAGACACAGAAATATAGAGAAAAGACAGTGAATATCCCTTTCGGAGGATTAAGTGAAGCTGAAATTATTTTGGAGATACCTGGAGATCAGGGGGTGGAGCACGTCCCGACGATCCCGTTCGCGCTTCACTTCGACACGATATCCCATGTTTACTTCCTTCCTTTCTCTTTCTGGACCTACGTTGTAATTATTTCTTGCAGGCAAAGTTGCTCTGGCAACTTCCTGGCAACTTCCTTGCAACTTCCAACTTCCTAGAAACCGATATATCACATCTCGCCGATTTGATAGCCGAAAGCAAGGGATATAGAAAAAGATCTTCTATAAAATACAAATAGAAAACTTCAATAGTAAATTAATAGCAATTATATAACAAATAGTCAATATATTTGATACTGTATAAATCATCTAGGAGCCAAATCGATCACAATGCGGTCATCGTGGCGTTGTCGGAACAAAACAAGGAGCGAAAGTAGATCGTTTCTTCAGAGCCCAAAGAATCACTGCAGGCAATCGGCATCTGCTTTCCAAGCCCATCATGCAAGGGTTCCGCTACCAGCCAGAGATACTGCAGGGTGTGCCCGAGCAGCTCACCCAACCTCTGAAGCAATATGAGGATTGGTTCACAGTGGATGGCGACAAATTGAAGGAGATCACCGCACATTTTGTCGATGAGCTAGCGAAGGGTCTTTCCATCGAGGGCGGATCTATTGTCAGTACCATGTGGACTGGAACGGTGGGAATACTTCTGTATGCTGACTTGCATGTTGACGGGCATAACCAATGAACGTCACTTGGGTCAACAGACTGCCCAACGGGCACGAGAAAGGACACATTCTGACTGTCGACATGGGAGGAACAAATGTAAGAGTATGTGAAGTGTATCTCGGGGTCGGGGAACGACAGTTTGAACAGATCCAGCGGAAATACAAGCTTCCGGATGAAGCCAAGACCTGCACAAAGGAAACGTTGTGGGACTTCATTGCCGAGAAATTGGCATCGTTTCTCGAGGATCATCATGCCAGCAGCGGGCCATCAAAGCCACTTCCAATGGCGTTTACCTTTTCATTCCCGGTGGACCAAAGGTCTATCCGGAGTGGCATTCTGCAGCGCTGGACCAAGAACTTCAACGTGCGTGGAGTGGAGGCCAATGATGTAGTGCCGCAGCTAGAGGCTGCATTAAAAAGAAAGGTAAGTTCTGGTCCGCCATCAAAGAGTGGCACCTGATTTGAACAGAACGTTCCATTGAAAGTTCTTGCCCTGATCAACGACACAACGGGTACACTCGTTGCATCACATTATCGGGATCCGCAGGTAAAGATCGGCAGCATCTTCAGCACGGGCTGCAACGCAGCATACATGGAAGAATGCCGCTTCATCCCCAAACTCCGTGACTCAGGTCTGCCGGAAGACGCAAGTGTAATCATCAACACCGAGTATGGCGCATTTGACAACGAGCGCCAAGTGCTCCCATTGACAACATTTGACCACCAATTAGACAAGCACTCCGTTCGACCTGGTACACAGATCTATGAGAAGATGGTCGCGGGGCTGTACATAGGAGAGATGTTGCGCCTGATCCTGCTAACCTTGCACGAAGAAGGTAGACTGTTCAAAGGCCAAGATATGACGCGCCTCCGAACCGAGAACGCACTGGAAGCCTCCTTTCTGTCCATCGCCGAAATGGACATCGCCGAGGAGCTGATCGATCTGAAAAAGGAATTTCATGTGAACCTCAAGTTGCAACCGACGCTGGGAGAGTTGAAGAGTTGTCGTTATCTTATCGGGCTCGTCGCGACGCGCGTCTCTACGCCTGCGGCATCGCGGCCATCTGCAAGAAGAAGAATACCCGCCAGTGCCACGTGGGGGTGGATGGCTCAGTGTTCAATAAATATAGCATGTTCAAGGGTCGGGCTTCGCAGGCTCTTCGTGAGATCCTGGATTGGCCGCCGGGTGAGGTGGACTTGGTCACGTTCAACGCGGCGGAAGACGGGTCGGGCGTGGGAGCAGCTCTGGTTGCGAGTTTCACACTTGGTGAGCATGAACTGGGGGGTTGTGATTTGCCGAAAGAATAGAAAGAATAGAATAGAATCAGCTACTACGAAGTCAAGAATATTGGAGAGTGTAGAGAGAAGAAGTAAAGTGTTGCTGTAGAGAGAAGTGATAGCGATAAGAACTTCTTCCTCCGTCAACAACTGACACAATGCGGTTTCGAGCCCAATTGAGAGACACCAGAGTATTCTCGAGTAAGTCCAAGTCACTCACAGACATCACAATAGCTGACAACATCAGAACTCACCGCTTCCTTGTCCTCGTTAGGCAAGGTATGCTGGATGCGCCTGGAATATGAGGTGATCCGCTTCACCATCATCCCCGACCAAGGCACGCAAGTGTGGGCAACAATCCCAGTTGTACGATATCTTCCTAGCCAATTGAATACAGACATTAATTGTCCAGGGAACAATATTCGACGACTCAACATACGAGCTGGAATCCAACTCCGACGCAATCAACCTAGAAATCAACGTCAGCGTACTCAACCGCGCCTTACGCTCAGCATGGGGCGCATCAACCTCCCAACTGCGCCTAACAAAGAAAGACAAAACTCCAATCTTAGCACTAACTGTCCTCTCTTCCGAATGGACAGAAGGAAACATGGCCTTAACCGCAACCGATGAAGCCGAAGGTGACCCAGATCGACCACTCCAGACCCCAAGCGAAACGATAGGCGAAAGAGGACCACGAGAACGACAAACATACATAACCCAAGAAATCCCTATCAAGATCCTCCACGAAGTCGCAGTTGAAGGTCTCCACGAGCCACACTGCCCAGACCCAGAAGTCCACATTATCCTGCCAAACCTATCCCACCTAAAAAGCATCTCAGACCGCTTCACCAAATTGGCCTCATCAGATTCCAAGAGCCACCAACCCGGCGTGATGGCAGCAGACGCACCGGGGATGCATACAACCTCGTTCGGCGGCGAAAACGACAAAACCAGCGCGACGACATTATCAACGAACAACGCACCAAAACTAGAATTATCAGCTAATATGCACGGCTCGCTTCGGCTAGCCATAGCCACGGATGAGATCCGTATTGCGAGTGTCTGGTCTGATCTTGTTAACCCTCCGCTGGCGGCTGGGCAGATGACGCAGGAGGAGATCTCTCAGCTTCCCAGTGAGCGGAATCGGATGCGGGATGCTGAGGGGGATGAGGAGGGGTGGGCTAAGGTGCGGATTGATGGGAGAGATTGGAGTCGGGTGCTTAGTATTGGGCGACTTAGTCCGAAGGTTGTTGCTTGTGAGTTTATAAAATTGGAGTGAGACATGGCTCGGCAGTACTGACTCGAGGCTGTGGACAGGTTTTATCAATGAGATGGCTTTGGTGCTCTATGTCTATTTGCCAGGCAGCTGGAATGGGGAGGAATCTTGTTTAACGGTGAGTTTGGTCCCACGCTTGACGACTGAGGTTTCTAACGGGATGCATATAGTATTATATCAACTCTTTTACGACGTGATCTGCGTTGGTCTTCAAGTCAATAGAATCTTGATCTATATATCTAAAGCACCTTTGGTACGCTCTTTGACCGCATTCTATGAGTGAATCTGCGATTGGCTAGGCTGGTACTGGAGAACGTAATCGCAAATTAACGTCACGTCAAAGCAAACAAGTTTTCTTCCAGGCAAAGCTAATTAAGAATAATATATACAACGCGCAAATGACAGTAGGAGCTTAAACTGGTATCCAAGGCAGCCTTTTTCGGCAGCCGATTGAGCATGGATATCCAAGTTTACTGCGATGAATTACAATATCCATATCCGAAAGATGATGATCAAGGCGTTCAAAGTGCGAATCAATTAATCGTTATTAAGACAACTGCATGTCAAGGCATGCAAGAAAAAACCTCCAGATCCAGACAAAGTTCCAGAAAAAGAAACCGTAGATAACAGGGGAAGGTGATATACATAATGCCAGGAAAGGCGCTCGTCTCTGTAGACGAGGTCGCAAAGAACAACGAATATCAAGCTATGTGCAAAAGCAATGCTTTTGAGGTTCAGTGAGCGAGAACGCCAGGTGATGGTGTGTCTGTTCGGGGGAGCGAGATGAGACACATGCAAGATGCTGAGGCAATGACAAATACAGCAAATGGGGGGAAGGGGGAAATATTATTCGGTGTAGGGGTGTTCGTCAAACAGATCATAGGGTGACAAAATAAAGACATAAGGATAACAAACATAATGAAACAAAAGAAATGGACATGACCTACCCAGCAATGTACTGGGAAGGACTATATCATAGGAAACTCTAGGGTTTCCTATGATTATTGGGCCATGACGTCGACATAGCGACCCTTCTTCTTGCCGCGGACCGTGTTGCCCTTGCGGGCTGTGGGCGCACCGAGCAGATCATCGATCGAGCTGGCATGAGTCAGGGAGGATGAAGGTCGTGGAGGTGGTCCACTAGAACTACCTGGCGGTGTTGGCACCGCCGCTCCGGTAGACACAGAGCGAGGCAGGGGAGGGGCTGCAAGTCCAGAGATACCTGGGCTTGAAGAGAACGGAGGCGGGGCGGCACTCGAGGAGGAGGGGGGTCTGCTGCCAGCGGCCATCGGAGCACCGTTTGGCGGCATACTGCCCGAGCTAGCGGTCCGACTGGGAGGGGCCGAGCCTCGCGGAGGAGGGGGTGTGGCACGGACTGGGGCGCTGCTGTTGGGATCTTTCTTGTTGACCCATTTCTTCAAGTCCTTGTCGTAGTAGAAGGAGCTCTCCTCGCCAAGTTTGGCCTTGATCGGACCACCAGTTTGGGCTTCCTCCTTTTTGCCGCCGCCGAACCAACCGCCGAACCATCCCTTCTTGCCGGACTGCTGGGCAGCATCTCGTTTAGCTGTAGGATTGGGGTTAGCGAGAGTCAACAATTGGGATTGAAGATACATACCATCTTCCTCCGCTGCCTTCTGGAAAGCTTCATTTGCCTTGCGATCATTCTCCGCCTTCTGCATAGCTGCTGCCCGCGCAGCGAGATCATCGTCATCGTCATCGTCCATGAATGCTTTCTGCTTTGGCTGTTCCCCAGGAGCCATCTGGTCCTCCGTCTGGAGAGAGCTCATGTCCATGGGACCACCCAGCGGCTCATAGGATGAACTTGCAACGGGGGGTGCGTAAGGTGACTCTGAGTCTGGCATACCAGGAGGCCCTTGGTAGTAGGGGGATTCACTGGCCGAACCACCTGCATGACCTGGGGGCTGATAGAATAGGCCATTTACCACGGGTTGGGTGACTGGAGCAGCCTCAGCAGGGGACAAAGCCTCCTCCACCGGAGCGAGAGGAACGTAGGACGACTGAGGCGGGGTCGGCTGATATCCAGACATATTTGGGGATACATATACAGGCCCTTGAGACATCTGCGAATCAAGCGATGGCGAGAATTCCTGGGAGGTTCGACGTCCCGCAGGCGGGAAATAGGGATTCGATCGTTGCGAGTCCATCGAAGACCGACCTTTGAATTGCTCCGGCGATGCGTTGGGGGCATATTGACTCTGACTGGACGGGTGATACTTCGAGCCGCCACCCGTAGGAATAGGCTGGGCGCCTGCTCCGGGATAGGAGCCGTAGATGTCAGACACAGATGGGGAACGGCTGATGGTGGGTGTTCCAGCCACGTTGGCAAATGGCCCGAAATCCGTTGCTTCGCCGGCCTTTCCAGATCCAGTCGAGGCAGCATCACTTTCATCACCTGCAACAAAGCTATTGAAACGTGCCCACATGGACCCAGACACCTTTTCCATGCTGGGTCTAGAGATCCAGGAACCATTGTCACTGCTAGTTTGACGGAGGCGCATGGATAGCTCTTCCACCTCCGCGTAGAGACGGTTATGATGGTATGGGGAGGGCCTGGTGGTTGCCTTCAACGCTGCTGCGACTGCATCACAGTAGCTCTGAGCCTCAGAGTTACGGCCCCGATCGACGAGACATCTGGCATTCAGCATCTTGAATGCCAATAGATGTGGGAAACTCGCTAGAGGAGAGTTGCTAAGAACGGAGGTAGCATACTCGTATGCCTCGGTCAGCAAGATAGCATCTTCATCCATAAGGGACGAGGCACAACGCTGGTGATCAGCGCCAAGCAGAACGATGTTTGCTTGAGGGTCATCCGGTCCACCAAACACCGCAGCCCGCGAGAAGATGAAACAAACATGAGCGGCTTCTGTTCGTCCATAAGATGTAAGCAGACGACCAAGGGCAAGGAGAGCTTGATGGTCCTCGGAGCTGCGGTTGCTCAGCACCAATCCCAGAGTATCCTTCCACTTGTCCAAACCCTCCAGGACATTCTTGGTAGAGCTATGACCATCGGCTTTGCTGATCAACTGCAGGCCTGCCCGGGCAGATGGAGGCACCAGCTCGTCGATGCTTTCTTCAATGTTGCCAGCGAAGATCTCGTACAGGGCCGCCAGTGATTCGGTGTTGCCGGCTTTGGACCTAACCTCCCGCCGGACAAACTCCTGCGTGACCTGTTTCCAGATCGACTTGTCCATAGTGGATGCAATGATCATCGCATGACCCCATAAACGGCGATCAACTGCGCCCCAGACGGCCTTTTCCCGGTCACCAGCAATCAAGCTGGAGCGAAGCTCTTCCAAGGACTGAGAGTCAACAGCATCAGGCTGCGAGGAAAGTTCCATGGGTGAAAAGCCAGCCGAAGCAGCAAAGGCACTACCATATGACCCATCGGCTTCAGGGGCCGCCAAGTGAGGGAAAATAGCCTGGCGGAGAGACCTTTGAACCTCCGCAGAACCTTCCAGATTACCGTCATTCTCGACCAGAAGCCTGACGACCTTCCAGAGCAGGATCCTTTCCTCGTGACGCTTGTGTGTATCGGAATGAACCTGATCGTGAGTCGGGACACCTAGGTTTTCGAAGGCCGCAATCTTGCTAGAAAGCCAGGCAACCAAATCCTTCTTCTTGGACTTTGCCTTCAGAGGTCCAGGGTGCTGAACAATAGTGTCGGTAGAAGGAAGGAATTCATTCAGCTGGGAGGTCTTGATTTCTCCGGGGCTGGGTTTGATCATTGGTGCCACCTGGCCAGCAGAGTAACGGGGAATGTGCTTGGGAAAAGAAGATAACACGGAGCCACCAAAGCCAAATTTGAAGATTGGAGCACCTTTCCACCGCTCCAAAGAATCGTGTTCCTGCCCGTCTATGGGAGCAATGAACTCAAGGTGCTGAGTCACAGCGCGGGTCTGCGAAGGTGCTTGCACAGCAGCATATGGATTCACAGTTTTAGTTGGTGAACCAGATCCATGCACAGAAGCGGGGCGTGGAAGTGTATCAATGGTTTGTACGGAAGAACGCGGGCTTAGCATAGCCCGGCCCGGTGACTGCGTCTGAGACCTATGAAGAGGACCTGGCTGGAAGTCACTGGGTGGCGGAGAGGTCTGCGTGGTCATAGCAGGTGGAGCAGGTGTATAGTTTGTAGGGGGGGCTATGCGTTGGGCGAATTCATTGATGTACTCCTGTGGAGCATAGCGACTTTGCGGGGGAGACGCTTGAACAGATGACCCTGCACTTTCCCTGCGAGCTACACCGGCAGGTCCACTCATGTACTGGGGAACACTAGGAGGCACATTCCCGAACCCAGAACTTTGAGGCCGTGGCGGCGAAAGATTGATTGCGGGCTCCAATGACGGGGGCTTCTGTGATGGGTCGGGAACGTATGATACCTTTTCATGGTGTGCGAGAGGACTTGAAGTTCGTGGTTGGAAGGGCAGACCATGTCCAGGAACATTCAATGGCTGAGAGGCGTAACGATTGCGAGCGGAAGAGCTGGGAGGAGGCGCAGGGGAGTATCGCGGCAGCGAGGGTGGTTTCGATGGCGCTTGCAGGCCGGCTGGCTGAGGCGAATACCGCGACGCAGGAGGAGGACCGGCAGGAGCACTTGAGGCCAAGCTGGCATACGGATCCAGCTGTTCGGGGGGTTGGAGGGAAGCTTGCATTGGGGTAGCGATAGGCTGCGGGACAGGCTGTGGGACTGCGGGTGCAGAAGGGACGTACTGGGACGGCGGGGGAAGAGATGGGCCAGTCGTTGGAGCCACCTGCGGGTTAGGAGTATACCTCCCAGAGCTGGCAGGCCTAGTCCTCGGTGGTGCCAATGGGAGCTCCTCATAGAAATTTTTCGGAGCCGGTGGAGGAGCCGCGGCGGCGGGCGGAGCAGCTGTCGGCGGGAAAGTAGTTGCTGCTGGCATCGGCATACCAGGAGCAGCCGGCGGCGGAGGCGGAGGCATGCTGGTCACAGTTGGAGGAACAGGTCGATGAGTGACAACGGGCTTTCGAGGTCGAGAGATGTCGTCTGGGAGGTCGTAGGGAGACTTGTAACCCTCCTTTGATCGTTCAGCAAAACTCTCTCCTCTGGTTGTCACTGGGTTCTGGGGCTGCTGGGAGAAATATGACGGCATAGCCGTACTATTTGGTGGTGCAGTCCCAGGCATTCCTTGCAAAAGATCCGCTGTAGATGGTTGATGAGGCGTATATACGCCAGGCACAGGCCTTGGTTGAGAATAGGTATGAGGAGTCTGGAACGGACTGTTTAAGCCAGCCGGAACTCCATTGCTGACCGGTGGAATTGGAATTTGTTCCGTGGGTGCTTCAGAGACAGGCGGAATAGAATCGTTTTCGAGCAGTATATCGTCATCATCTAATGCCGCCTCCCAACGAGCTGCCAGATCATCATCTGGTGAATCACCCAACTCGGCTTCCCACCTGGCGGCTAGCTCTTCCTCCGAAGGTTCGGCTGGGGCTGGCGGTTCAGACGATGCAGCCTTAATAATGTCATCAAACTGAGCGGCTGCTGAGGCGTCGCTGGCTGGAGAGTCAATATCGAATCCGACCGACTCCAGCACCTGGGGCGTGCTCTTCCTGGTTAGATGAGGGTCGTCCTGGGAGGTTCCCTGGAGACTTCCTAGAAGACTTTCCTGAGGGGTTTGTTGGAAGTTTTGTTGGAGGTTCTCTTCCAAGTTCTCTTGGAAGCTTTCCTGGGTGTTTCCTTGGAGCGTTTTTTGGGAGTTCTCTTGAGACCTCAAAGAACCAAAGAAATCCTCTCCGTCGCCATCATTCGAAAACACGTCCGCAATTGGTTTGTCTACCTGCACGGGTTCAGGTGAGACTGGCGATTGATCCAATAACGGAAGGCCTTCCTCAAACCTCGACTCTGCCTGCGGAGGAGAGAAGATTGGCTTTGTCTGAGTGTTGAGTTGGTTAAAGAAACTATCGTCCTCGGAGTCAACATCGCGGCTCATGTCCTGGGCCCACGGACTTTGAGTATCAGTGGGAGTCTCTGGGTTGGCTGCCTGTTGAGACAAATGGGTGTCATTGGGGGCAGAGGTTGGGTGGTCGACAGTCTCGGATGGAATGCTGGTTTGCGGATTCTCGGACAATGGCAGGTTTTCGGTGGTGGGCAAGACGTCGTCACTCGCCTCAAATGTGGGCTCAGGAACTACGGTCTGCTCGTGGGTTCGAATTACAGGGTCCGCAACAAAGGCCGGTTCATGACAATCTTCACGTTGAGCGGCGATCGCAGGCTCAGAACTCGGAAGAGGGATTTCAGTCGAAGGAGCGACCCCGGACAACACATTACCGTTGTCCGCCTCCATCAAGCCCCAGGGATCCTCGGATGCCGCATTAGGCGCTTCGTTTGGTGGTGGAATTTCCTCCAGGGAGGTCTCCTCTTTGTTGTCATTACTTTCAGCAGACACCGACTCAGGGACAAACTCGGCAGTTTCCTTATTCGTAGAAGGGGTTGCCTCTCTCATGAAGGCTGATTCCGAAAAAGTTTCCGCTTCAGCTGCAACAGGGGTTACGGTATCCGATGATTGTGTTTCGATGGGAGGAACATCCGAAGATGGGGCCGCGTCCGCCCCTGGTGACATGGTGTTCACCAGGCCATCCACGCTTGTGTATTGAGGCTGTGCGGTGCCTATCTCATCCGACGTATCCCAAGCAGAGAAGTCTTCGTCGCTTTGTGGCGATTTCGCGTCGGTCAGAGCCGTCTCTTTCGAATCGTGCGCAATGGCTAAGCCATCCTCGGGCAAGGCGTTCGCATAAGTGCCTTGACTGTCCTCGGGCAATAACGCCGGATTCCACGAGTCCGTGTCGTTTTCGGGGGGTTGGAGCGCCATGTTAGCGGCGTGGTACTCGATTGCCAACGTGACTGGAGATGGGTCGCAGTCCGGAGGGATCAACCTGACACGTCTCCAATGACGCCTCAGGAGATCAACAATCGTAGCAGAATCGAGGACTCAGGGAGACATTAAATGTTATAAATATAAACAGAACAAAGTCAAAGAAAGCAAGTAGTCATCAGTTGGCAACAAAAAACCAAGCAATGATATGCGACGACCTAACCTTGGATCCTGTCGGGGGTGATGGTGCTGAGTCAGCTTCCAGGTCGCCCGATTAGGCAAAATCCAAACCTCTCGGGGGAATAGATGTTCCATCTCCGCGATAATACCTCTTAAAGTGACTCCCGACCCTCGTTCAGTTATTCGTTCTAATACTTGTTCCTATACTTATTCAATCGCTTATTTGATTACTCGTTTAAGTGCTCGTTGGAGCTATCCTATAATTGGTTTATAAATTACTTAAAAAATTGTCCAACGTAAGAGAACTACGGAGTAGGTTACTTGCATATATATGTGTATCACCCTATCTGCCAGGACCGTTAGGCCCACTGGGGTTACCTATTACATACAAATACTTCAAAATGTCTATCCTATGTCCCCCAATACCATAGATAGAAAGGAAGCACATCATATTACATAAATATATAATATATAGCCAAATGCTAAGATCCGTCAATATAATATTATTTCTATACTTGCAGACAGTTGATCTCGGAAGATCATTTAATCCGCTTTATGCCCACCTTAAACAGTGATTATGTCATCAATGACATAACGGATTATGCGCTCATGTGATTGCGTGGCCCCGACAAGGCAGTCACGAACATTTATTTGTCTTTGTATATGTTCTTTGATTCTGGCTTCATTTATCGCCAACTGGCGCTCCTTTGACATCATCCTCACACTCGTTCACCATGCTCCAGACCAACTATTAACCAATGCCGTGACTTGAGATGAACATTCCTTTGATGCGAGGGCCAGCACAACGCTACATTCAGCCACCGATCAATTAGCTTCGATTTCACAACCCTTCCGACAATGCCTTCGTCAGCCGACTATCTACATCCTTCGGAACCCGCGCCAGACGACTTCTCAGACTCGGACGATGATTTGGATTTGGAGGAGCTTGACCCGGGCACAGCACAACCTCATACATCCCGCGAGTCTCGAGACTATACTGGCCGCAAACGAAGTTATGGACCAGGTATTGCACTGCGGAACTTGCGTGTCGGGGTGGGAAGCCGGTGGAGACGCAGCGCGTCTGGGCAGGGAGATTTTGAGGACGACACGGACGCCTTGCTAGAGAACCGGGAAGAGGAGGGCTTAAGGGGCTCACATGCGAGCTCGAGGAATCTAGCAGAAGATGATGCACCCCTTTTGGACCGGAGAAGCTCAACCCGTATCTTCAATGACGACGAACCCCCCAAGAAGGGCGGCTTCCTGGGCTTCTCCGGATTTAAGACACCTGGCTTCCTTCAGGGAAAATCCGTTAAGCTTGGATCGAACACGAACGACTTGTCAAATCAACCTCCCCGTGAAGTGCTTGTCGGGCAATACCAAGCTGCCAAATACCCCGCAAACGTCGTCTCCAACGCCAAATATACCCCCTGGAGTTTCCTACCACGAACCCTCTACAACGAATTCTCCTTCTTCTTTAACATATATTTCCTCCTAGTGGCCTTGTCTCAGGTTATTCCAGTGCTACGAATTGGTTATATGTCTTCTTATATTGCTCCTTTGGCCTTTGTGGTGTCAATATCACTGGGTAAAGAGGCACTTGATGACATTGGACGGCGTCGAAGAGATGCCGAGGCTAATGCCGAAGAATATTGCACCGTTTCGCTAGGGAGATCCAACCCAATGGAAGTCACAAAAAAGTCTCGTGACCTGAAAGTTGGCGATGTACTTAAAGTTCGGAAGAACCAACGCTTGCCTGCCGATGTGGTGATTCTGAAGAGCGTCTCGAATGACTCTGGTACTCCGCGCCAATCTCTATCAGCAGAACCCATGCCCGAAGCGTCTACGGACTTGCTTGAATCTGACCAGGGGCCATCTGAGCCAGCCCCCAATGCTGCGGACAACTCGTCTACTGGTGATACTTTTATCCGTACAGATCAGTTGGATGGTGAAACCGATTGGAAGCTTCGTCTACCTTCCGTTCTGTCCCAATCACTACCTTTGAGCGACTTCTCTCGTTTGCAAATCACGGCTAGCGCTCCCGACAAGAGGGTTAACGAATTCGTTGGTACCATCGAGTTGGGCTCACCCACTGGCTTTTACGATGCTCATGTCGATAAGTCATCTGGCCCCCAACCAAACGACGGAAGGACGCCTGGCGAGGGTCAATCCGTCCCTTCAGCGCCTTTGACTATTGACAACACTGCTTGGGCTAATACCGTTCTTGCTTCCAACACCACTACCTACGCTGTGATTATCTACACGGGATCACAAACCCGCGCCGCCCTATCAACTTCTGCTTCCCGTTCGAAGGTCGGTTTGTTAGAATACGAGATCAACAACCTCACCAAGATCCTTTGCGTCCTCACACTCACACTTTCTATCGTTCTTGTCGGCCTGGAAGGTTTCCAGCCTACAAACGACAAGAAATGGTATGTCGCTATCATGATATATCTCATCCTCTTCTCAACTATCATTCCCATGAGCTTGCGAGTCAACTTGGATATGGCCAAGTCGGTTTACGGGCGATTTATCCAAAAGGACAAAGACATCCCGGGTACAGTGGTCCGTACCAGCACAATCCCCGAGGATTTAGGGAGAATTGAATACCTCCTCTCTGATAAAACGGGAACGTTGACGCAAAATGAGATGGAGCTGAAGAAAATACACGTCGGCACTGTATCATACGCCAATGAGGCCATGGATGAAGTGGCTTCATTTGTTCGTCAAAGCTTTGCCGGCAATGGCTTGACTACCCCGTCAACGCCGTATGGAACTCAAACAGGCCAGGCCACGGCTCCGCGCACAAGGCGGGAGATCGGCTCCCGCGTGCGGGATATCATTCTAGCCCTTGCTCTCTGTCACAACGTCACACCAACCACCGAGGAGGAAGATGGCCAGAAAGTAACAAGTTACCAAGCGTCGTCGCCGGATGAAATTGCCATCGTCCGGTACACCGAAGAGGTTGGACTCAAATTGTCCTATCGAGACAGACAAAGTATTGTCCTGGAATCTACCGACTCCAAGCAAGTCGTCGTTCGCGTTCGCATTCTGGACATCTTCCCGTTCACTTCTGACAGCAAGCGGATGGGTATTATCGTGCAATTTCAGCAAGATAACAGAGTGCTTGAGACACCCGGTCAAGACGACAGCGAGATCTGGTTTTATCAAAAGGGTGCAGACACTGTTATGTCGGCTATTGTGGCGACAAATGACTGGCTGGATGAAGAGACGGCAAACATGGCTCGAGAAGGTCTGCGAACTCTGGTTGTAGGACGCAAGCGTCTTTCGTCGCAGCAGTACCAAGACTTCTCTGCCAAGTATAGACAGGCATCACTGTCTCTACAAGGACGAGATGCGGGAATGGCCGAAGTCGTGAGTGAATATCTTGAGCAAGACTTGGAGCTTTCCGGAGTGACGGGTGTGGAGGATCGGCTTCAGCGCGATGTCAAGTCCTCCCTTGAGCTTATGCGCAATGCAGGCATCAAGATTTGGATGTTGACAGGTGACAAAGTTGAAACCGCTCGATGTGTTGCTATTTCAGCGAAGCTGGTTTCCCGAGGCCAATACATCCACACCGTGACCAAAGTTGCGGACAAATCAACTGCCCAGGAAGTCCTTGATTTTTTGCGCAACAAGACTGACTGCTGCCTATTGATCGATGGCGAGTCTCTTACTCTCATGCTTGGACAATTCCGAACAGCGTTCATTTCCGTTGCGGTGCTACTTCCTGCTGTGATCGCATGCCGATGCTCTCCCACTCAAAAGGCCGAGATTGCGGAGTTGATCCGCCAACACACTAAGAAACGTGTCTGCTGCATCGGCGATGGTGGCAATGATGTCTCCATGATTCAAGCTGCCGACGTGGGCATTGGTATTGTGGGTAAAGAAGGCCGCCAGGCATCTCTTGCCGCTGATTTCAGTATCACCCAGTTCCACCATATCACCAAGCTCCTCGTATGGCATGGCCGCAACTCATACAAGCGGTCTGCGAAGCTAGCACAATTCATCATGCATCGTGGTTTGATCATCAGTGTCTGCCAGACCATGTACAGCATTGCGAGTCACTTTGATCCCAAGGGTCTCTTCATCAATTGGCTCATGGTCGGCTACGCAACCGTCTACACCAATGCGCCGGTCTTCTCTCTCGCCTTCGATCGCGATGTGGACGAGCGTCTTGCCAATCTTTACCCCGAATTGTACAAAGAGTTGAAGACGGGCAAAAGCTTGAGCTACCGCTCGTTCTTTGGCTGGGTTATGATCTCAGTCTACCAGGGTGCAGTCATCCAAGGACTTTCACAGATCCTCTTGGACACTATCACTGGCCCACAGCTTATCAGTATTTCCTTCACTGCCCTGGTACTCAATGAGCTGGGCATGGTTGCTATCGCAGTCACAACCTGGCACCCGGTCATGATCTTCTGTCTGGTTGGCACATTACTTGTATACGCGGGTAGTGTCCCATTCCTAGGCGAGTACTTTGACCTCAGCTACGTGATCACTCTCGATTGGTTATGGCGTGTCGTTGCCGTACTAGCCGTCGCCTTGGTCCCAGTCTGGGCCGGTAAAATGATCAAGCAGTCATGGCACCCGCCAAGTTACCGGAAGGTCCGTGGATAAACCGAAGGATAGAGAATACTCGGTTTTCTTCCCTGGCTTAGACTTTGTTTTCTTTTTGTTACCTTCGCTGCCACTGATTTCTATTTGGCTTGTATATTATCTTGAGCATCATATCTTGGAAGTGCATCTAGCGTTGCTTACCATCCTATCTTAATAGTCAATCTACTCTAGTTGACATAAGCATATCTGGCTACCTAAAAAGACGACTCACAGTCCAATGGAGGAATATTATTCTTGTGATATAATACCCCATGGCGGTTGCTGCTGTCAATAATCAAGCTCGTCTAGGGAGGAGGGTTTCGGTTAAGATCGAAGCAAGCGAAGAAAAAACTAAAAGGAAGAACCAACATACTCAAGAAATAAATCACAGTTTTGCCAACATAGCAGATAGACAACCATAAGCCATGACCAGAGACGAGATATACCCTACCTCTTCCGCGGCCCTTCAGCCTCAAAGAAAAGAACACACCCAACAATCCAGGTCTCAACCCTCATAAACTCCTTTTCTAAAGCCTGCCTAATCTCGACCTCTCCATCATGAAGATTGCAAAAAACACCCCCAGAATTCAAATACTTCATAAGAAACCTCCCGAAAAGATTATACCTAACCCCCTTCCCAAGAACCGTAGACCCATAAACCACACCGCCTGGCGCAAGGATTTCCCCCAGCTTCTTAAACAACCTCATTTTCTCCTGCACAGTCCCAGGTAAACAATGCAACAGGAAGAAAAGTGAAATCGAATCAAAGACACCAGTCAAGGGCAACGGGCCCATAACATCCGCCTGTACAATATGCACATTCCCAGCCCTATCCCCTCTATCAAGCCGATTCGCAGCATGCGCCAGAGACTTTGGATTCAGATCCAACAGGGTGATTTGTGTTTCGGGGGATGGAGCACTGTTGACCAGGTAGTACCCTGTTCCAGGCCCGATATCTAGATGGCGGGTTCGGAGGTTGCGTTTGTAGAAGGGGAGGAGGGTGGATTCTGTTGGGCATGACCAGGCGTGTTTGTTGCATACTCCTAGCACCCAGAGGTCGTATAGAGGGAGGAACCATTTGTAGACTGTTGTGCCCTGTTTTAGGGACGTTGGCATTTTGGGTTGAGGGTTAGATGGATACGACGGAGATGGAGATTGTGGAAGGGGGTGTGGCTTGGTGGTTATTTCTTTCGATCCTGTACTCCCCTGTAGAATGATATTTCTTTCATGCATTGTAAATCTATTTCTGATATATCAGATGGGTGTGGGGCGGATAGGGATTGATGGTTGACCTTGCATGGACTACTAGGTGAGGGGTATGCTGCGATATCGGATAACCAAGTGAGATGAGATGCAAGGCATATCCAGCCTTGTCTATGGATACATTAAGCATGAAAGTATAGGGAAATAAAATAACCCTAGTAACATAGATTGGGTATAGTGGATCAAAGATCAAGGTAAATCATAACTACATTACATCGTGAACCACGACGCAAGAGCCGAACAAAAGCAAATAACAACCCCTCACACCAAATTAAACACAGGACATAGCACCACACTATTTGTAAGGCTCTGGCGAGAAGACCTTCTTCAAGCGGAAACGTGACAAATCCCGAATAACCTGCGCAGTCTGCTTCATGTTGCGCTTAACAATAACAGAAGTCGGCAACGAGAAGAGCTCATCGATTTCCTCGAGAGACTTGTTCTTAGTCTCAGGCATGAAGATGATTTGATAAGCCCAACCGAGGACAGCAATACCACCGTAGAACCCAAGCGTCAAACCAATGCGGGTCATGGACTCCATCATGCGGCTGAAGTTATAAGTAACAATAAACGAGCACAAGAACAAGTTCGCGTCGGCAGTGGTCATACCATACGAACGCAGGTATGTAGGGAAAACCTCGGAGGGCACGACCCACGTCAGACAAGCGTACGAACCAAAGAAACCCATGTAGAGAATGATACCAGTGAGGTAAATGCCCTGTGCAGCTCTGGGATGCGCAACAGGATCAATTTGATATCCCACTCCGACGAGAACGAGACCGATGAAGAAGCCCGGCAGCATACAGTTAGCCCAGTACCGACGACCGAAGCATTCCATGTAGAAGACAGCGGGGATACAGCCAATAAGCAGGGCACCACCCCCGACGAGAGACATGTAGACGGCATCGCGACTCTCAAAGCCGATATCCTTCATCAGCGTGGACATGTAGTACATAACAGCATTAACACCAGTGAACTGGCCAAGGAAGATCATAATATTGGCATAGACTATAGCACGACGGGCACGGGGCACGGTGAAGAAGTCCACCCAGGCATACTGCTTCGTCTGAGCCTGTTCCTCGCGTTCGGCAGTGACAGCCTGGCGCATACCGAGGAACTCGTCTTTAGCTTCGAGATCCCCGAAACCGCGAATACGTTTCCATACACCGTAGGCTTCGACTTCGCGGCCCTTGTGCATGAGGAAACGGGGGCTTTCGGGGAGGAAGAGCATGCCGATAAAGAGAATTGTTGAGAAGACGAGGGAGGAGCCTAGGATGTAGCGCCAGTTTCCGGGGACACTGACGAACATTGCGGCGACAGCGTAGCCGAGGACTTCGCCTAGGGCGATGTTTAGTTGGTAGAGGGAGACGAGGTTACCGCGGATTTTGCGGGGAACTGGGTGGGTGTCAGTAGGTTTGTATGAGGATGGGATGGGATGGGATGGGACGGGATGAATGGATGGATACATACCACACTCCGCGACATAGACGGGGACAGTACCACCTTCGAGACCGACACCAGCACCGAGAATGAATCGACCAGCGAAGATCATTCCGAAGTTGATAGCGCCAGCCTCCAGGGCAGCACCGACTGTATACAGAATACACGACACGATGATAGCCATGCGACGACCGAGATACTCATTGGCAGGAGAGAGAATCAAAGCACCAGCCACAGCACCGAGCGGCATACCAGCGTTAACAAGACTGTTCTGGGAAGTGTTCAAGCCCAAGTCGTCGGGGAGGTAGAGGTTGGCACCACTAATCAGCGACTGGTCGAGACCAGACAGCATACCACCCATAGAAGCGAAAGCGACGAGGATCCAAGTGAACATGGCCGGGCTGGACATCTTCAAGTCAAAGCGCGATGTGGGGAATACGCTGAGCTGGTCCTCGAGCTGGGCCAGTTCTGCGTTCATGGCGGTCTCGTTGAGGCTCTCCAGCTTTTGGTCGGCTACGTCGTCCATCTCGTGGACGTCATTCTTTTCTTCCCTGTGGGATTCTTGTGGAACCTCGACATCTTTGAGGTTGGCCATATTCTCTTGAAGTAGAAGGGGTGAGGTATACCAGAATATAGAAGTAGGAAATGACACCTCAGGCTCAACCGGGGGAGAAAAGAAAGAGACCCCAAATGTCGGGGGAATCAAGGGCTATTTAAGACAAGCCGGTCCCGATGACGGTCAGGCGATACTACGCACACAAGAGAGACCTGGGGAAAAGTCAAATGTCAGGGGATCTCAGGTCCTGGAGTATAGTCGAATTGAGACTAAGTTATGTGGAGAGTGGAGTGGAGAAACGGAGAACAAGCATCGGGTGCAATGACCGATCCGGGGTTGAGGGAAGGAGGAAAACGCGGACATTCACCGGAGGCAAAAAGAGGAATAATGCCACTGGTTGGGCTGGAATGTGGAGGGAAGGGGAGTCAGGACAGATCGGACGTATGGACGAATTATATGCAAAGTATGATCGCAGGGCGCACAACCATGGTCTCGGATTACCGCGTTCATTTTAACCTTGGAAGTATACAGTAATATAGGATAGGATAGTATAGAACACAGAGAAGTATACATGAATCTACTTCTAACGGCATCTATTCTAGAAGATTCGCGGCTTCCCGTTCGGCATCATAGTATACCGGGAGTATAGAAAAGAAAAGCGGATGAAGACAATGCCGACGACATCCCATGCGGGAGAAACCTCTTCAGGAAGAACTCGTGATGTAAGTAAGACGCTAAGCATGTAGTGTGGAACTTGGGGTTCCCCATGGAGAGAACTGTGTTATATCGGCGACACTTCGGCGAAAAAAGAGATGGAATCTGGGGAGAAATAACGATGTTGGGGCCAATGAGGCGGCGTAAATAGCGCCATCTATGGAACTCACTTTCCGAATACACAAGCATATGAGTATCCATGGATATACTGTAGCGAGAGTATATGTTACAGAACATCACGGCCCCTCACACGGGATACTCGGGGGCAAAATGCGGGATTTTCCCCATGTCGAGCCGAGATGTTCATTCGCTGGTGGCTGTTGTGGCTGTTGGTGGCTTGCCAAGATGTTCCTTGTTGTTTCTTGTGAAAACCTTGACTACAGCCAGTCGCATACCTCGTATGTGGTCTGACTGTCTGACTGTCTGACTGGTGGTCTACGGCCGAAGGTACATGTAAAACGGGTACATGCACTGTACTTGGTAGAGGTGTCACTTTATGTGCGAATCTGCTCCATTGAGCTATGTATAGAAAACAGAAAAACTCCCGACGCCATGCTCGCAATGCAATGCATTTACTGTAATATCCCCACTCAGCGTCTTCCCATTCCACCAACCGGTTTCCTCACACTGGGATCGACATTCGGACTAGGAGACCGGCCACCTTGCAGCCTAGCCCGCAGCCGATCCTGCGCCGAGCCACCACCCGACCCAGTACGGTCGAGGTTAACTCGGGCCTGGGCCGACTGATGCGATCCAGCACGCTGGCTGGGCAAGGGTCGCGCTCCTGCAGGGTGGAAGTTGCTCGGGGAGTTGGACTGAGACAGGGTAACGGGCGGGGTGCCGGAGGGGACGGGTCCAGGTGGTGCGCTGTTGGCGGCGACGAGAGGTGGTGCGTTGCCTCCCCGGCCACGACGTAGACTGGCGGTCTGTGGGTTCTGGGTTTGAGCCTGGGGCGCGGAATCACCCCAGAGATCGCCTAGTCCGCCGCTGCGGCCGTAGCTGGGCTGTTGCCCACCGGAGAGTTGGGTCGTTGCGATTGTGCGTGAGGGCGTTGCGGTTGGGGCTTTGGGGTCTTGGGGGAGCCATGGTGGGAAGGGTCGGCCTTTTTCGTTGTAGTAGGCGCGGAGGGCGTTGGAGATGTGGGAGCAGTCTTCGTTCTCCGGGTCATCGCCTTCGTCGCCAAGTGTGATGGCACGGCGGAGATTGGTTAGGCGGGATCCTAGCCCTGAAATGGCCGAGGAGGTGGTCAGGGAGGAGAAGTATGAGCTCATGGTGTGTGGTGGTTGGTGGTTGGTTGTTTGGAGAAGAGCTTCGATGCGGGGCGGGGACGAGTGAGCTTGACAGGTGGAGACCCGATGCGATGCAGGTGATGGAGTTGATGGAGGCGATGTAGGTTAGAGAATTGGAGACGAACGAAGATGGATTGTGGATTCTTTCATTTCCAAAAGGATCCCTCCTGATGAAAGTCCAAAGAAAGATGAGACACTCGTGGACATTGGGCGGCAAGTGGCACGTGATCGGTTTCAGCTTAACAAGAGAAAGTTGAGGAAGTTGAAGTTGAAGTTGAAGAAAATTATTTTTTTGTACAAGACAACATTGGACATGGATCGTAAAATGGATGCAATAGGGTATCCCGATCACTACAAAATATAACACAGAACCCAAACGCCATGCACAGGTGAACTTTTTCCTCCTCACGCCAGCTCCTTGCCAGCACCCTCGGTTTCGTACTCAATCTCAATGCGAGGTCCCTTCTTGCGAGGCTTGGCCTGGGGAGCAGTAGCCTTTCGCTTAGCACTGGGCTTAGGCTTCTTCTCATCCTCGCTAGGCTCATCCTCACTGTCCTCATCGCTCTCATCCTCATCGTCATCGTAGTCGCTGGAATCAGCCGAGTCACCACCCAGCCAATCCTCCATATCCTCAAGGTCCTCCTCCTCATCGAGATCACTGACGTACTCAACCTCACCAACACCCTCTTCCTCCTCCTCAATCTCGCCATCATCCATATCCATATCACGCTCACCCTCACCAGCCCGCTCAAGACCACGGAGGACCTTCTTCCAGATCCCCTCCTCAACATTGAGCGGCCGGTCACCATAAGCACCACTGCGCAGACGCTCAATAAGCTCACGCTCAATAGCCCGCTCAACCTTAGCAGCAGACATAGCCTTGCGCTCACGGGTCTCCTCACGCCGACGGATCTTAGGAGCAAGCTTAGGCACAACCTTCTCTCCAAGACGCTCATCCTCCTTGGCAATGTTCTTCATGCGGATGTTGACCTGCGTCAGGCGGGTGAGACGCTGCTTGCACTTGTGAACCAGGAACTTGGGCCAGTAGATCAGCCGCTCATCAAGCTGTTCCAGGGCCTTGGCGTAGTTGGACGACAGGCGTACCCGCTCCCACCATTTGCTCGGCATATGGGCGCGTTCAACCGTCTTCATGTACAGGTACATCACGCCTGTTTCGGGGTCGGTTCGCACTGTCGCATAGCGCGAGTTGGCTAGAGGACAGGACTGGCGGTTGCAGAGACCGCTGACGTTGTATTCATTGCGACAAAAATTTTGATCTTTCGTCGTCCTATAGAGAAAAGTCGATCGTTAGTGGCTGTTCCTGATTTTTGTCTCTCGGCCAATGCAAATGCAAATGCGAATCCGATAGACATTTCTGTGGAAAGCAGAACTCACTTGAGCTTGTAGGAGCAGAATTGCTGGTTAATAACCTGCCACACAATTTCGTCGGACATGATGGGCGACAGTGGAGTGGTGACTGTAGTCCAGATGTTGCAGATGTTGATGGGAGAAAAAAAAAGTTGCGGGTCACGTGAGGTGCTTATCGATAGGCGCAACGTCACTGGAGGAACTCACTTTTCTTACTACCAGCAGAGATGCGGTTTATATGGGACAATTATGCTACTATACTACTATTGTGATCATATTTTCTTCGGTACCTCAGTTCCAGAGCATACCTAGAATATAATTTGCGGTAACGCATCTTTCACCTTGCTGCTAGGATCAACCGGACCCACTTTCTATCATATATCCACACCGGTTAAGCGCATCCTCTGCAATTCTGACAGTTTCTTTGCAATAAATCGACCGAATCCGTCTGCGATCCTCTGCCTTGGATTCTCAAATCGCCAGTATTTAGTTACTCTAAGGAACCACTTACTCTTATACACCATGTCTTCCTCGATCTACGGAGTCTGTTAAGAAGCCATGCCCTCAACCATATACCAGAGTTCATTTATACTGCCTAACTTCAGAAAATCACCCTGCATACCCGTGTACACTGGAATTGCGAGTCAATATCCGCAGACGCTTGCCAAAGAAAAAAATCGGAAGTCCCAAAACCATTGGCCCAATCGTCAGCGCAAATTCCACCATAGCAGGCACCATGAAACCCCTCCGTGCTGCCAGAGGCATAACCCAGTAACTCATTACAAACCCACAAGTATTTTTAATCACAGTAGCAACAACCATAATCTCTCCAGAAATAGGTTTGTAGCAATCAACAGCGTATGCAATGGCTATTGTAGGAACGGTTGTCACACAAAGTCCACTGAAGCCATAACCAACGACTAGAACAAGAGGCCAGTCCCAGAGTCGATCATAGCCCAGTCCGCCGACCACAATACCAACAACAGTAAACATGAAATAGGGAATCAAAGCTGGAAGTCGCATCTCCGCTTCTCGTATACCATTATTCCTCTCTGTAGCTCGCACAGCGATCCAGTCAGAGAATGGCCCCGCAGTAGCAAGGCCAGTCAAACCACCAACAACAAAGGCGAAGTTGGAGTATCCCACGCTCGATGGGGAGAAGTTGTATGGAGGTGCACTTAAGATGGCGGATTCGGTCAAATTCCAGAATAGGAGGATGTTCGCTGGACCGGCTACATTGAGGCCTGCCCAGAGGATGATTGGAAATATAAAGAGGCGGAATGGTGAGATGATATCTCGTAGCAAGAATGATTTCCATGTTGGTTCTGGGGCTTGCCAAAGTTTGAACTGGGATTTGGATGGCCGGCCGGTTCCTAGGACGTTGCTGCGTTGTTCGATGCTTTCGAGCTGCTCTGTTTCTACTTTATTTCTGATATTGTGGGTTACCGGGCCTTCAATTTCCGTCCGAGAACCTTCGGATTGCGTGTCTCTGCGAAACCTGGTCTCTGGGAAGCAGCACAAGAGCGTGATAAAGTTGAAAGAGGTGAGAGCTAGGGAGAGCCAGAAGAAACTTCGCCAGCCATATCTATATGGGATGTGTTAATCACACTGTCGTAGCTTTTGGATATACAGGATATTTACCTTTGCCCAATATTGCCCGAAATGATAGGACCAATAAATAATCCAAGAAAGTACCCCATGCTTTGGAATATTAGCTAATAAATTCGTTAACAGTCCGAATAACTCACAAATAGACCCCAGTCCAGAGACCCCTCTCATGAAGAAAGAGCATATCTGCCACAACTTGTACCAGAAGCGTTTCACTAGTGGCAGTAGCGATTCCATTCACAACACGTGCAGCCAGCATGCTGCTATAAGACACAGCCAAAGCTTGCCATATACACGAAGCAATGCCTAGGAAACAGAAGACAAGACTCGTAAGACGTCGACCAAAGATATTGGAACAAGGAACGATAATGAAGTTGGCAAATCCGAGAGCTAGTACACATGCACCTGTCAAAAGACTAAGTTGGGTGTCGTTGAGCTGGAACTCGGCTGCAAATAAGGGGAACATTGGTCCCATCGATAAAGCTGATTCCACAGAGACAAAGAGGAATAAGAATTGAGTTGTTATCACCAGATCTGCTTGTTGAGAATAGTCAGCTATTGCTGTTAACATGTTGCCAACTGTATTATATACTCACACTTCCATGGCTTTGACCAATTCAGGGGATCAGTCGGACCTTCCGATGGACAAGGGATGAGCCTGCAATGCAATAAGTATTAATCGAAGGAGACCATAGTTCAAATCACTCACTGTATATTGTGATTGGATCCGTGTGTCACACGGATGCCTTCACTCTCTCTCATCAACTCCGTTCCAGGGATGATATCTGTCTCGACAGTGTTGGTAGCCTGCCTGAACGAAGAACCTTGAGACATGATAGTCATACTGGTAACTAGGTATCAATACTTATACAGTAGGAAGTCAATCAAATAAGGAACATTGATTCTCAAACAAGGGGCCACGTCACATAATATCCATTGCAGGGATAGCTTTCCCCGTATACCCCAAGACTTGATAATGCGGGGTTCCCACACAGACATAGCTTAATTTGCATGTTCTGATTTGTTGTGAGGATATTCGCCTTCGGTCCCGCGTTTTGGTGGGACATGCGGGACCCTGCGGAACGTGAACTCGCATTCAAAGCAACACCTCATACACACACGAATCAGCTTGGATTACCTCTGCATAAGCGTGTGAGTTCATCAGGTGCCTAGGTGTTCTCCTGCAGGGAAATAGGCAGTATTTGGCGAAACCCGGGTTTGCACCGCCACATCCCCAGACTGGCTTCGCCACGTATACCTTTCTCATCCTCACCCTGAGAGACAACACGCAATATGCCTAACGAACGTCTACGGAATAAACGTGAGCGCTTGTGCTCTTGGTGCTCGAAGTCCTTCACAAAGGATGAACACCTGGCGCGCCATGTGAGAACCCATACTAGGGAGAAGCCCTTCATCTGCCCGATTTGCAGAAAGCCGTTCAGTCGTCAGTATGTTTTATTTCATGCTGTATGTCCCGACGTGACGAGAGGAAATACTGACTTGTAATATAGTGACTCACTACTGCGACATATGAAGTGTCATTCTTCCAGTGTTCTACAAAAGGGCCTAGAGGCGAGAGCCGCCTTGGGCGACACGAACGATGCATCTCAGAAATGCCACGACCATCAAATATCTTCATATGGACTATCGCCAGGGTTTCGCAAGCCTCCTACTCCTCCTCCTCAATCGTCTGCAGTTGGAGCCGAGTACCCGGGCGGAACAAATACTCGGTCGGCATCCTATTCATTTGCCAACGATCAAGGCACAACCACGTCCACTTTTGAAGAAGTCGCCCCAATACAGCAAGGGGAACAGAGAGAAAATGTGTCGGGATTTCCAACGCTGGGATCTCAGTCTCATCTGACAACCCTCGATTCGTCTTTCACTGATTTCAGCCAACATGGATCATGGCTATTTGAAAACTCGAATATCCAAGTACCAGCCTGGTTCGCAGACGACGATTTTGATTTGAACGCTTTAAATTCCGAGATTATGATGTCAACTACAAATTGGCTTCCAGGTCATCTATCACATTCTCAGAATGAACCGACTGGCCACCCTATCCAGCCCCATGATGAAGGCAACAACCCATCACGCGAAGAGCTGATACGCACGCACTGGCACACCTATATGGGTCCTACATGGCAAGGCTTATCCAGAACTGGCCATATCACCCCGGAGATGATACCCGAGCAAACACAAGTGGACGAAGCCTATCGAGCTAGCTTGGCTGTCAAACTTCAACCAGACATACCATTTTTACCTCTTCCATCGACAGACTTCTTGGTAAGTCTAGCTGTCCCGGCTTAATATCTGTGGTATCCTCTAACAAACCTAGAACCTATGTATCCAAATGTATTTCACGAAGTTCCACCCCGTCTTTCCAATTGTTCATGCACCCACTTTTCGCCCATCTTCTAAAAGCTCTTTACTGCTACTATCCATATGCTCCATTGGGAGCCTTTTTGTGGGATCATCTTATGCTACATCACAAGGGACAAAGATATTTGAAACACTAAACAAAGCGATTTTATCATCGGTACGCAATAGATCCTATGATTGAGTTGATGCTCGCCGGCTGACTTGACGTAGTGGGAGGGATATTTCTCACGACAAGGACTGGAGACCATAGCCATGATCCAGGCAGCTCTCATAGGGCAAACTTTTGGGCTTCTATCCGGGGTAAGGCAAACATTTGAATCATCACAGCTTAGCAACTAACCACGGCAAATAGAGACAGAAAGATTTGCTTATCGCGCAGACATTTCACGGCACCCTAGTCGTGGTGAGTTAAATAGTGTCCGATTAATTTGACTAAAAACTAATCTACTTTACTTCTAGTGGGCAAAAAGAGCCACTGGGGCTCAGATGATGAAGAAAGCATCAGACTATATCAGTCTAAGTGACATTTCACACGCACCAGAAAAAGCATGGAAGACATGGATTCAAGCAGAAGAAAGAAACAGGTGAGCTTAGTGCACCATGGGCCGACTAGAGTTCTAATAGCTTTTAAGGCTTCTCGCGGGTATCCATGTTCACGATGTCGAGATCTCGGAACTTTTCATCGCAGATCCATATTTCCGACATTCTCCATCCAAACTACCACCCTTGTCGGCCGATGACCTCTGGCTAGCAAAGACACCCAAAGAATGGTCACAAAAAATGATTTCACATCTTTCTGGATCAAATTCATATGCTAGCAGCTTACGACCATCAACAAGGATTGCTGACGAGCTTAGCTTGTCACAACCAACCAACCTGACCAACGGTTTTCATACATACTTGGCGCTGGAGAGCCTTGCAGCTTCAGCAATGGAAGCCAAAAGCACAATTAACTCAAAACAGCAGTCTTCCTACGAGGACGCTTTGATAAGGTTTTACGAAACCAACATCACCCCCAACGAAGACCAAAATGGAGCAAAGTACTCTCTGGCAGTGCTATGGCATTCTACATTTATCTCATTATATGCAGACATTAACCGCATAGAACTGGCAATCGGAAAGGAAGGTCTCACCGAATCCCAACTGCACAGAGAATACATACGAGAATGGGTCTCATCACCAAATGGACAAAGATGTGCACTCCACGCTGCACTCATCCTCCGCGAACTAGAGAAAATCCCAATCGGAGCAGAGCCTCCAATACACGTCCCTCGAATAATATTCCGGGCTGCACTTGTTTGGTTCTGTTACACCGAATTTGGCGCCGACAGGACAACCAATCGTCATCAGAGTGTGGAATTCCCTGAATTGCAGAAGATCGGGATCAATTGCCAGCGGTTGAATTTCGAGGCGAATGGATTTAAGGTATTGCGACCTACTATTTCAGAGTCGAGCACCTTCTGTGGTTTAGTTGATATTTTGCCTCGCGTTGGGCATTGGGGTATCTCTCGGCTTTTTGCTTCGATATTGAACTTGCTTGTTCCAGATGTTAAGGATGATGAGAGGTGTCCAAGGTTGTGAGCGTTCAAAATAATTATGTTACGGTTGTATAACAAGAAAAAAATCCGAATTATGATTAGACAAAGCGCTTCGCATTGGAAATATTGGATAAGCAAGGTTATCAGATATACAGGTTTTCGTTCTAGGCTTTTGCTTTCTTTTTTCTGTGCACTGTATGCTGACGAAGGACTTTGCTACAGAATGGCAGCTTTGGATGTACCAATCGGTACTGTATTCTCTGCCTAAGTGAATTCGATCTGCCTCCCGCTTTCTATCAGATGACGGATATACGTGGATGTGGGACATACAGGCCTAGCGTAGCCCTAAGTGAACTATAAAAACGTCCCACCGTCCCGCAACCCCACGCCCCACATGGCCTCGAGCCCTCCTCATCTTCCAGGCCTATTTGAACTACTAATCTTCTGCTTTCTAATCTTGGGAGACGTCCTTAGCTCTATTTCAAATTGTTCAAAATGCGATCCTGGACTCACCTTGTTCGTTTTATCGCTGTCGAGGACTGCCAGGTTCACCTCGGCCAACTGGTCGATACAACCCGAGATGTTGGGCGCGACACTGTTGACGGAGTGGAGGTCGCTGTAAAGGTGATTGAGGGGACAATCTTCGATGGCCGCGTTACCGACGAGATTATGCACGTGAAGCAGGTTAGGTTTTCAAAGCGCGAATGATCTTGTGTACAGCTTTGTTAACAAAAGGCTCTGTTAGCTTCTATCACCAGTGACACAAGAACAATGCAGCTATATCCGCTGCCTGGGTTTGAACTACATGGATCATGCCAAAGAAGGCAACTTCCCTATTCCTAAAGCGCCCATCCTTTTCACCAAGCCTCGCACTGCCCTCGCCGGTCCATATCCTGCTGCCATCAATATCCCCAAATGTGCCCAGGATGATACTAGTGACTATGAAGCCGAGTTGTGCCTGGTTATTGGCAAGTCCGGTCGGGATATTCCTGAGGAGGAGGCATTGGACTATGTACTCGGTTATACTGCCTCGAACGATGTCTCTGCGCGAACAATGCAGATGATCACCGCACAATGGTCTTTCTCGAAGGGACTTGATGGGAGCTGTCCAATTGGTAAGGATCAAAGAGTTGCACAGTATAATGGTTGCTAATATTTATTTTAACGACAGGACCCGTCCTTGTGGCCCCATCAGCAATCCAAGACCCGCAGACTCTTTCCATCAAGGCTATCCACAACGGTGCGGTTGTTCAAGACGGACACACCAAAGATATGATCTTCAACATTAAGAAACAGATCTCATACCTGTCACAGGGTACGACTCTCGAGGCTGGAACTCTCTTCCTTACTGGAACCCCTGCTGGTATTGGATTCTTCCGTGAGCCTAGAGTTGTGCTTCGTGATGGCGATGAGATTTGTGTTAAGATTGATCAGATTGGGACTTTGGTCAATAAGGTGCGGTATGAAAGTCGTTAAAGTGTAAGAGCGAGAAATTGTGTCGATTGAGATACTTTACGAAGTCGAAGATTAGAAACATAAACATTGAACTTCATGGTCTTTGGATGACTACTTCACAATTCATAAATGTGGATATAATCATTTTTATCCTTGTACTTGATACTAGTGATCCAAAACGCCAGGCTTTCGATATGAGCATATCGAACGCAGAAGAACCATGAGTTAAGTAAAACTAACAGACCTGGATACAATCTAAGTACCCAGGATGGGCGCCTGAGGGTATCATTGCTAAATTGAAGGTCATTTTAGAATAAAAGGCGGGCCCTCAAATTAGTATTTTCAGGAATATCGTACTGAAATTGTTGTATTTGAGGTCCGTTATCGAGGGAGATCATGACAAAAACAGTGGACATGGCTGCTAACACAAATATTTGTTTCATAGATGCTACTTAAAACATACTCACTGCAAAAACCAAGATGGAACTTCAGGGCCCCAAACAGCCAAAGACTCATCACCGGCAGGACCATAGCCAATAGGTGTTTGGTCATTTACCAAATCCCCATCTGCATAATGCTCAATCATATTCCCTGTTGTATCCCACCAGTAATCAAAAATCTGAGACCCAAGAATGTGACGACCAACACCCCAGACAGACTTGTACTCCTTCTTGGCTAGCCACTGATGCCCGAGTTTCTGTGTGTCAAAATCGTGGACTTCGAAAGAGCAGTGGTGGACGTGGCTTGTCGGGTTTGAACTCATGAAGAAGGAATGGTGATCGACATGCTTGTCGCCACGATCGATGTGGGCGAATAGCGCCACATTTGTCTTGGTTTGTTCTTTTTCGACGTAGAGGAAGTCTGTTGGAACGATGTTGAAGTTCTTTGTGTAGAACTCGACAAGGCCTTCGAAGTTTGTGGTGCATACACCGTAATGACCAAGCTTGTCATTTATCAGCTGCTGTGCTCAATGGCTAATACACAACGGCAAATTCAGGCGCCAACTTTGGAAGCGCGGCAATAACTAACCTTATGGACTGCGGCCGGTCCGGGCTTGAAACGGAGGAATCTGCGAACTCTTGGCTTTTCAGTCTCATAGTTGAGTTCAAGTTTCTCGGGATATGGGCCAGGAGTCGCTGGTGTCTGTCCGAAGAGTAAATTCATCGGAAATCCTTCGGGGTCTGTCAATGCGACCATGTATCCTCCACCGGGGGCACCAGTAAGATCCTCGATCTTTCCAGCCGTGGGTAGCTGCGTCGCTCTGCCTTCTGTTAGCATTTGTATCATTAATACACCGCTAGGACTACCAACCTCTCTAGATCTTGGTATGATTCGACTTCAAATGCACCACCAAGGAACTGCTTTGGACCTTTCTTGGCGTAGTACACGTAGGGGTCTACTCCGTACCCCCGATACCAAACCTCGTCATCTGTTTGCTTGGCGATTGTCATACCAAAATCTGAGTCCAAGTCAGTGGAATGCTTTGAGATAGAGTGACACGAATACTTGCCCTGAAGGAAAATAGTAATTTCCTCTAGATCGGGATGCTGATAGCGCATATGAGCCAACTTCACCAAGCGGATCTGAGATTCTGTTTTGATTCCGCAACGCTCACGCCACGCCTGAACACTCTCCGACTCAGGCCCGATTGCGATGATGTCGGCGACTGAGGCGCCGTGGTTTGCTTGGATTGCCTGAAGGTGGAATCAGTAAAGACTTCTCCAGAGTTCGGACGTGGGCAGCATACCATCTTGAGAACCTGGAGTTGCGGCAATTCTCAGGAACCCACGAGTTGAGATCTGAGGGAACTATATGCGCCACATGGAGCCAAACCCCACGTCCCGCCGAGCCCCGCATGCGGGAATGCGGGACCGATTGAGTTCATCTCCGCAGTCGGATATGGACGGAAATACGGATGTTTATGTTGGTGTACATCTATGCACCGTCCCACACTAAGCGTTACACTGCATACAGGGGGCAGGGGGCACAGATGGTGTTCGATTCGCAGACCTTTTAACACGTCACTTGCCATTTCCCATGGCTTCATCAGTCAGATTTCCTTCTCGATATCAACATGGCGAAAGAAGAGTATGAAATTACCGACGTGGTCATTTGTGGCTGCGGGCCTACTGGGGCCATGTTGTCTGCCTATCTTGGACAGATGTCCATTCCTCATATTGTAGTAGAAAAGGAATCAGAAATCACGACTGATCCTCGTGGTATTGCGCTGGATGAGGATGGGATTCGGATGCTCCAGGGGATTGGAATTTATGATCAGATTTATTCTGAAATTGGAACGTGTGAGTCAGAAGTGCTCGACATGTCTTGTTTTATTTGCTCAAATATCATAAAGGCATGTCAAAGTTCAAGTTTATTGGAGGCACCGAAACCACTCTAGACAAGAAGCCTTTCCTGGAAATGGACTACGGAACAGTTCGTGTATCTACCCTATCAGTATTGAAACTTCTTACTGACTGCGTGAAGACCGAAGGTGGAACAGGGCATGTTGGGTTTATTTGTCACAAACAACCAACACTCGAGAAACACCTAAGAAACGCCATGATATCCAAGTTTTGCCAGCTGCGCACCGGCGCCAGTGTGTTTGATATTCGCGAAGAAGGAAACTATATCTACTGTCGCTATAATGATGCACATGGAAATGCCCATAACATAAGATCTCGATTCCTCGTTGGCGCCGATGGCAAAACTGGTTTTACCCGGAAGAACTTCCTCGAGCCGCTTGGTATTCAGATGGAACAGGCACATCAGTGAGCGCATAAACCCACGATAGGACTGGATTTCGAATATACTGACTCGGGAATCTAGAGCATTCTATGACGAAACTTGGGTAGCACTTAATTGGGAAATTAGCCTTCCCAGCGAGAAGACACACCCTGAGTTCCCCTTGTGGAGACTTGGATATAGCCCCGAGCAAGTCTATGATCTATTCTTCCCCGTGAGCTTCCGCTTCGTTTGTAATCCAGAGCGACCAGCTGTGTGCGGTCGTTTCGGATTGCCATCTGACAGACTATGGCGATTTGAGTTTGTTGTACTCGCGGGCGAGGATGGAGAACAGATGTCCAATTCTGAGAATATCAAAAAAGTGGTCTTTCCATATATCACTCACCCGGGGAGTCGATACGGGTAAGACGGAAATTTTTACAAGGGAGGAATATCACACTTACCATTGGCAGTCTCATGCAGGAAGTGCAATTCCCAGAGGATTGCATCCGTGTCCTTCGCTCGCGGCCTTTCCGATTCTCTGCAAGGAGCTGCAATAAGTGGTCTCATGGCCGAGTGGTTCTTTGCGGTGATGCTGCACATGTTTTCCCTCCATGTAAGTCTGATGACGAGACACCGGTGACCTCGCGAAGTCTAATATTTTATACCAGTTGGTGGCCAAGGCATTGCCTCCGGCTTTCGCGACGCCGTCTCCCTAGCCTGGCGACTCGCCCTGCTCTGCCGACGACCGTCAACGGCCATAAGTAACCACGAAGAAGTTCTGTCGGGCTGGTACATTGAGCGAAAACAGCAACTAGAACGATCGCTGGCTGCAACGATCAAAAATGGCGAATTTGTGACAGAAAGCAACCCTATCAAAATCTTCCTGCGCGATTGGTCTCTATTCTTCATGCACCTTGTCCCAAGTTGGAGACGAGATCTCAGGCTTGGGCACCGGAAAGAAGGACTGGTGAAATATAACTATTCACCAGGCTTGCCGTTTGATCCCAATCACAGAGGAGGTCTTTGCCTTCCACAAGTGTACTGTAAGCGACTTCGGAGTGGCGAGGTGCTGTTCTCAGATGATGTGATCTTTTCAAAAGAGAAGAAGAGCCTTTTTCAACTGCTGGTTTATCTTGGCGCTGTTGAAGAGTTGGATGCCGCCCGAGAGTCGGTATCTCGGATCGAGGAGATCTCCAAGGGAGAGATTTGTTCTTCGGAGGCCACATACCTCATTGAGGACACAAGGGCAAAGACTATAGAGGCAACGAAAGATGTATCATCGGCGTACTGCCTAGCTACCGATGAAGAGTTCGCGCAGTCATCTTTGTGTCGTGGTCGGCCGGAACCGCAATACTATGACCCCCTCTACCTTGGAAAAGCAGTGGAAGGAAATAAGTTTGTACTTGTCCGTCCCGATCGATTTATATATGCCGCGTGTGACAGCATGGTTGATTTGGAGAAGGTGATTCCTAATGCGATAGACTACCTCCATGGATAAAGCGAATTGCTTGGTGACTTGGTTTACAATGAATATACCTACATCGAGATATCGTATAGCCGCGGGTCTTCTCTGGCATCTTAGCCACCGAAACGCGTAGTGTACGGTATTGCAGAAAAGTTTTAAAGAACTGCAGTCACAAATTTACAAACTTTGTTGTTCTAGATGATAAGTTGATAACTAGCCTGATAGAAATGAGCCATACTTGAACTGCTCATGTACCCTTTAGTCAAATTATTTTGCTTTCGATATCGGAAGCTTCTGTTTCATTGTTCTTGTCATTCTTGTCCGAAAATTCACGTTGTTGCCAGTGCCAGCCCCCAAGATTGCTTCCTGATCTCCGAGTTCAAGCAATTTGCTGATACTTCTAAGTTTTTGATGGGAAAGAAAAGCTTCGAGTATTTATTAGCTGATGTCAAGTCCCCAAAGGCAAAGAAGATACGCTCTTATTCTCGCTATACCGATTTTACGAGCGATTAGTTTTGAACGATAACATCGGCCTGCGGAACGAAATAGAATATTTCTGGTACGCGAAGTGGCCAGTTGACTCAATTCCTGATCCAAAGGATCCCTGCGCTTCACGTTATGCAGTTCTTTCTGCTATTCCAGCCTTGTTCGTCGAAGCATTCAATCAGCGTATTGAACTAGGTCTGCCACGGAAGGCCGACCCATCATGACGCGTGAAGAGATAGAGCAGTACCAGAAGGAGAAAAGAATCTTCGAGTCAGTCCCAGATTGGACAAAGCACGTCGCGCCGCTAGAAGAGACCTTGGTGATTCCGCATGAGAATAACGAGGTTATTGAGTCGTTCGAAGATATAACGGCTAGTACTCAGCTAGCGGCGAAGAATATTTTGCATTGGCAACCACATATCCACTTCATTTAGAAAATGCATCGTTTGGCTTTCTCTTCGTGCGGGTCACGGCGTGAGGGTGAACATTTTCCGATATATGCTTGCACTCAGCGAAAGTCGATGGCGATCGCGTCTTCGTACTCGCTCCTTGAAGCACTCGGCGCAATAGCGGCGTTGATGACAAGGGTTTCTTTTGCGCAATCAGCGTTGCTTTTCGTGGTTATTTTGCTCCAAAGAGTTTGCCTTAAAGCTTTGAGTAAACCATACCCTCCCCATCGCATTTGTATGTCGTTTATGCTCTCTTGGATTCCATCATGTTTAATGATAGCGAGACCAAACGCTCCATGGATATGACCACAGACAACCATCCTAGGCTGTACCCTTCGTATCTCGTGCAACAGATATCCATCCCCTTTCACCTTGATTTTCTCAGTCGTCCGTCTGTCGCCATCCCAGTCTCCATATAGAGCCGGGGGACCGTGAACCACAAGGATATCAGTATCATCAGGGACCCGACCGGTCCACACGTCACGGATGGGAGGATATTGAAAAGCCCAAAGACCGAACTCCGGCGTTTGCGGAGATCCGTAAATCTTGACCCTGCGAACCTGTTGCCCTTCGGAATCGGGAACCGGTAGTTCCAACGTAATATCTTCATCTTGCAAATACTGAAGTCCGCGCCAATCTAATTTCTTCCGCTCGGTGACACTGTCCCCTGTGCGCGTAACAAACTTCATATCGCTCGCCTCATCGAGAAGAATGTCATGGTTACCTGCAATGACAATCTTATGGGTATGTGGCTGTGACGATAGCCAATAGAGCTGCGCTTGTACTTCGTCGAAGGTGCCATGTGCCGTCAGGTCACCTGCATGGATTAATATGTCGCCGGGTGGAAGAGCAGGGGTTGCATTGTGCGTGTCGGAGACGCATATTATGCGGAGTGGAGGGAGATCATCCCCATCATTTTGAAGAACAAGTGGGGTTGTCGATGGCTTCTCTGGCGCAGAATGCTTAGGTGCCCCAAGTAAGGCGTAACAGAGTGTTTGGACCACACATTCCAGCCACGTTGGTGGTTGTGATTGATTGTATGGGGAGGGAAGGAGATGACTGTTCATTTGAATATCCTCAGAATCCAACTTCCCCGGTATCATATTGAAATGGGACGCTCGTAGTCAGATTGGCCAAGCAGGGGGTGGAGATAAGAACGGCAAAAGCAGGATGTATAGGGATATGAAATGATGGACTCCGGGCTTTGAGGCACCGAAGATTACTATATCAGACTTGTATCAGTTTCTAACAGAATCGTGTGGTTTGTGTGATTGGAAATGCCACTCGCGGCTGAAATCAAAACATTTTGATGCAAACATGTCAAACAACGGCCAGAAGATATATCGATCGCGAAGCATACAACTCTGCATTTGCCATCTACCCTATATTTAGAATGTTGAACGTGCCAGCTCGTCTATCACTGTGAGGTTACGTGCACAGTGACTCAGGGGTCAATAATTCACAGTTAAACTGTGTTTTAGACAATCTACCTGAGAAGAGGTTCAATAATATTATTAGCTTCCCATGAGCAGTTTAAATGTATTCGGGTAATTAATTTTTGAGCCGTGGATCCTGCATCAGTTGCTTAGCCGTCTTTCTGTCTTCTGGTCGCCATTGAAGTATCCCATCCCCCTCATGAAATCCAATAACATCTCTTTTTCTTTTTCCACGGAGAAACTCTGATCTGCCCAATGATATTTGCGTCACGATCTCGATATACTTAGAGAATAGCTTCGTAATATATAGAAGATAATCGATTTAATGCTATTCCTTGTTATTTGAGCTATAAGAGAACTTATACTTCTAGCTATATGGGTCCAGGCTAATAATATTTGTTTTTATACTCTGCTTAGTTTTCGTAGTATTGTTTAAATGTACTAGCCGGTCATGCAAGAATCACATCCAACTTGTCCTTCCCGTTAGGCTTCTGTTTCTCATCACAATGGACCCAGTAACCGAGTAAGATTTGCAGCCGCTCGCCATTGTCCCCATTGATATTGCAGCGCAGACTTTAAGAGCGAACAGCAACAAACAGAGCGGGAACATAGCCTGGCAATCCTCATATTTTGGGCCAATGAACCTAAGCTAGATTTGATAATATAAGGAGCCCATTGGTGCTATCTTAATAAGAAGAATACGAGACTGTCAACATCAATTATCCTTCTTAAGCCTTGTATTTCCCAAACAACACGGTCAAGGCTGAGCGTGACCGGTTCAAACAGACACGGGTAGCCAAGCGAGTCTTTTTGTACCCAGTATATTTGCGACGAGCTCTCTTATCCCCTGACCTGAAAACGATACTGGTCCTGGCGATCTAGAAACACTACTTTATGCGTTAAACCCGCTGCCTCGATGGCACGACGGAAATCTTCTAGTGGACTGGCAAACACGTCGTAGTCGTCGTAGTGAATCGGAATCGTGAGGTCTGGCTGTATCAGCCGAATCAATTGCAGACCTTGTTCTGCGTCCATGGTAACCATCAATGCTAGCGGCTTTATAAGTTTCCCAACTGACGGGGAGGGAATAGTTGTGCCCCCCAGGTGGGCGAGCATCAGGTCAATCTTGTGTCCCGCGTATCGTCTTGGGATTTCCTTGAGCTCGTCTACCATGAGTGTATCCCCGGATATGTAGATACGATAACCGCAGGTAAAGTCCGACATATTCGGTTTGCCATGACCTAGTTCGAGCATCCAGCCATTGGTTGGGGGAATCTGTTGTTTGATAGTTCAGTCTTGATAAGACAAAGAAATCAAAAGGAAAGAAGAGGATATGCGTATACTTACGGCTTTGACTATATCATTAAATGTCTCCATAATCCCATTGGGAGGCACATGTTTGCCCGGCATCCCAACCACACGCAGTTGGGGTTGCTTTGAACCGTCTGCTCCCTCGATACCGACTCCGATCTTCTCAAAATGGTCCACCGAAAATACACTAGTAAATGGGTCCTCATTCCTACCCTCGAGGTGCGCTTTTGCATGTGGCGTGGTGATAATGGGAAGATCTCGCCTCAACGAGGCCTCAACCTCCCTATCAAAGTGATCCCTGACACAATTAATCTTGGGCCTCTATCAAATCAGCTATATAGAGGCTCACTCATGATAGTGGGAGAGAAGTATTAGGTCGATTCGAGGGAGGTCGTGGAGGTCGACAGCTGGATTGGTTAGGCGCTCACTCGTCACACCTGGTCCGAGATGGACATGGTCGCCCGCGTGGAGGAAATTAGGCTAACAATGTCAGTCGGTGAGCGTTACAAATCGTATAAAGAGCTGACATCAGTCATCAACCGGATACCCGCCCATTCGCTGTATCTATCAGCTTCTGCCACGGGTTTTTTTTTTAAAATTTCTCTCAACATACATAATAGTTGTAGCGGTCCCTACGAAGAAAAGAGAAGCATTCTCCTCGCCTGCGTTGGATGGATGAACCTTGATCTCTTTGGCTGGAGGAAGTTGAGTAGAGAAAGTCGGGTCTAGCATGTCACGGGTTGGAGCATGCTTCTTCCTTGGATCAATGGAAATGTGCTGCATCGTATTCGATTATTGAGGGTATGTATTGTACAGAAATACAGCACCGCAGGGCTTTGGCTACTATATAAATCCTGCGTGAAAATGACGTCACCATAACAAGGAACAAAATACACTTGTTAATACAGCCCTCTGGGATGGTGACTAAGGTTCGTTCGGTGGCGGCGAATTTATCATAATAAGCTAGATGATTGTATCGGCTGGGTTTCTGTAGCGCCTATCCCAGCTGGACAGCTGCTCCCTCGGCGCCCCAGGTGCCAAACTTTATCACAACCTGAATCCCTTGGCTGGTGAGATTAAGTCAGGCAGAGGGAGAGGTGTGATGAGTTTTCTCAGCTGGTTTCTCGCTCTAATCAGGAAAACCAGCAATAGATTTGTATGTATAGCGCTTAGGTGTTGACCAGATCATTCTACGAACATTTGTGCCGGTTAGTGTGCTCTCAGGCGTGCTTGTCTTGACTCGGTGATCGAAAAGTAGCAAGGTGCGAGTAATTCAGCGGAAAGGTAATCTTCTGTAAGCTGGCATTTATTACACTTTTCGGCTCTCGAGTTTTCGTAAAGGGAGCGGCAGTTTATCGCACGCTTTGTTGGATTTTCTCGCCATTTCACAGCGCATAGAATCTCTGATAAGGCCGGTATGGATTATGATCCTATTTCTGACTCAACCACGCTTAACGAAAGTCAATGTAGGAAGATTCACCATTAAGTATTAACCGCTAAGCAATACATCCAAGTCATTTGCCCTTTTTGCCACCTCTATTGCCTGCCTAAACTCGGCTGTATGAGGTTTCTCAATAGTCTTCGACGTTGTTTGCTCTAGGACTGGATATTGAACTACTGGGACGTATAGATATGATAGGGTAGAGGGGATAGGGACCAAGTAGAATCCTCAATACGGCCTTAAATTACAGCGACCAAATAGCACGTCTTGATATATCAGTTTGTGGCTTTCTAGCCGGCTTTCGATTCGTACCGATTTTATGCACTCGCAATTTGTCATACCTCGCAGACCAACTATAACGGATACCACACCGAATCATGCATTGGTTATGGCCTTCAAGCCATAGCATCCATGATGTCGTGAAACGTACAATCGAACCTCCTCCTTGTCGTCATAATTACTCCCAATTCCTGACCGATGTGCTCATGTTTCTAAAACCTTAGGTAAAGATATCTTAAATATGGATTCTCCATTGAGGTCTAGTAATTAATTGAATTCTATTGTGTCTCACTCTTTTAACTTGGCTACAGGATGCCAACCTGATAGAAGGTACGATGTTAAACTTACATTTATAAATAGCTTCAAATAAGAGCCTACCTATATGACATATGTCTGGACATTGAAGCACAATGGTATGATGATACCTAGGTGCAATCTTTTTTTTCCCTTGCATTCCTCGATAGCTCGTGCTTATGACTTCACATGTCGAGCTCAGTTCTAGACCAATATCTTGAATAACCGGTCGTCACAATACGTGGTTGCCACCAGCTTTGATTACGCACTTCTTGCGTCAGAAAAGTGATACACAAGTAGCGCGTCCAAGCTTGACTATGTATGACTTATCCGAATAACAAGTCTGGGATGACTTCCAGCGGGTATATATACCGGACTCGTCTCCCCCCTTCATAGCAACACGACTTGAAACTCTTTACCCATATTCACAAATTACTACACTCAGATCGAAATGTCGAACCGTGCCGAAAGAATTGCAGAAGATGATTATGAGAGGAAGAATGATGCTTCGCCTGTGACCGGAACTTTCACAGATAACTCATATAAAGAGAATCGCTCAAACCTGAAAGGTCAGGTTCCCGTCCAGGGAGACAATGAGCGATATGAAGATCCCATTCAACCTCCATACTCTAATTCTGATCAGCAGCTTGGTAAGTCTAGGTTATTATTCATCAATATTCTAGTATTAGGCCGTTAACAAAACATAGAGGAGGACGAAAACGAGGCAATCGATAAGTCCAACATCTTGAGGGGAGACCGCCTCCGCCATGCAAAGCCTCAAACATCCAACAAGTACAATGAGGGACCAGAGGAGGATGATTTGCCGGCCGAAGAATGATTCGCAATCGTTCCTTTTCTATCAGTCTTTACTGGACAGCAAAGCCCGAATTGCCTTTGCTTTTTTTAAAAAAAAAAAACCGAACAAATAACATTAAAAGCTCAAATTTGTGCTTTACTGGATCCTCGTAGAGAATTATGGTTCTAAGGAAATCTAGAGGCAGTATTAAGATCAGCTTACCGAGTGGGACGTGTGATTCGTGGAATGTTATTGAAATTAAAAAGATCACAGTGTGAAATCTTGGCAAAATTGGCTAAAAGGCCATAACATAGGACCTGTTATTTGTTATTAGCAAATGGCACCAACCTTTAGCAGTCACTCTCATTAACTTCTTTGCTTTGGGTGGCGATTAACATATTGCCGCCCAGTGGTCCTGGTTAAGATTGATCTTCAACTCGTAGGGTTACTTGTACCGTGGATCGGCTACGTAAATGTTATAACGTGTCTTTATCTATTGTCACTATTGCTTCATACTTCGTACGGAATGGTCATGGACGTTATGCAGCGGTGAGAACTTGATTTGCTCTAAATAGGACCAGTAGTTAAGTAAGGTTGACAAACCACTAGAAACCTGGCGTGCTAGCGCAAAGCTTCTGGAGAGGTCAATGTAATAAGTGGCACCTCTACCGATGGCTTCTGCTACCGACATATAGTCATGAAAATTGACGGAGGGCGGCGATACGACCTAAAAATACATGTGCACATATACGTCAACGAAACTATGGAGTATACATGCAAACTACATACACTACATATACTCCCAGGCTTACCAGCATTTCATATAGATATTCATGCTCCACGCCGAAGAGACTGGGGGCTGGGTGCCTGTCAATTTTCGGAGGCAACTTCTACTGGGACCGTGAAGGAGCTTTCAACAGCTGCACTCCGTATCGGCCATGGGAAACGGAGGGCTTTAGAAACGGGGTTCCACATCTGATAGGCAAGCAGGCTTTAGATATCGTATCCACTCTTGTCCCTAGGCTAGTGCTTCGGTCGATTCACAATCTGCTAGCCATTAGTGCAATAATGATCACCGGCCTCCGCGAAAAGACATACCGATATGGACCGATTTGTCCTTTCTGCTCACAGATCTTGATCACCTAATAGTGGCGCACAGCCATGCCATGGTCTATGAAGCCCGCCGGGCCCCACATTGGGCCATTGACCACTTTCACCAGCCCACATGGGTGGACGGGCCGTGAATGTCGGCCTATGAATTATCGGGAAATAACAACAGAAAACTAGTTTAGTCGCAATATTCATGCGTATTTTGCCTCCTTATTCCAAGATTATTTTTCTGCCTTTCCTTTTTTCCCGCACCGGTCGGCCTATGGAAAGCTTCAGCACGAACTGCATAAAAGTCAGAGTGACGTAATGGTTCTACACGGGAAGAGCCGTTGGTCTAGAGCATAAACACGAGATCAGCAAACTTGGCACTGATATTGCCTCAATAAGAGCTGATCATACTGCTCTGCAGCTTGTCAGAGAATGGTCATTATGAATTCACTGATATTTTGGCGAAGACATCAAGTCGACGTCAAGGGGGCTTCAGTAAGACTTACTCATGAAACAGGTCGAGCTTGGCGTCGCACATAAATACGCAGTGAATCTTCCCGGCAGTATTCCAATTTAATCAAGTCAATCACATAACGCTCCATACTCTTTACTACTCTACACTACTCTACACTACTCTACATACTCTACATACTTTCTACATATCACCATGTCGGATAACCCCAACCCTGGTAACTTCGCCAACCGACCTCAGGAGGAGGTCGAGAATATTGCTCGGAAGGGTGGGCAGTCTAGCCACCAGGGCGGATTTGCTTCGATGGATCCCAACAAGCAGGTTAGTAAAAGCGTTCATATTATGACATACTACAGCTGACACTTGTTTAAGAGGAACATCGCCTCGGAGGGCGGTCACGCCTCAAGTGGAAGCTTCCAGCCCGGAGACGAGAGAGCCAAGGAAGCAGGCCGAAAGGGAGGTCAATCATCCGGGCAGCCGGATGAATAGGGTGATCTTATTCTCATCGTGAAGGCATATTGCTATCATGACTCACAAGCTGCTAGCCATTCTTGTGGGTAAGAATATAAAACGGATGAAAGTTTTACGTGGGCAGTCACCCTAGTTCTAGCAACACATTCGTTAAGGAATTCAAGTTTCGTATTCAAGAACAATTTCCTTTTCCATGGTAAAATTGGGACTTCTGGCCCACCGTTTGGTATAGAAACATCCGCATCGCCCCGCCCCTCTTTATGTACTTTAAGAAATTTACCGCTGAAAACTCCTTCCCGAAGACAGACTGTAATTGTAGGTCTTCTAGTTCCTTTTCAGCCGTGCAGTTCAATTCTCTAGGAAAAAGGACGAATTTTGAGTTAAAAGTGATAGATCGTGATAGGGTCTCGAGGTCCTATCACTAGTAGGAGATCAATATATAGAATGATCTGCATTTACTATATATTGTTGGTCGATACAATTTACAAAGCGTTGCATGTGAAAAGCCCTAGGTCAGTGAGCGAGATGTTTTGATTTTGCTCCTAGGATAGAAGCATTCTTTAGTATATTTATGCGGGAAACAAACTTTTGGCGAGGAAATGGACTTGGTTTTGCCGGCTACATTGCGTCTACCAAAGCGTGCGATCACCGAAAAGATCGAGAAATGAGAGCTTAACATTTCGAGGCATAAAACCTCAAACGTAGCTGACATCACAACATAATCATAACCTTTCCCTCAGGATCGATCCGTAGCAATGGCACAGCAGTAAGGAATCAGTAAAATCTCTTTCAGATACTCTAAGCGAAAGATGTAGAAACGCGCCAGCGCTAATAGACACTCTATTTCTGAGTCTCCGCGCTTGGATTCCTAGGAGACTACAGGAGTTGGTGAAGGCCAAAAGGACCCAAAGGCTTGCTGAGACCGCCAGCTGCCTGTTTCTCGGTGGGAACATATTTGGTCCTAAGTAATGTGGATTGGGTTTCGCCCACTCTATCTGTCATGACACGTCGTGCGTGTGGTGCCTGGACAGGCTTTAGCCTCAGCCATGCCTTACTGTATTCATCATCCTTTTTCACGGACTTCGCCTATGAATTTTCATATAATTCTCTATGTGATAGGCTGCAATATCCCCATGCCTTGGTTCATAATTCTCGAGGAGGCCATACTCAGACAGCAGGAATGCAGGTGACCTTGTGAAATAAAATGAGCATCAGCCCTTTCCACCAACCTCATGTGCGCTATTTCTGTACAGCAATTCATTCCAAAGTTCACGTATCTGTAAATAGCCTGCCTAAAGCAGTGGCCCTCTTCGGGTTAATGACTGTAAAAGGAGTGCACGAATACTTTATCCTCCATTTGTTGGCTTAGTTGTATAAGTTCCATTTCTCTGGGCGCGAAACGTGAGTGTTTGAATCACATTAAGCCCTATGGTGAAGCTGCGCGAAAAATTATACCTGTTGATCCCTTCGTGGAAGTTAATGAATTGATTCTCTCGTCACAGTGAGGCTAAATCGCAAGAGCTTTCTCAGACTTCAGAGTCACGGTCTTTTTTGAAAGTTGCCCTCGCCTCGCGGACACGCAAATATCCCTTCCTAATTTGGGATGGTGGAAACCGTAAGATAGTCGCGCACTAACCCCGCATTCAAAAGTCCGCATGAAGCGTTTCATGAACAAGCACAAGGTTTATTGGCGGTCTTCAAACCTGCAGCCAAGCAAACCTGACCGTCTCGGGGGTGGTTGTGCCATGTCGATGCCTCATACGAGGATGACGCCCTACTTCCCCGGATCCTGGCACAGGTTCTGGGGAAATGATGCGGGGAATAAATACTGCCCATAGCACTTAGGCTGGTGCAGGAAATGGTGGAATTTTGTAACACTCCATTCAAGATGATTGATTCCAAGAAACCATATTTCGGCCTTCGAGGAGGATGGCTCACATTCTGGATCACGTTGGCCTGTGGCGCTGACATGACCCTCTATGGATATGATCAGGTATGTGGAAAGTGAGCTTCAGGAAGTGCAGGACCTAATCCTTCACTAGGGAGTCTTCAGCGGCGTTGTGATTTCGCACGATTTCCTTCGCTTGCATGACCTTGAAGGGCCAAGTAAAACTACGTTACTCGGCACGGTTACTGCCATCTACGATGTTGGGTGTTTTTTGGGATCGATATCTGCATACTGGCTAGGAGAGCGATTGGGCCGCAGAAACACTGTTCTACTAGGAACTACTGTCATGTCTATCGGTGCTCTTCTTCAGGCTTCTTCCTACAGCCTGGGCCAAATGATGACCGGTCGAGTGATTGCTGGAATCGGCAACGGTATCGCCAACATGAGAGACGTTTCAGACCCTGAGTACTAATTTTCCTCTTCTATTTAGGTCTAAACACTTCTACTGCCCCCATCTGGCAGGTTGAAACATCTAAAGTCGAATGGCGAGGAAAGCTTGTCATCCTCGAGAACGTCCTCGTACTTGTCGGCTTTTCGTTAGCCAACTGGCTAAACTACGGTCTTTCGTTTGCCAATGGTCCGGTGTCATGGCGCTTCCCTTTGTCATTTCAGTTCGTCTTCATTATAATATTATTCTGCACGGTTCCATGGCTGCCCGAGTCTCCGAGGTACGATTGAGGACCCCCCATGTTTTTAGATCTCTCGCTCATTCCGGCAAAGATGGCTTATGGCCCACGATCGCTCCGTTGAAGCTATTCAAATCATTGCAGACCTCGAAGATAAGGGTAGTGACGACCCCTTTGTCCAGCTTCAATCAAGCGATATCCAATACAGTGTCGAGTATGAAAGAGCAAACAGCGTGAGTTTCAGTGATATTATACGTGGGAAGGGCCATGAAAAGGCAGGCACAAACACGATTCGTCGGCTTCTTCTCGGAATGGGAGCCCAGGCCATGCAGCAATTTTCCGGTATCAACGTCACTTCTTACTACTTGCCAACAGTATTGACCAAGTCTGTGGGCTTGAGTGGATCATTGGCAAGACTTCTCACAGCTTGTAACAGCGTTCAGTACCTGTGCTTTTCCATGATCGGCATTCCAAATGTCGAGCGATGGGGTCGGCGGATGCTTCTGATGTTCGGCGCCGCGGGCCAGTGTTTCTGCTACATTTTCATTACGGCTCTTATTCGGTATAATGAAATGCCAGATTACCCACATCGACATGAAGTGGCCTCGGCAGCCGTGGCGTTTTTCTTCTTGTATTATGTGTTCTTTGGAATCGGCATGCAGGGAGTGCCATGGTGTAAGTTTGGGAGCTTCTGAGTTGTTCCTGTGAGAATACTAACGGACTATCTAGTGTATCCAACCGAAATCAACTCGCTCACAATGCGGACCAAAGGAGCCGCTCTGGGAGCAGCTACAAATTGGATTTTCAATTTCATGGTGGTGGAGATAACGCCCATTGGTCTCCAGAACCTTGGCTGGCGCTTTTATATAATTTGGGTTGCTTTGAATGCAGCCATGGTGCCTGTGATCTATGTGTTTTATCCGGAGACAGCAGGTCGCACTTTGGAGGATATGGATGAGTATTATCGTGGAAGCCCCCCTCTTCTGGCGTGCCTTGACAAGGATGCAATTTCCAGCAAGCGGCCTGAGCGATATATTCGTCGGGATGAGCATGTTATTCGTGCGAAAGAAGGTGGCGGGCTGGAGGAGCCCCCCCAGCACTTGGAAACTATTGCAGATACTTAAAGCCTGATTTGATCGCATGGGCAGGGGTTATCCTGAAATGAAAGGAACCGGTCAATCTTGTTAGATAAAGTTTGATTTTTCCACTCTTACTCCTTATATCTCTCATTCTATACTCTCACATTGTACTTAACTGATAATTCACAGTAAGTAAGATACTTCCCCAATAAGGCTGTCTAAATGAGTGAACAATTGAGATTCCATCAATTTGCTCAAGGAACATGCGGCACTCTTATTCATACAACCCTCAGATTTAACCACGAGGATCACTGATGTAATACTATGTTTCAACCCACGATAAAGAGCGAATGCCGGAACCAAAGAGAAGGGCTGTTAGGGTTCCGGGATGATTCCCCACAAAAGGACCACGGGACGGGGACGTTCCGCGCAGCCTCGTCTCGTGGGCGCTACCAAAGAGGAAGGACAACAACCTACCTCTCCCCAGTAATTAATGAGATAATCCCATAAATCTGCCATTCGTCCTCTTCAAATAAACCGAAGCTTCTCTGTGAAAAGAGAAACCCCCCTAACTTCCATTTTATTTCCCAGGAAACATGAGGTCTTTTGATCTTCCACATCCATACGGGCACTAGGTGAGTGGTAGTTTCTGGGTCATCATTTGACGGTATCTGGCCTAACTTGTGAGCATGAAGAGTACGCTGAGGCTTGGAAATTTAGTATTTTTGAGAAGCCTCTCCCAGAACTTCGTGGCCATGTTGTATTAGTATGTCACAGAAAAAAAAAGAAAGGAAGAAAGGTTGGCACGTCTTTGACAGTGGCCAGTGGTGTTTGCGGTACAGACCTTCATATCCATGATGGTGAATTTGGTAATCAGGTATATGTGATAGATACACAACCGCAGAATCAATTTTCACTAGAACTGTACAGTTTCCTCTCGTACCTGGCCACGAGACTGCTGGTGTAGTTGCGGCATTTGGTAATACAATTCAAGACTTCACAGGAGGGAATCGCGTTGTTGCCGACAACTCCGAGCTATGTGGTCACTGCCACTACTGCCGTCAGCGCAAGGTGCTGTTCTGTGAGAATTTCATTGCCCATGGTGTTGTGGTTGATGGAGGTCTTTGCATAATATGCCAAATATCCTGCGGATCTTGTGTTCAAGTTCAAGAACTTGACCGATGTCGAGGCTACTCTGATAGAACCTGCGTCTTGTGCAGCACACGGTCTAGACAAGCTTGTACTACGTATGAGATCCAAGATGCTTTTGTTCGGTGCGGGTCCGACGAGGCTTATGTTAGCGCAGCTTCTCCTTAGAGTTATGGCAAGCTATTTCTACGCTGTTTTCTTCACTATAGCTTAATTACTGCCACGGGGCCAATCAACAGTTAGTAATAAATAAGCTTATTTCTATGTGTAAAAAAACAATTCAAGGTGCTTGTTACTTATATTATAAGCGCACTGGCAGAACTGCTCTTGTCAGGCCTAGACTTAAATTAGTGTGTTTCTCTAACGGAAACCAGCGGGATACTGAGAGTTAAATGTTAAGAGTAGGTTTCAATCGCCTCAAGGGAGGTTCTCTTCAACAACTCTGACATACTCTCAAATCAAGGAAAATACAGGTGTTGGTGCCTGAGGCTCAATCTGCAAGCCACAAGCGGTCAATCGGCATAGTATTTCCCACATTGAAGGACAATGACCGAACCAGAAGCCGAACCAGAGGCCATCGGTAGAAGCTGCCAAATATGAAGTAATAAGTTCCGACTCCACCGTCTTATTTCGGTAAGTGCGGCGACTGAAGCTACAAAGAGCAATATTCCCCGCGAGCGGATGCGGGGGATCATGCAGCTCCCCCTCAATTTGACCTTTGCTATGCTCCGCGAGGGGCAGAATTACAGTGCTTTGAGTTGATTTGAGCGCGTCAATGGCTCTGGATCCAATGGAGCAAGGGCGAGACAGGGTTGGGCCAATTTTCTACAAATACACCAGTGCCCCGCTGACATCCGCTGAAATCTAATTGTCATCATATATCCAAATTCATACACCATGGCTACCGCTACTACTATGAAGGCACTGAACTACCTCGGACCTTACCAGGTGCGGGTAGAAGATGTTGAGAAGCCGAAGATGGAACATCCTGACGATATTATTGTCAAGGTTACCACTGTCAGTCCTCCACCAAGCTGAAATTGAGAAGCGAAATAAACTAACTTGAATTTGAGGCTGCGATTTGTGGCTCAGACTTGCAGTAAGCATTGTCACTGCACGAGAATAATATGATCATGTCGCGTGAAATTAACCGAGCAATAGCATGTACGAAGGACGAACAGCTGCTGAGCCAGGTATCACTTTCGGTAAGATCTGGTTAAGCCGAAGGGCCACGAGAAGAAATACTGAACAGGAGACAGGCCACGAGAACATGGGAATTGTTGAGGAATTGGGTGAAGGTGTGACGTTGTTGAAGAAAGGTGATCGCGTTGTTATGCCCTTCAACGTCGCCGATGGTCGGTGTCGCAACTGCGAGGAGGGAAGAACCGCTTTCTGTACTGGTGTGAACCCTGGCTTTGCAGGCGGTGCTTACGGTAGGAAATGTGGATATAATGGTGTGTTCCTAAGCTAAACATTCGCAGGTTATGTCGCGATGGGTCCTTACCGAGGAGGTATGCGCTTACGACAAACTTCGAACGATGCGCCTCGAATGCTGAACTGACCTTTGTTACAGGACAAGCACAATACATTCGAGTTCCTTATGCAGACTTCAATGCCCTCAAGCTACCTCCGGGTAAGGAGCACGAGGCCGACTTTGTTCTTCTTGCAGGTGAGTACCGACTTCTCTTGCGCGCTACCGCTTCGAGTTCTTTATACTAACAACTTTCTTAGATATCTTCCCCACCGGTACGCATGAGCCCACCATTATATTTCAGCTGATCTCCCTCTAATATACATTCTATAGGCTGGCACGGTGTCGAAATCTCTGGCTTTCAAGCAGGAGAGAGTATCGCAGTCTTTGGAGCTGGACCAGTCGGACTCATGGCAGCTTACTCGGCTGCGTTGAGGGGAGCATCCAACATCTACGTCGTCGATCGTGTGGCCGAACGGCTGGATGCAGCTAAGAACATTGGTGCTATTCCCATCGATTTCACAAAAGGAGACGCCGTCGACCAGATCATCGCTCACAACGGGGGAATGGTTGATCGATCGGTGGATGCTGTTGGATACCAGGCTGTCGACTCCAACGGATCTGCCGAGAAGGCGAACATTGTTCTTGAAAACATGATTCGCGTGACGAGAGCTTGTGGAGGCATGGGCATTCCCGGACTCTACGTTCCTAGGTATGGCATTATCACAACCGTATATCCCTGCAATGTTCTGACAATATTCCCCACTTCCAGTGATCCCGGTGCTTCTGATGCTGCCACTGCAAATGGAATGATTAGTCTGAGTTTCGGAAAGCTATTTGAAAAGGTACCTGTTTGTCCGACTTCAATCTCGTCAAATTACTAACATTTTATACACAGGGCTTATCCCTCGGTACTGGACAGTGCAATGTGAAGGCTTATAACCGATACCTCCGGGATATGATCATTGCCGGCAAGGCCAAGCCCAGCTTCGTGATTTCGCACGAGATTACACTTGCTGATGCTGAGACCGCCTATGAGAAGTTCGACAAAAGGGAAGATGGATACACGAAGGTCATCATTCACCCCAACGGTGGATTTTGATCTGCCATAAGTAAATTGTTACATACCGCCATAAATATAAAATTGATTTGGGATTGCCTTTGCCTGGAATATTATCATACGAAACATATCCAAACATACAAGGACTCCCATGCCTCTACGCTCACTGGCCTAAACGAACACCTAGCATCGACTAGGAAGATTTGACTCTGCGACTGAAGCTGCCCACCATATTGTAGAAGTTGAAAGGCACATATTGGAAAGCTAAAGTTAATGGTGGTCAGCGATGCGCACGCGAAACTGCCAAGTCCCCCTCATACAATGTGTCAGAAAAAGGTCGGAACAACTCCGACACAAACAAAGACATGACGAAATCATTCACATTCACCCCTCCTTCATTAACAAGTCACAAGCATAATGTGAGCCCAGTGGGATGTTGAACAACACCCATCCCCGCATCTCCAGCAGACTACGTGGGGGCCTATCCCTAAAGAGCATTCTTCGCCGCAAAATGATCAAGCTTGGCATAGGCGCTCTTTAAGGAATATTTCCCCCGAAACGTTAGCCAATAAGCATGTCCAATTGTCGACGCGTGGGTCAGACGTGGACGGGGAACGTTCCCTATTTCGGTCGCAGCGGAACTGATCTTCGATGCGGAGAAGCTATGGCGCAAGCATACAAGCAATCATGAAAAATATATAGTATTTCCATGATCCTGTTCGACCTTAGCTCTAAAACCAATTCTCAGCTGTTCAGTCACGCTATTCCCTACGCAACCATGAGAATTGACCGTTTTCGCTCCGCCTGGGGAATTGCCCCGGGGTCTAACTTGGACAATTGGGCTCAGATTTTCCCGCAATTGAAGGCGCATGGATACAGTATGTCAATTGGCACCCAGATCCTGACTGGGTTCATTACTGTAGGACTTTGAACTAACGATACATGATTAACAAAGGTGGCGTTGAAGTAGACATCCACCCACTGGAACCAAGCAGAGACTTCCCACGACTGAAGGAAATTTGTGACCAGACTGGCCTTGAAATTGGGTTGATGTGAGTATCTAAATTTAAGATGTCACACAAGAAGAGTGTGACTAATTAGCGCTGAACAGGATTCACTCGTCCTGGTTCCAATATCTCGGTCCTCGTCCGGCAAACACAAAAGCAGACCACCATCTGACAAACTACCGAAACCTCCTCCAATCGGTCCAGCAACTGAAGCCTTCGTACATGAACTTCCAATCCGGAGAGTGAGTATGCACTTTATTCAAGCATCGATGTCGCATCTCTCACACCTCAATCTAGGGATCTTTGGGATGTCGAAGAGTCTATTAAATTCTACAAGGGCACGCTAGTTATTGACAAGGAGCTTGGAGTCTCCGGTCGAGTCTGGCATGAAACACACCGCAACCGATCCCTTTTCACGCCTTATGCCACACGGTGCATCCTAGAAGCTGTTCCAGAGTACGCGAATACTTAACTGCAACCATTAACTTATAGATGGAGCAAATTGCTAACTGACACGACAGGCTCCGAATTAACGCCGATTTCTCCCACTGGATGGTTGGATGCGAGAGAGTCCTAGATGTCAGTGAGGGCGACAAGATTATGATGAACGCAATCATTCCACATGTAGGAGACCATCAAGGCAATGACAATAAAGCACGCTAACAACAGGTTAGGTGTACCACATTCACGCACGAATCGGAACAACACAAGCATCGCAATGCCCGGAGCCTACCAACCCCGTCTTTAAAGAAGAGAGGGAATGCTTCGAGAGAATCTGGAAACAAGTTATCCAAGCTCGGGCCAAAGACTCTGGTCCGGATTCGAGACTTATTTTCGTGCCGGAATACGGGTGAGTGGATTTCTAGATAATATTGTGTGAGTGATGTTAACCGTTCTCAGACCATTCCCGTATCATCCGATCGGCAGCGCTAAGACTCATGGCGAGGTTGCGGATGAGGAGGGTAAACGTTTGGAGGTTTTGTTTAGGGAGTATGCTGCAGGTTTGACTGGCGCTTGATTGGTTCGAACTGTGAGTGATATCAATCGACCGGGTGTGGAAAAATATTGGAAAGTCATTATGCATAACGTCAGCAACAGAAAGTTAACTTATGAAATAACGTTAAAGCATGTGAGATATCACACGTAAGTCTATATGAAGGGCTTAGATTCTTCCGATGTTCCTGAGGCTGAGTGGAAGAGTAATTTGCTTCGAGTTGCATCTTCACTCCGGCGCTAGTACGAATCCCGGTCTACTTTTTGAGTCCCCGATCATGCGGCCATTTGAAATAATTAACCCACAGATGACACTTTATGCTGTTCTTGAAATAAGCAAACAAGAAAATGCGAGTCTCTATTGCACTACGGAATGTATCAAGCTATACCATTAGTCTAGCTTGAAGTGCCAGGGTATGTAGTACAGTATGGCTCTGGAAAAGGGGCTAAGCATCGTCCCAAAGCCGTTTAGCCGCCCCACATGGTAAATTGCTTCACCGTGAAGTTGATTAATAGGTCAGGTTTCAGATACCAGATTAGAGTCACCTTTCCAAGACAAATTAGTGCCCCACGTCCCAGCAAAAAGCGGGCGACCAAGGGCGAGGCTCCATTGAGCTCCTTCTACAGTGGTGGCGAGTCGGGCACGTGATCCCCAAGACGAGCGAGATCGGCTGTCAGCTGTCAGCATAGGCAAACAACTGCAAGTCAATGCCTCAATATCCGCGTCTTGACGTGAGAGCCCCAGGTTATAAGGGGTTGTGACGGAAACGTGGGCGATTCGAGTGTTCGGCCTATCCGAAGCTGCGCCACGCCAAGTGTGCAAACCCTGCAAACCTTATACAACGCAAACTTGAAACGCGCCTCTTCTGAGTTGTCACTTGTCTGAGTCCGAGTTTAATATACAGATAACTCAGAAACCGATTACGATGCTTCTGGGTTGCCCTGTCGATCTCTGGGCCTAACTCGTCCACTGGGGAAGCCAAAATGACCGAGCCACGAGATGGCTCGGAGAATTCAAGCATTCCACCAACACAAGAAAAGAAGTATTGGGTCCCAACCTCGTTGCGGCGTCCATATCTTTTCACTGTTGCTGCTCTCTTCTTGTCCATGTCAATTGCGATCGAAGCTATTCGTCAATATTCCAATCGTCACCAGGGTCTCGTTCATCTTTTGTCTTACACGGAACTGGCCAATTTCTCCACAAGACTCCCCACGTACTTGCCAACAGCATTCGCTGTGCTAGCAATGACACTATGGAACATATGTTCCCTCGACGTGCTGCGGCTGGAGCCGTACTTTCAATTGGCCAACCCGAAGGGAGCCCCCGGGACAGTGCTGTTCACCAACTATTGCTATTTCTTCGGCATTTTGGCTCCGATAACGGCGATGCGAAACCGTCATTGGATTGTGGTCTTCGTCTCATCTACTGCGATGATACTTAGAATGGTTCTGCCATCCCTAATGTCAGGGCTTGTGGCCCTGGAGGAGAATGACATGGTTTCCTTGCAGCCTGTTTATACCTGGCCCAGTTTGGTCAACCTGGAAAACCAGAATGATTGGCTAGCAGAAGACAGACATCATTCCGGAAACCGAACGCAGTTTCATGCAGACACGTTTTTCTTTTATCGAACTCTCGAATACGCCACACCACCCATCTCGAGGCCAATAGATTGGGAATATCGTTCGACTTGGCAATTGAATCAACTTGCTTACTGGGCCAATTTGAGCTGTACGGAAGTTACGTTGGAAAATATTGTTCCTCATACGTGGAATATATCCAACTCGACCAATGCTGCTTCCAAGGATGGCTCAGGAGCAGCCTTGACCTGGAACATACGCAACGTCCAACTCGAAAATGCTTCCGAATGCAAATTGGATGTTTCCCTGAATAGCTCCTTTCCAGACAACAAAGGTTCGTTCCAGCTGCGACACTGGGAGCCTCTTGATCCTGAAAATACTACCAACTCAACATCGACCTTGAATCTCACCGGGTGCGGGTCGTTTTCGCTGATAGGCCTCGCTATCAATGTAAACACTACATCATCGGAGGGTTTATTATCCAATGCTACGGTTTTTGGATGTCGGAGCGCATATATGCACGCCATGGCGGAGATCTCGCTCCCCGTGAATACCTCTGTCGCCACTATTACAAACATTTCTAAAACGAAGACCAACATGACCTCATCAGAAATCAGCATAAGTGGCCTCGAAAAAAACCTTCTTACGAGATATCGACGCGGAAATCTTCCGTTGTTGGGTCCCGGGTACCAACATTCTAGTTCTGACTGGACTGGATCGATCGATACGAATGGCACCTTGACCAGCCTGCTGAAGCCCTTGACAGTTGGCGACTATCAGCAAGAGATTCGCCACCTTTGGAACCGACATTTCACTATCTCGATGAATAAATTCTTCAACACCACAGCTTCCGCGATGGAGATCAAGGCAAAGCAAACCACCCGTAGGATTGTTTATCGCGTGAGCTCTCATTCTGCCATAGTCGCGGAATCCATTCTTTTGGCATCGTGTGTCTTGCTCATTCTCATGTCCTTCATTTACCAACATCGACCCAATTTCCTGCAAGCCGACCCCGGCTCTATCGCGGCGCAATGCGCCATCGTCACAGACATGTTTACTTCGACAAACCCAGTGATCAAGTCCGATATCGACTTTCACACGGCTACCCCGCGACAACTCCGCCGATTTGCCCGATCACTATGGTGCCGATGGACTGATGGACCAGAGGGAAGGCAGATAGACATTATCCCGAACGAAGGGCATGTTGCATCTTCGAATACACGTACTTCCCGGCTACGAGGCCTTGCTCGACGTCCAGCAAGGCCACCACGGCGACCACGGTCCAATGCGAAGCCTCATTTCGTGAAGACGCCGTGGTTCCTACTCGAATGCATAACAATAGCGGGGGTTCTTGCTGCATTCGGAGCGTCTTTCCAATTCATTCATCTGGACAAGCTCGAGTTACCCACCACTGGGGCGACAATCCTCTATCTATATTTGATATACGGACCCACCGTCATAGCCTCAATTATCAGTTCCCTCTTCATCTCAGTCCATCGTCATTTGAGTAACTTGGAGCCTTGGGTCCAACTGAAAGAGGGCATGGCCTCAGCGCGACAATCTCTGACTGTGAACTATGGCTCCAAAACACCTATCACGATCTGGAAACAGTTTCGCTCAAACGCACCTCCTGTTTTAGTCTTGCTGTCCTCGGTCTGTTTGGTAGATTTTTTCTTGACCGTTGTCAGCAGTGGAATGTTCGAACCAACAGTCGATCACTGGTCTGAGCTTACGACGGACTTGACGCCGCGATATAACCACTCTCACTTCTTTAACCCTGACGTCAGGGTTGATTTTCACGGTTATAACCTAATCGAAGATACTTTGTCCACGAACCATTCTATATTGGCGTGGACAACCGCTAATACCTCTTATTTTCCCTTTGAAATTCGACAAGACGACGAGTACCTGGATTGGAAGATGTACACAGCCCGAACACGTGGTATTGGCGTCGACCTTCAATGCGCGGAAATCTCTTCCAGCAACTCACACATCGCTTCCGAAAATAGAACCTGGACCTATACCCCCTCTCAGAGTTCCGTTGATACGAACTGCAAAGTGGAACTCCAACCAACTAGGTATCACCGTCATTCATCCAATGAATCGATCTTTTTGATTGCACCGAGAGACTCAGGTCTATCATGCCAGAAGTCTTTCGTGCTCGTGAGCTATGGAGCAGCAACTGCCATGGATACAATTCTCTCTGCAAACCCAACCGCATTTCACTGCGAGCCAGAGGTCCAGATCCAAGACTTTGATATCAATTTCGGCGCTGAGGGTTTGATCAAATCTTATTCGCCAGTATCTGGCAGCATGATAACCAAAGGATTGATGTTCCAAAACGCGTCAGATAGTCTGGCGGCGTTTACGCAAGGATTCACGCGACACCACGACGGATCAACACTCGTAACGAGTGAAATATACGAAACCTCGAAACTACACTTCGCATCTCAAGACCAGACCGCTCTGCTGGGCGCCGTCAAGCTCGTCTACCAATCAACTTTCAGCATGCATACATCACTTTGGCGTGATCTGTATCTTGACGCTCTGCCAAGCGAACCACGCGTAAACCCAGTGAATGCCACCGTCACCGCAGCGGTATGGGGAATCCCACCCTCGGACACCACAATTGTCATCATGATAATCATTCTATCCTTCGACTTCGCCGTTCTCATAGCCGTCTTCTGGCTACGACGCAAATACTATAACGGACCGCCTGTCCCTCGCTCGATCGGCTCTCTTATGCCATGGATTGCACACAGCCGCATGCTATCTGATATTCGGGGCACTGTGAACTGGAGCGAAACCGAACAGCGCGATCACCTTGACGCACTTGGACGGCGGTTCCGGTATGGACAATTCGATGCTTCGGGTGAGGGTGGTGGAACGGGGAGGGTGGCTCTTGACTTTGATGAAAAAGCCTCGGAAGATAGCCGGGGTGAGGAGTATGAAATGGATGATGCGCCTGGCTTGGGTCTCTCTTGTCCGGGGTATCCCTTGGAGGTGTCACTGGCTGCAGTGGGGTCTGAGTCGACGCTTGTAGATACACATACACATAGTACCTGAGTATTTTCAGGGTTAATGAATTATGACAGCTATGACTTCAGATTTGGCATTGTTGCGACTATATATTTACCTCCGTCACTGGATCTTGAACGCTGAGGCCACCAGGCCTCCTCCCATCAACCGATGCGCTAGCTTGGAAAACCGGCGAACGGAAGCGACCTTCTGTATTTCCAAAGGAAAGAAAAAGAAAGGTAAAACATGGAAGTAGAGGTGAAAAGCAAGTGGTAATAGTATCAATTATGATTGGCTATACTTAAGTTGACTTGTTTAGCTCCAGATTCTCTTTCCTCATCGGTTAACAAACCGCCAGATAGCACATTTTGGTTGAAAGGACCGAGTATCAAACAGCGTTAACTGGTATGTGTCTGTGTAAATACATATTTCCTTCCATTTTTGTTGAGCACCCTGAAGGCCAAATAGAATGGCCTGCCTGATACCCCTTGAAATGGGATCCTGTTTCTGTCATTCACTGGTGAGAGCAATCAATCAGATTCATCAGACTCATTGAACTGATTACAACGAGGACAATCATCACAGCCACCAGACGGACGCGGGTCCCGCGCAACGCGGAAACCAGCGACGCCGTCGTTTGCTAGTTGAGCGACAAGCCCGTACTCCCAGTCAAGATACCCTTGCATGTTCTCGCGAGCGTTGCCTGTCCCCTCGTATGGTCTTTTATAGACATCGACTGGTTCAGAAAGCCACCGCGACTCGGTTTCCAGGGGATGGCCAGCGGCCGCCCAAGCCTCCGTTCCTCCTTCCAAATACAGGACTCGTTGTCTGATCGAATTCCGTGCATCCTCAAGGTTCATGGCTGCAACAAAGCCATCTGGAGAACTGAGCACAATAGGGTCATCACCCCTAAGCTGTCTTAAATCTCGGACGAGTTCGGGTCCAGAAGAAAACCATGCGCCGGGGATATGACCTTTGCGATAGGCAGGACTGCGAGCAAGGTCGACCACAGTCGCTCCTTGAAGGTTTCGAAGGCCATCGACCGTAATACCATGACGCTTCGAAAAACGGAATGCAGGTGCCCTTGGCACTACAAGCTCATTGGGATACGGGGAGTCTGGAAGAGAAAGTACATTCACCTCCCATCCCAGTTGAAAGAGCCAACTGGCTGTCATCCGTGCTCGAACAGTATCCGTATCGTACACGATAACGAGAGCTCCTCGAACACCAATCCATTCGTCGGTGGCCTGTACCAGTTGACCACCAGGAGCATTAGTGAACCCGTCCAGGTGACCAAGGGCATACTCCTCGGGATCTCTGACATCGAGCAGGTATACAGTCCGGTCTTCCCCCAACCTAGCAAGATTACCAAGTTCGGTCATACCGATATTAACAATGTCAAGCTGAAGGAACCAGCAGTTCGCGTGCCGAACCGCCTTACGCAATGCCTTAGCTGAAGGCTGTGGTGCCCGGTCCGTCTTGTTGGTGTCCAGCTTGAAACCCTCCAACGTCCACCCGATAGTCCCATTTCGGAGGGCAACCACCTTGTTGGGGACTTTGGCATTGATCAAAGACTGCGCACCAATGATACTGCGTGTTCTACCCGCACAATTGACCACAACTGTTGTTTTGGGAGAAGGTACGGTTTCGAAGAAGCGATATAGCAGTTCTCCTCCAGGACAGCTCCGGCCACCAGGGATGCTCATGGTATTAAACTCCTCCAACCGTCTGGCGTCCAAAATAACAAGGTCGTTTTGACTCTCCAAAGCCTCTTTTAACTCCCGCGCAGAAACGGATGGAGTGTGATTGATGGATTCGACAAGCTCGCCAAACGCTTTGGACGGCACACCGATATCGCGATACACCTCGCCAACAGGAGCATAAGCAGAAAGCCCACCTTCGAGGATGGAGACATTCGTATACCCCATAGCTGAGATCCGGGATATAGCCCGCGTATCATAGCCTTCGCCATTGTCATAGACAACAATCGAGGCAGCCAGTCGAGGAACCAATGCTGGCAGCTTGCTCTCGATCTCAGATACAGGCACGCTCACTGCGAAGAGAGGATGCGACTCGGCATATGGGCCTTCTTCGCGAACATCCAGGAGAGCAATTTCCTGTTTCATCACCCAGGCATTGCGCACATCACGTGCGTTTGTATATCTCGTCATTTAGAGGTCCGGATCTCGGAATAGGATGCTTTTCAATGGTTGGAGATTTGAATTCTGAATTTCAAATCGAACAATGCGAATAGGCAAGGAGCTTCAAAGTGAAGCTGCACAATGTCCACTCGGATGTTTTTTCGGGGCTATTCGGACGTTTTTGTCGTGGCCCCGCAAGACCTGACAGCTCGCATTTAGGGGTTTGGACTGGACACTTCTTGTTATATCTTGGTATATCTCGAAATATGCGCCCAGTTGACTTAAAAAAAAGGATCGTGGGAAATTTCAAATGGGAGGCATTGTCTATGTGCTGGCGGAGTCCAAATGTTGCTTCTATACTCCTGGCATTGTGCATGACGTGTTCACTTTTGACGTATAAGCATTATAGAGCATGAGCGATATTTATACAACTGCTATCCTATTTCTAAAAGCAGATCCAGTGATTCTGATTCTTCTATAGACAACAAGCCACAATGAATGTTTTACCCAAGAGGCATCTCCCGCTAGCTGTACAACCCCGCTCGAAGCTCGCCATCTCAGCAAAGAATGAGCGATCTCGGAATTCCACATCAGCTCTGGTTTGTTACATATTCCAGACATTCTCAACATAGTATGAATTCCAGACAGCGAAACTCCTGTGAAGCGTGCCGTAGGTTTATTCCCCGAAGTATGCGATAGATAGCTAATGATGGATAGGGGCTCGAAAGCTCAGATGCTCAGGCGAAAAGAGCGGCTGCTCTCGTTGCAGAGGCTTGTCAATGACTTGTAGATTCAAAGACAAAGGAGTCCCTGGAAGGCCGAGGAAGCGCTTGCGACAGGAGCATCAAGACGGCCATTCTCCGAATGGAGATCAGCGATCAGAATCACCAAGTTCCTCAAGTCTCTCGCCTCACATACCTCGGCCAGCCGTATCCCCCCAACAAGGGGTCAACCTGCTAATGGGTGCCGATGACTTCCAATCATTACCATACGAGATGTCCGGAAGCTGCGGATTTGATTCCTTCCATTGGGAGATGCTCGAGAACGGCAACATATTTTCAACACCATTTGAGTCATGGCAGACTCTACAACCGAACGAAATAAGTGACCCTGAAATCCCACCAATAGCCCTCGGTGCATACGCGTCTCCGGTGTCGCTCTCACAGTCATGTAAATGCGACGAAGAGGTTTCGGACATAGTCCGGAACCTGAGTCGCGCGAATATGTCGCACGATACCATTCACATGCTTCGCACAGGATTGTCTCTCGCAGAGAGGGTACTTACCTGTCTAATCTGCTACGATGTGTCAAAGCCGCCTCGGTTGACCGTTCAGAATGTGCTCCTCGTCGGTCAACTCATGTTCGGAGTAACAGCCGGCTACCAGAAATACCTGCGCTGGTTAAAGGAATATTGTTCTGAGCTGAGTATGAGGAATGAAACTGAAGCCGTCAGTCTTGAAACCGGGCTTGGGCTTCCTTCAGGCCCAATTTTACAAATCAACGGCGATAAGTTCCACGAGCTCGTTATAAATGGCCTTCAGACTGATGCGAAACGACTTCTAGCGCTGGGAGAAAAGTTTGCTCTGCGGCAACGCAATCGTCATTTGGTTGGACACGAAACTTGCCCTGGTCTCGAAGGTGGTTGTCGGAAGAAAGAGGATGCGCTGAACTACGATCCGCTTGACCTCTGTCCGCAAGATCCCGTGGCACGGAAATTGGTGCCATGCTTTCGTATTGTTGAGGAGGTTCGGGGGATGATAAAGAATGTTGCAGAAGCCGTTGTGTGATACCCATATTATGACTTGTTATCTAGAAGTGTTCCCGAAATGCATAGCTTGAGCTACTGCCTATTTTCTGCATTTTGCAGGGCGTGAGAACTCATTCTATGATTCTGGAACTAATCCCCATCTAAAGCATGGATCTCTTTCGAACAATATCTATTAATCGAAGTATCGTTAAATCTAGCACTGACACTTCGATGCCACACTATGACAGCCATTCGCTTTAGGCTTTCCACTAGGTGAGGGAATATTCCCAAGCCTACAGAAACATGAAGATGTGATTTCAACATCCGCCTCCACAAGAGCGAGAGCAAGTTGTTTCTTGATAATGGTTGCCTCCGCGTAACGACCCAAAAGTTCAAGGCACTCGTGATAACCATGGAGAGCCCAGACGTTATTCGGGTGTTGGTGGGCACGTTTAGGCGTTGGGAAAAGTCCCAAATCTTCAGCATATGCTTGTGCAGCCCGTTCAACCTTCCCCTGCTCCAACGAGAGAGCTGCATATGCATGTCTTGCTGGAAGCATCCATCCCCATGGCTCCGCAAAGGGGAGTTCATCTTCCAAAGTAATTGCTTCCCGTAGGCTGCGAAACGCTGTCTCATAATTGCCTCGCCTGTATTCGATTTCGCCATCCAGCATAGCAGATGCTACCTTGAGGATGTCAATGATTTTGTTCGGGAAGTCGAGGCGCGTAGGGGGGACAAGCTTGGAAGCAGCTTTGAAAAGCTCCCGCTCTTTGTCGGCCTCTTCAAGCTGCGATGTGGCGGCGTACGCGATGCCCTTTCCATAGTGTCTCATGACATTTGTGACACAATACAAGTGCTTGTCCTCAAGGGGGTCGAGCTTTTTGAGGTCCTCCCACATTCCAAAGCGAATGAGTACATGAACTCTGACGGCCTTAAAGAACTCCATCCAGTTTGCAAGCGCAGGCGTTTCTACCCGAAGAATTTCTTCTGTGATAGTGGCTTCCATTCGATCTGTCGCCGACAAGGCTGCCTTGGATTTCCCACCTAGCATGGCGGCATAAATGAGAGAATGATAGTCATGAAGTCGATAGTAGCTATAAAATGTCAAGCCCCCATTCTGTTGAAAGAATTTATCATCTGCGATAGTCGCCTTTAAATTGTATTCGACTGCGCGACGATAATCGCCCACAAGAACATCGATATGGGCTGGCATGTGGAATGTATGGCCGGTGTCGGGGAATATTTCGCGGATCATCTCTGCCGCAGGCAAAGCAGCCTCAGGGGTTGCCGACATTTCCATCAGGTGGATGTACATGTGCGCGGGACCTGGATGCCGTTCAACGCCTGGCATTTTCAGAGCCTGTTCAAGCAAATCTTTCACTTCAAATACAGGGGACGAGGCTATCGGGAGTCCCGTGGGGGCGTCGTAAAGCTTTCGTGGGGCGCAATTCATCAATGCATCAGCGAAGAGTGTGATAATGTCAAAATCGTTGCGACCGAGTGTTAAGTATACATCTCTCATGGACTCGGCGTATGCTTTGTTACATGCGCCCAGATCCCTACTCGGGTCATCGTTGGGGTATCGTTTTGCGAGAGCTTCGATGAGTGCCTGCTCCCAATCCGATGCATGGTTTACCCGCTTCAGAGCCTCTTGCGAAAATACATAACACTGCTGGATTGCATTTATCCGGTCCTTTTCGTCGAACAATGCCCATGTTTTGTTGTAGTTGGAGCCGGAGCAGAAGGATATCCCCCAGTAGGCCATTGCGCAGCTCTCATCGTGCGCAATTGCCTGCCGGTAGCAAGTAATTGCTTCATCATGATTGAAGCAATATGTCCAGACGAGCGCTCGGTCGAACCATATCTGAGCCTCATGGGAACTGGTGGTCACTGTGCGACTCAACGTTCCCAAATCGAAGTAGGGGTCGCCGGAAGCGCGTGCGGGCGGTTGAGGTTCAGCAGAGTCCATCTTTGCGGCTATATCAGCCGAGTGCCGAGAGTGTCAGAAGTTTCGTGTTCCTAATATGCGAAAGGGATGTCGAATATCAGAAGTCACATGAGTAACGCCCAACATTGGCGGTTTCTATGGACTCGGATGGTTTCTAATCCGGTCGTGGTGATTGCGTGATTTGATTGGTCCCTCGGACCTTTTTTGGCCATTTCGGATAGTTAAAGTAAAGATGAACGAATGAGAAAGAGCGGAAAATGATCGCGAATTCCCCAGTTAGAGCTGGATCAGGGACACTCAGGTGACTGTTGGATGGCTGAACAAACATGAATATATCAACATGGGAATTCAGCTAAACGAGCAGCATCGCCATAATATATTGTTCAGCTATTAAAGACGAATCCGCATTACAGTTGACGTTACATCGCCTTGACTACATGTAATAGTTACAAAAAAGGAGTATATACGGGCTTAAGTATGTTAAAATAGCTCTATCGCAAGGCTCTAGCCCCCACTCTACCTCATTGAGTCTTCAAGTCATGATCCACAACATCTTCCAAAATCGTCTCGCCCCTTTTTTCTGCCGCAATTTTGGCAAACTTTAGGCGTCTAGTGTCACGCTCCGTGTCCCAAGTTACCCACCATGTTATCAATGTCAAAATCGCGCAAAGACCTACTAGACCCATGGCCACGGAGAAAGGCACTGTATAGTGTGGTGCGTATTTGCTGTTGAACAACTGCGGACCGATGGCACCTCCAATTTGGCCGTAGCTGTTCACGAATCCGATAGAAAACGCAGATCCCGTGGCTCGTGAAGTGGTTTGCACGCGCCATGGCCTATTTCAATGTTGTCAGCTATGCATGAAGACCCGGAGCCGGTGAAGCTAGAAACAACGAACCACATCACTGGAAACCAGCCTGCATGTAGGGCATTTCCAATCAGCGTCACGGCGTATACAGCGCCGGTACTCGGATATGCCACAAACACGCCGTAACAGATTATGATCACGACAAGGAAAGAAAGTGGGTACAACGGTCGGGGTATACGACTGCGGTCTGCTGCGATGCCTGTGACTGCAATGAATAAGAGTCCACAAACTGTGATTGGGATATTGAGGAGCTGTGCTTGAGCAACGGTCCTGCGACATAGTTAGCCACGCTCGTTGAAGTCACCGTTACCCTTTCAACGGTCTGGTAACTATAGCACTTACGTGTAACCAAGATTCGCGATCACAGTCGATTGGTAGAAAGTCACACCGTTAGTTCCAACTGTGAAGGTAGCCCAAATCAATGTAAATAACCACAATCTCACATCCTTCACCGACTCGATGACTTCGCGGAATTTGAAGTTTTGCTCGTTGGCGCGAGGAGCATTAGCTGGCAGTCGAGCTTGGATGAACTTCTTCTCTCTCTCAGTCAACCATTTCGCTGTCTCAGGAACTAAATTGTAATTTCTCATATTAATATTGAGGTCTCACGTAAAAGGATGCATGAAAAAAAGGGTCCTTACAGTCAGGGAGCAGGAAGGCGATGGCAACACCAAAGATCACGGTCGCAATACCCTCAGTGAGAAACAACCTGGACATGTTTAGCATCAATCAAAGTATAGGGGCTGTACTAATGGGCTACCATTGCCATCCGGAAAGCCCTGCTGCGCCAGACACGGTGTCAAACCCGTAGGCAAGAAGACCGCCGAAGATACCTGAGAAGTTTCCACAAATATCTGTTTATTCAGTGTTAGTAGGATCCCAGGTAGCACAGCTAAGTATTGGTGTCTTACAAAAATAGAGCAGTCGCAAGGACATCTCATCTGGTCGATACCAATATGTCATCTGGAGAATAACACCTGGGAACTGTCCAGCCTCGGCCTATAGTGGTGTCAGTAAAGATCACGGCTGGAATTAAGATCATGCCTAGAATTCTGCTTGATATCTTGACACTTGCTCCCATAGAACGTACCAGACCCAGCAAGAATCGTGTTGTGTATAATCCTCCTTTATTTTTTACGGCAGCATTGCACATGAGAGCGATACCCCAACTGATCATAATCCTGGACTGCCACTTTGAGGGAGAAAATCTCTTGAGTAGTAGGTTTGAAGGTGCTTCTAACACAATATATGGGACCTGGGACGTCCATTATTAGCATAAATGTGTGGCATACCGAGTCTGGGTTAACGTACATAATAGAGGACAGTGACAAGATTGTACTCGTTTGATGTGATTCCGAGCTGTGTCATAATATTCTGGTCTGTTCCTTTGTTCATGATTCGAGCATTGGATGTCTGTCAAGCGGTAAGTCACATTATACTGACATGAGGAGATGACTGACAATACGCACATTATTGCCGTCCAAATTCTTAAACATGAAAATAAGTGAGCAAAGCGTCATCAATCGCCAGTCAATTTTCCGCAGCAGCTTCTTCTCTTCTTGTGCTGTGAGCAGTGTCCTGCCACTCATCAGATCCGGTTCGTAGCCATCGATACTTTCCTGGCTCGATGAAGCTTCTGCGAGAGCCTCGCCACGTCTGACAAAATGAAGTTCATGATCGATGCCACTGTCAGTGGTCGAGACAAGATCAGTCGCGGTTGTCCTACCAAAGTCTTTGGATGTAACCTGCTCGGGTGCTTTGTCTGACATGGTCAAGGTGTTAAGAAATTCTTGTTAACAGACCTTGTTGGAATACAGCACTCATTCTGAGATATGCGGGTCTCTATTTCTATTTGGATAGTCCGGAAACCTTCCGAAAAATAATATCGAAGTTAATGCCAAGTGAAAAGGTCATTGCCTCAGACACATTGTATCATATCCCACATATATTGCGCACACTGTGGCCTAGATGTTACTACATTATCAGATACATATACAAACAAGCTTATCTCAACCTTCACCTTGACATGCGACATGTGTGAAAAGTACGATCAATTGGTATCACACCTTATAACATAGTGAACATACGTATACCATTTAACTATCGCTGGGTTGCCTTCATTTAAATCTTTCCAGCAGCGGTGAGCCTCTTAAATCTGCATGCTGGATACATCTCTCTCTGTTGATCAGCAGGCAAACTTGGTTTTTCTTCTTTCTTTTTTTACCATAGCTTTTTTCCGGGAGCAAAATTATATTCACGTTTCTGTGATTTTGCAGGGGGTAGTCTGTGAAGTCGTCATTTGGACAGTGCTTACAGCTATCGATCACGCAAACGGAGGATAACATGATGAGATATTAACTCCACACTGCGGAAGGGGAGATACGCCGAAAAATACGCTAAAGCACGAAACGGGCTTGCACGTCAACCACGAGGGTTTTTTTATGAGCAGCGAAAAATCGCCCGATTGGAGTAGGCTTTTGAAGCCAATCATTTGTCAATCCTGAGTTTACTGCCAAGCCAGCAGCACTGAAGCTTTGATAAAAACCCGCATCTCTCATACATTCGAATTAATGCAAGACATTTTCTCTACAATAAGACTGTCTTCTTCAATTTAATTGTTATAATATCTTCTCTTGTGAATTTGTTTCTGATATTTCGCCATGGCAGCGTTGGCTCAAACCCCAACTCCAACTGCGACAGGCAGTGGAATTCCAACCTATCACCAGGTCCAGGAGACCTCTTTCGACTGTAAGTTTTATATATTGTTCGCTAATGCGCAAACACAGCCTGAAATATACTGGTAATGATTAACGAATTAATTGAATGTAGTGGACTGGGCGGACCTTGCCACGTTAGATCTATCTCAGTTTGACCAGCCTGGTGGTAAGCAGCTCTTAGCCACACAGCTTTTCAACGCCATTCAAAATATCGGTCAGTAGTGCCAGAGTTACCTTGTAATGCTTTTAATGCTTATAGTTTTAGGCTTCTTTTATATCACCAACTTCGGCTTGTCACAGGAAGAGGTCGACCAACAGTTTTCTATTGGTGAACAGATATTCAAGCTTCCAATAGAGGAGAAGCTGAAGTTCCGCGCGGAGCTAGAGAAAGGTGGCTACAATGGCTACAAGCCAATGGGTCTTCGGGTAAGCGGAAAACCAACAACGCCGTGTGAAAACAGGATCCTCTGACCTCACGATTAGGAAATTAGTCCAGGAGTCTTTGACAAGACGGAAATCTTCAATATTCCAAAATTCATTCCCGCCCTTGAGCGTCCGCAGCCGGATATTGTGAACCAAAACCGTCCAATTATTGAGGGCTTTGCACGCCACATCCATGAAGAAGTTGTGCGCAAGCTCCTCATACTCTTGGCTATCATCCTCGAGCTACCCGAAAACTTTTTCCTCAAGGTGCACCGGTACGATAAACTGAGCGACTGTCACCTGCGGTACATGAAGTACCACCGTCGGAGCGAGGAGGAGAATGAGAAGGCCGCCGGTATCTGGTCCAAAGGCCACACCGACTTCGGCAGCCTGACTTTGCTATTCCGACAGCCAGTTGCTGCGCTGCAGGTTCGTACCCCTGAGGGCGACTGGAAGTGGGTGAAGCCCTTCCCAGGGAGCATCACGGTGAATCTTGCCGACTCGCTCCAGTTCCTCACCAATGGATTTCTGAAAAGTAGCATACACCGAGTCGTCGCGCCCCCGCCAGATCAGAGGGACATCGACCGTCTAGGTGTTTTGTACTTTGTTCGACCGGAGGATAATCTTGAGCTGCGTCCGGTGGTGAGTGAAGTACTGCACCGTTTGGGATATGATCAAGCGGCCGATCAAAGTGCGGTTGGCATTACTGCTGGCGAATGGGTGAAGGCTAGAGTTGCCAAGGGAGTCGACAAAGGTGCGGCACGAAGTGAAGTTGGAGAGCAGCCCATTATTGGTGGAGTGGTAGCGAAGTATTATGATTGAAGTCGCGTTAATTCCCTTCCTATTGAATGGGATGCATTAATCACTTGCTTGTCTTAATCATCTACCTGAACATCTCTTTTTCCTGGTGCCACTGCAAAACCATTTAATCGGAAACCAGCCAGTACGTGTTCTTGTGTAATCGGATATGAATTTGCGCCAATACGTGAGGGCCTTCAGGAACTTTAATCGTTCGGACTGACGTGGGTGGTTAAGGGACTTTATCACAGGTGAGTGATAACAAAATTCCTCTGAATGGCCCTTGTTGTTTTGGTCCATCATGCATCAAATTTCCCGTAAATCAAAATTTTGACGGAAAGACAATGTATAGGAGCGGGAAATAACGTTAACGACAAAATCGTAGATAAGTTGGTTGTTTGTCGGAAGAAGTATATGACTACATGTTTTCACGTCTGCCTACCCGTACTCAGGTCACAAATCCTGTATGGCCAACTTTATGAGCGCCCTCATACGACCTGGACGTTCAGCTGTAGCGAGAGATATCAACATAAAACGCACGAAATGGCCTTTTAGCGCGACGCAAAGAGGAAAATAGACAAGAGGGCCATTGGAGAGTATATGCCCAGATGTAGCCCCCAATCAGCCACCGCCCCGCCCCCCAGGGGCGAGAGAAGCGCATCTCCCATTTCCCAAACAAGCAAATCAGGCGGAATCACGCGTCGCCCTGCTTTGCTATTATCGAGCACTCCAGGTATAGGCAGCTGGTATATTGAGAATCATGCTTACGAAGAGGCCTCGAAGACTGCATCAATTGAGACAGAGACGTTCTGGAACCAAAAGTGGCATGAATAGAGCGGGTCGATTGATTTTATATAACCGCTAGAATACGCCGAGAAGTTACAAATAGTCTGTACGCCTTCTCACCAGACAACACCCTAGGCCTTCCCGGAGGGGGAACCACCAGCGTAGAGAGTGTTTAGGAAAGAGAAGCGACATTACTCTCCAGGGCCGGGAACGGAAAGAAACCCATGAAGGCCGAAGCCATCGAGTAACCTTCAGCAAGCCACATTGTGGAGCCCCAATTGATTTACATCGAAATGTAAACTGTAGATGGAGAGAAAAGAAAAAGGAGAAAAGGGACGTTGGCGCGGGCCGAATATATTTGTTGAGAATTTCCGCGCTAGAGCCGATTGAGCCCGGCGCGGGATTCTTCCGGAGCGATCCAGGGTTTTCACTATAAACTGATAAACTCGAACATTAAAAGAAGAGATTATTAGCGCGACCTTTTCCTAATACTGGTAGGTTAGACATGCGTGGGGGTGTCTCGGATGTGGAGGATCTACTGGATAACAGTGGAACAGTGGAACTGAGCTTCATTTTATTACAGGCCATAAGGATGAAAAGTTGTACATTAGTAAAACTTAATGGAAAAACCAGTACATACGACCACAGGGTGTGGAGAACAGGGCTTCCCGTCCGCTCAGCCGTACTTAAGCCACACGCCGGTAAGTTAGTAGTTAGGTGGGTGACCACTAGCGAATCCTTACTGTTGTATGTTTTTGTTTTTTTATTTTTTATTTTTGCTAGTCTTGAATGAATCCATCCATATTGTCTTTTCCACAATAATATAGCGGACAGTAACAAGAATGCCTTGTTTAAAGCGATATCAATTATGACCAATGGCAGCACATTCTTCGATATCGTGTCGCTCCCCCCTTGTTTGTAGTTAGTATAAAGTATTCTCTTACTTTCAGCAGCGCCACTCACTTTTGTGGAGTAATGGTCCAAAGCATCCCTAAATCTCCAACCGGCAAATGGAATGGGAATTCCAGGGCCTCGAACAGCTGAACAATAAGTAAGTAAAAGCCAAGCAGACTAGCAACAAAGAGTGAAGCCCCGGCCCCCTAAAAAAGGAATCAGAAGTCAGTAGACGTTCTATGTACCTGGCATGCTCGGATCTAGGAACTAGTTATTACCTTTACGCATCGGTCACCCGTGGCGGCATTTCCTTCACCCATTAACCAATATGCGGATGACAACAGAAGAAAAACAATCAGTAGCGATAGAAAAATGAGGGTGTAAACAATATTGGTGCGTGTTGCGCAGATCATAAAGATGAACATTAGAACAGCCATAGTTATGAACAGAAATGCTGGTGTCAGCGGTCAATATTGTCGGCCCGGACTTTCGGGAATGTGACACTCACCGTAGGTATTCAAGAAGCCAGTGCTAGACAATCCGGCGGCTGTATCGTTGGCCGTCGGGGAATAAGGAGCTTTCTATGTGTGAGGATACATCATAATTTAGACAAATGAAATGAGCCATATGAACTAACCGGCTGCATTGAAAGATGGGATCATTGTAGCTGCAAATGCAAACCAAAATCCTCCTATCGAGATATTAGAGAACAAAATCAGAGTATAATACTCTCACCGGGATGCGAGTCTTACCAATAGTACCAAATACAACGCAGGGGAACGTGTTTCCGAGTACAAACTCAAGAATACTTGTGATAAGCAATAAAAGACCACCAAGGAACACGATAGGGCCGCTAGTCTCGTCAACCAATTAATCGATCAGTAATATTTCGTTCCCTCTCTTACATGAGCGCGACTCCATTCCCACTGGCACCTCTCCAGGCCATCAAGCAACACGAAAGCGGTGTAGTGGTGATAACGAATCCTCCTAATGCTCTGGAGATCGGAGCAAGCGGTTAATAAGAATTCAATTTGCACTTTATGAACAATTATATGGAGACTCACAGGGGTGTCGGGTTTCCCACTTGCTTGGCTAGTGCAGGCTGATGGCGCGTCATTGGAGTCAAGTACAACCTTTCAAATTGCTCAGCGGACAGAGTCACCGATGTAGGGACGGCTGTAAGACCCTGCATTGTGCTCTCCTTATTTTCGCAAGAGACCTTTGTTTCGCCGTTTTGTCTGGTATAACTGTCCATATTTTTGTTCTTGAGCTAGTGTTGTCTGGGGTATAAACCTAGGAGGCAAGAGATATATATTGACGATGGAGGGAACCGAGACCTTAAGAGTAAAATTCTATGATCTTCATCGGGTGGACTAGTTGCCTTTTAATACGATTATAGCAATTATTTTTCCTATAGTTAGTTCAATGTAATAGAAACGAGCAGTAACATTTTGCTAGTGCAAGTCTAAGCCCTGCTTCGTCCGCTGCGGCGGAACGGAACTGGAGCAAGTGCATACTTCAGACGCGGGGAACGCTGGGGTATTGTAACAGAAACAGTGTACGCCTGTCGACTAGCCGACCCAGACTTGATGTATTGAAATTGATCAATGCATTTCACATTTCCCAGTAGAACTAATATTGGATGGTCGGTGTGGTTCGCGGTATGCGGCTCCGATTTTCGTGCGGATCCGCATGGAGACAATATGCGGGGATGCTGATTTTGTGGCGTCGCGGGCGGAAGGCGACTGCGATAAGTGAATGCCAAGAGAAATCATGCATTTCCCTTGGAAATACCGGCCTCGGCGTTTGCAGCACGACGTATTATTTGGGACACTTTCGTGTTTCGTGTCTCAACTCCGTAAAGACATCTGCTATTCAATAGTCGCTTGACGAGCCAAGAAGTGTCGTCCTCTATGCAATGCACCTTGAATGTCAATAGTGCAGCTCTTTGTGCCAAAAGGACACAACCTCCGAGCACCTCAAGGTCAAATATGGTGTCCCGCCGCCGGGAAAAGGCTAAAAGGTCCTGCTTAAATTGTCAGCGAGGACACAAAACATGCGGTGAGCCTAGGAGAACTTAGGTTTTCTACCAGTCATCCTTACCGTCCTATAGCCAGGACAATTCACTGACGGCGCATAATAGGAAATAAACGGCCATGTGAAGAATGTATCAGGCGTGGAATTCCAATTACATGTGTGGACGGCTATCGGAAATCACCCAAATATCTTCGTCACTTTACAAGTGAGAGGACCACGGCTGACTTGCACTGCACTGTTCCGTTTCTACAAGTAGCCGATCGTCACGAAAAGGACGATTTCGATGTCGCACATTATCGGTAATCCGCCAGTCGCCCCGTGTGAATCACCTCACTAATATCCGGCACAGGAAAGAGACTACTCTAGAAGCAGAGGTACATGTCCGTAAAGGGAACCCCCTGGGAGAAGGCCTTCCTGAGTTCATCGATCCAAGTTTGCTCCACATTTTGGAAGAGCCGCACGAAACCCCAGAGGATAAATTCCGAGACGTTCCAGCAGAGCAATTGGAGCCTGAGAGTCTTGAGCCGCAATATACTGGTGTGAATAGTTACGGTGGGCATAGAATTAAAACCCACCAAGATAGTGAACCAAGCTATGGATTCGCTATTAGTAGCGGTTGGGTAAGTACAATACTTCGGTTGGAAGTGGATTAAGAGCGCAAAGAACCAATGGGAATAGCTGGGAGAAACGCAAGGTGTAAATTCGGTTATTTTTGAGCGCCTTACAAAAGGAGGAAAAGAGGATCAGAAAATTGGCTGCTCTAGTGATTACGTTTGAAGAGGAGCTTTCAGCCATGTTCAGTACTACCGTCCTTATTGACACGGGAGGTAGGAGTCTCTGCCTTTAACAATATGAAGCTACATTTTCCAATGCCAATGTGTAGTTATGGAAAAATAAGCCTTGCATTAAGTTGACCTGACATTCAATAAGGGGAGCTTGTTCCCTTTCTCCAATTTGCAACCTTGGGATAGTCCGCCTTATCCGATAAATCGATCCAGGTTTTATCCATAGAGCAAAAGCTCAGATTTGTAATGATATTGACGGTGGCAAAGAAAACATCTTGACTGATGAGACTAGCTACATGCACATATCTTGGACAGAATTTGCCCATGGCCGTAACACGATGCGAGAATGTTGCGGAGCAGCTCGGAATGGATAAATGATAAACAAACATCAACCTCAATTTTGATGTTGAATGCCAGTAATAAAGAGGTTGGCTTCAACAGTAAGTTAGTTTTTAAGTGCAACATTACTTGGTGGTTTAGCAACTTTGGAACTTCAATTTGTACCTATGTGCATTCTCTTCGCAAATTTCGACACCGAAATATATCTCAACTCCATTCGCATAATTTCTCCTCAAAGCCCCGATAATCGACCAACTACTCTGGCATCTCAAGCACATAGCGGCCAGCAATTTTGCCTTGCTCTGTGTTGGGTCAGTAATCTTGCCATCAAATAAAGCAGGGAATGACGAACCCATGAGATCGAAGATCTTTGGAAGATCCTTCAGAGGAGCTAGCTTGAACGGCGCTTTGATCAATCCTCGAGCAAAGAAATCAAGAGCTTCCACGCCATCCTGTCGGTTTCCAACGTAACTGCCCTTGATACTAATCATGCGGACCACTGTATTCAGAACCGGCGCCTTAAGGAATGCGTCTGGAGGCAAACCGATGGCGATGATTGTCCCTCGGGAGCGAACATACTCCGTAGCCTGTTGGAAAGGCTTTTCAGACACCGCCAACAAAATAACGGCATGCGCCCCCAGACCATCAGGAGTCGCCGCTTTCACGTCGGCCACCAAGTCTTTCGACTTAGTGAAATCAACATATGTCTGAATCCAGTTAGATTTGAATGCATGCTTATTCGGGGTCTAGGTTCTTCATCTTCATACCTCGGTGCCAAGCTGTTCACACATAGCCTTCTTGTCATCACCTCCGTCTACAGCTATAACCCTGACACCCATAGCCTTAGCGTACTGCTGCGCAAGGGAACCAAGGCCACCACCAGCTCCGACGATAGCCACTGTCTGACCAGGCCGGACCCCAGATTCCTTCAAACCCTTATAAACAGTGATACCAGCGCAAAGAACCGGGGCAGCTGCATCAAGAGGAACATTTTTCGGAATATTCGAGGCATGAGTTGCCTTGCCGACGGCATATTGCTGGAAAGTGCCGTCAACAGTATATCCTGAAAGCTGTGCATTGGCACACAAGGGGTCGTCCGATTGCCGACAGAATTCACATTCAGAGCAAGATCCGTTGATCCACTTAATACCAGCGTGATCGCCGATTTCAAATCCATTAACCAGTGCGCCCTTGGCCACGACCACTCCAGCACCTTCGTGTCCACCGACCAGTGGGAACTTGACTGGAATAGGCCAGTGGCCCATCATCGCGTGCAGATCGGTATGGCATACGCCGGAGTAGCGAATCTTCACCAGAACCTGATCAGGACCCGGCTTGGGTACGGGAATCTGCTTGTAGACAAGTGGACCTCCGACCTTTTCGGCAACTTGGGCCCACTGCATTTCAGGAATGGTCATCTCCGAAATGGTCATTTTGATAAGGTAGATCGAAGTGTGGAATCGGTAAAACTCGTATGTTGAAAGCCGGTTGAGACGAATGTAATACTGTTGGATGAATTGGTGAGACTCTTAAGGGTGTTGATGAAGACTTTATAGTTGACGCTGCTGGCGGACGGCATTGTGGTAAGAGAAGAATGGCAGGGCCTCTCGCTTCAATTCTCGGAATTTGTGCGATTGCGGCAAAATGTTTCGGACAACCGGGTGAGTGAAAAAGCAACTACATCCAATGCCTCTCAAAGTAGACCAGAGGTGACGCGGAAGCTCTCAGTCAGGGCAACGTTCTTGCGGGGTTTTGCGGGGATTCCCCACGCATGCGGAGCCGCATGGCCAATCTATGCAATCCTCACATCTGAAGATAGAACACGGCTTTGCCTATTATGACATTTCAAGAGGCTGTTGAAGGTCTCTGACGTCAGATCCCAAGGTAATTGTCAAGCTGTTGTCAGGCTAACGAAGTCAGCATACCCATTTCTCCGATTAGAACTCTTCTCGCTGCACACTGACTGAAACTCAATACACACTGTCGCTCAACAGCAATAATCCCCGAACCGGCCATCACTCATCTTCCCCCGCTCGAGGTTGCCGGTGATTCCCGTCGTCTTGGCTCCGATATTCTATCTCAGCGTTGATATTTAAAGCAGTTCCAACCCCAGCCGAGACGCTTTATGTTTCAGTACCACATTCTTCATTCATACCTCAGGTGAAAATTTACCGTCCAATTTTCTCTTCTTCCATCATGTCTCTGTTTCAAACAATCAAGACCCCGTTGGTAACATATGAACAACCCCTGGGACTGTAAGCTCCCGTCAGGCAAACCCAACATGAGGTGTTACCGTTTCTCACAAGTCCACATTAGGTTCATCAACAATGAATTTGTCAAGGGTGTGGAAGGCAGAACTTTTGAAACAATCAACCCTCATAACGAGAAGCCGATTGTAGCTGTGCACGAAGGCACAGCAAAAGACGTGGATATTGCCGTGACAACTGCCCGTAAAGCGCTGGAGGGCGAGTGGAAACGGATCACTCCCTCTGAGCGTGGCCGCCTCCTCACTCGTCTCGCGGATTTCCTAGAACGGGATATCGATATAGTCGCTGCTATCGAAGCCCTTGATAATGGCAAGGGTGTGACAATGGCAAAAGGGGATGTCACTGCTTCAGCCGGGTGCTTACGCTACTACGGTGGCTGGGCTGACAAGATCTATGGTCAGACAATCGATACCGACGCCAACAGCCTGACGTATACCCGCCATGAACCGGTCGGCGTCTGCGGCCAAATCATCCCATGGAACTTCCCCCTTCTCATGTTTGCATGGAAGATTGGACCTGCTCTCGCGACGGGCAATACGATTGTTCTGAAAACTGCGGAGCAAACGCCACTTTCAGCGCTCTATGTTGCTAACCTCATTAAAGAAGCCGGCTTCCCTCCTGGAGTAGTCAACGTTATCTCGGGATTTGGAAAAGATGCAGGCGCGGCAATTGCGGCCCATATGGATATCGACAAAGTTGCATTCACCGGGTCAACTTTAGTCGGCCGCCAAATCATGCGACAGGCTGCTAATAGCAATTTGAAGAAGGTGACTCTTGAACTTGGAGGGAAGTCGCCGAATATAATTCTTCCCGATGCAAATCTGGAGGAGGCAATCGGATGGGTGAACATGGGGATCTTCTTCAACCATGGGCAATGCTGCTGTGCAGGCTCTCGAATTCTTGTCCACGAGTCTATTTATGACCGATTTTTGGAGCTTTTCAAGAAACGAGCCGAGCAGAACAAAGTCGGCGATCCGTTCAACTCTGACACTTTCCAAGGTCCTCAGGTGTCTCAAGTGCAATATGATAGAATCATGAGTTATATTGCCGATGGGAAAAGCGCAGGGGCCAATATCATCACAGGTGGTGGTCGGCATGGAGCGGAAGGATACTACATTCAACCCACGATTTTTGCCGATGTTGATGAGAACATGACGATTGTGAAAGAAGAGATATTTGGACCTGTCTGCACAGTACAAAAAATCCGTGATGAAGATGAAGCGATCCGCGTGGCCAATGACACAAACTACGGTAATGACCCCCAAACTAGAGGACCTTCCACTGTATCGGAGCTTGAGCTGACCATGTCGACTGATCGCAGGCCTAGCTGCGGCTGTTCATACCACGAACATCAATACTGCCATCAGAGTGTCAAATGCTATCAAAGCTGGGTGAGTTTTCCTCATATATCAGTAGCTCTCGGATTTTGTTGATAACCCGCTCGCAACAGGACCGTGTGGGTTAACAACTACAACACTCTCCACTACCAAATGCCCTTTGGTGGCTTCAAAGAATCAGGAATAGGCCGGGAGCTGGGTTCATATGCTCTTGAGAACTACACAGAGGTGAAAACAGTCCGCGTGCACTTATCTCAATCCTAAGCCTCCTGATTTCCGGTTTACCGTTTGTCTCTTGTGTTTCCTACTTCTACATATCTCGACATATCAGATTGTGGAGGCGATTAGGCAGATGTGTCACTGCTGCAGGTCGGGCCTTTGCTTTCGGTTATCCCCTCAGTCTATATTTTGCTCAAAGTAGTGAATGAAGTTCCACTCGTTTTGTGTTATAAATTGAACGCCGTCAAGGATTTTAATTTTTTGGAGGCTGTCTCGTATCTCGGTACGATGGCCCCTCGTTTCCATATTTCCCTGTAGAAAATACGAAGCGTGCTGAAATGTACTATTCAATTGGCAAAGTCACGGTGAACATATCCTGGATACAGATTCAACGGCGTACGCACACTAGCTAGGGGGCTGCATACGACCCGAGATCGTGAAAAGCCGGAAGGATTTGATAATAATAATGGAAATAACGATATGCGGATGATGTGGATCAGGAAAAAAGCCGCAACATTGGAAATGATTCCTGCCTTGTCTATATGAAAAGGACGGTTGATTTCCAATCAACTTAGAATTCACATATAAATATAGCTTACTGTTCATCAGGATCATTCCTCTGAACTACAAACAGATCGCACAGCCTCACGAAGCAGCTCCCCGTTGCTGTCTTAATAGATGCCTTGAGGCGTTTGGACTGTGATATAGCACTCGATTGATAAGCATGAATATTGTAATTGTTACAATAACAATACAGAGAGTATCAGCGAAGAACAGACAGCATGAAACTTCAAAATTTGAGTTGCCCCATCTATGTGTTCGGAATAAGGCCATTGTGGGGGTTCTAGGTTGAGGGGCGGATGGCCAGTCAACCATGGATCTTCCGCCGCTCAGCCCTTGGCTTTCCTCTCAGCGAACAATTTGGTCGATAAGATTTTATAAACCTCAAATAATAAGATTCATGGTGAGGTCATATTTTCACATTTTGACTTTTAACTATCCTGCCTATCCGGCTGCTGTTCAACCCATTCTTGCCTACCGTATTCATTGGAGCTCTTTCGACATACTTGACACTTACATGTTCGAGATTGCTTCAACTTGCATATCTATCTGCAGGTGTCTTAGGTGATCGGTTCCTTTGGTGGGCATACAGAGATTACTGGGGTAAATTCCCAACATTGTCGGGTGGATCAAATCCATGTATGCCCCTTCCCGAGTGCTGGGTTAACACAGAGAGAGTATCATGGAAGGAGGGATTTCGGTGCATTCTTCGGGGGGATTAGCTGCCTGTAAGCTGACTAAATACAGTACCAGGTCCTAGTGCTCCCAATTATTTACTCCGACTTTGAAAGATGCCCCAGGAGTCGATTGAAAATCACGCGACTGCTCATCAAGAGGGGTCGTCGAGATGGAAGAAGATAGCAGCTAAATATGGAATTGACGCTCCGCTTGTGCTATTGATGATTAAGTATGTTATCCCATATTGGTTTGCTCTGTTACCCGTTCTCTTCGACTGGGCCGAAAGGTATCAGCAACCACAACTGCTCAAGACTTAGCAGGTGCTGAAATTTCTGGTATTCTATGCGTCCTATTGCAAAATGGTGCTAACAGCTCAATTAAAGGGGAACCGTTGCGCCTACCGTTGGCATTGCTATGTATATTTTCTTCCTATATACTTGGGATAAAAGCTGATGCTCTAAAGATATCAGATCGACTCCGTTGCGAGACATTTCTCGACAATTGGCTATCTCATCCCAATAATGTCCATCCTTACCGTTCCGGTGCTTCCTCGGGCGCGATTTTGCCAGAATCTTATAGTGACCTGCGTAGGGCCTCCATTATACATCTATGGAAATATGATGAACTAATCGGCAGTGCTTCCCTAGCTTTTGACTTGTTTCGCAGCTGCAATCTCGCTACTTGCGATGTGGTGTGCGGTTCAGGCTCGAGAAAACACGACCCATCTCAACGGAGAAACACCTTCTAATGGTCCGGTTGCTGGTGCTGCTGTTAGTCCGTACAATGCAGCAGCCAGCGCTAATATGGGCGTTTGGCTTTTTTTCGACGTATGGTTAGCTAACACGTCAGTTATCGCAAGTTAACACCCGTCGCTCTATTAACGACTGGAACAGATTCCGGGCCTATCGACCTCAATATTTCCTGCCTTCCATTATTTTTTCAATTTTTATCAATGTGACGGCAACCTACGGAACGCAATTTGCAACTATGAAGGAAGCTGAATCCTTAGGTTGTGTCTTCTTTCCAGTGCAGAAAAAGGCCCCATATTAATACCTTTCAGTAACTCATTTACTGGAGAGCTTTTTCGTCGGATTTGGAATCTCAGCTGCCACAAATCTCCTCATTGTTCCATTCACCTCTCGAAATCTTGTCACCATGCTAATGGCTCGAGAGCTCCACGGGTTCAAGGCCGCTTTGGAAGCGCAGAGTCAATATATGGCGTCACTTCCCAGGCGTGATTGGTACGCTACTGCGTATGCTCCGAACGATCATGATAGCGGAATAGACGGCTACTACAATTCTCTCGCGGGAACCAGCCCTTGGCCTGAGGCCGATGTTTTGAAGAAGCTCCTAACCACTATTACCACACTCCAAGCAAAGTCACAATCGGAACTTCGCTACGCAAAGGTTGAGGCGACATGGGGCAGGTTAGACGCAAAGGATTTGGAGACCATAAGCCACCTGGAAAGGAAAATTTTGTTCCCCCTTTTAGGCATGGAGTGCCTCAGTCATGCCACGCATCGTATCGAGAAAGGTGGTGGTTGGGAGGCTGTGAGCGGCTTAAAGGCTGGTCATTCTCTGACTGATACTGAATATGCCCATCTCCAGGACAGAGAAAGACAGCAGTGGTATTGGATATGTGGGCAGCTGTGCGTTCGTGCCCAACAGCTTCAGAAAGGAATGATGATAGGCCTTGACGAGTCATTGTATGCTCTGCAACTCGGGAAAAGGCCCGCATCTTCTGTCAGAACTGACCTCGAAGCGAATGGCCACAATTGTTTACCTGAGAATAGGGACTGGGTCGCGCACTGTGAGGGCATGATACAGCAATTTCTTAAAGAGAGACAAGGCCCCCTAGAAGACTGGTGTGCTTCTAAGGGTATGGACGATTCTTTCCAACAGAACAACGCGACGCAACAGGACTATCCTTTACATCAACGGCATTTGTCTCAGCTGTACCTGGTACTCGATGTGAGCTCTTTCATTTTGATTTTTACCGTAGTAAAAATACAAGATGCTGATCCTTTCCAAGCTAGAATATTTCTGCATCATGACTGCGCAAGCGATTTTAGATCTGGCTAAGTATGCTGAATCCAAAGTGGATGATGGAACGATGGCGAGGAGCAGGCTTATCTTCCCAACTTGGAAACAACTTAAGAAGTGGGCCAGAGACACAGTATCTCGAGAGGACAGCAATTTGGATTACCAGGAATATAGCACCCGATCTGGTACTGTCATAGTCCGCCTTAGCGACATTGAGCAGTCCGAAAAGGATCCTGAACACCTTCCCCCGGTGTCCGCCTGGGAAAAAATATCGGATAAATTCCGCATCATTTCTCACATCTTCGGCTCTCCAGAGTCAGCATTTGGCTTCCGAGTGGCAACAGCCACCATGGTGATTTCAATCGTTTGTTTCTTGAGGAATTCTCAGCAGTTCTTCATTGAACAGCGCTTGATCTGGGGTTCGATCATGGTCGCCATCAGCATGACGAGAACCGCGGGGTCGGGTATTTATGGGCAATTCTTACGATTTGGTGGAACAGTACTTGCAATGATTGCATCGTACATTATTTGGTATATTGTCGATCAGCAAACCGCGGGCATTATCGTATTTCTCGGCATCACAATGTTCTTTTACCATTACCCGTTGATCAAGCACCCTGACACCCTCGTCGTTCCAATGATAGGAATGGTCACGGTTATCTTGATAGTGGGATATGAACTCCAAGTTAAGAAAATCGGTATTCCCATCTCGATTTCTAATGGCCAGGTCTACCATCCCCTGTACGAGCTTGCTCCGTACAGGTTAGCTACAGTCATTGGTGGCCTGGCTGTTGCATTCATCTTTACGCACTTTCCGTCAGTTACTACAGTTCGGCGACAGCTCCGAGAGGACCTAGGAGCTTCACTTTATCTGCTGGGCAACTACTATTGCTCTGTGCATCAAACAGTATCACTCAAGATAAGAGAAGCAGAAGGAGATCCGGGGGACGAGAGAAGCCCGGGAAGGAGGCTCCAGAAAGCTCGAAGTCGACTCTTCGCTAAAGAGATTATTCTTCTCGAAGGCATGAAGAAGCACAAGAAGTTCGCGACATGGGAACTCGGGTTGGGTGGGAAGTTCCCAGAAGCATCCTACGACAGGCTCATTAATCATACCCAGCAGTCAGTTTCACCCCATATGCAAGGTCACCTCGTTCTCACCACTGACCACTTCCAGTATCGTTCATTTCACAACCATGATATCTCACGTCGCCGAGTCGTTCCAAAATTTCCCAACTTCCACTGGAGATCAAAAAACCTCAGATTCGTGGTTAAAAGACTTCAAGAATCTTGTGATCTCCCTAGAGCTAAGTTCTCGAGAAGTTTCTGCCACTCTCTCTTTGATCGCTACTGCCATATCAACGGGCCGGCCGTTACCCTCGTTCCTTACAGCTCCAGAGCCAGTCAGCCTGGATCAGCTGCTCAAGAAGACTGACCGTGACATCCTCAGTGCGGCGCACGTGTGTGAGCCGGGCTACGCCGCCTTCGCCGTCATAGAAGTAGCGACTGCATTATTGGCAGATGATCTAAAAGGTTTGTTGCGTGAAACAAAGAAATTGGTTGGAGAGGAGAACTTCGGCATTGATGTTTTCTCTCTGCATGATTAGAGCTAGTCTGATAAGGAATTGCTATATGGAGGCGATGGCCACGTGGTTTTTCTAATTATAAAAGAAATTCCGAGCGTCCCTCGAAGTTCTCGGCCCATTCTGTTGTACCCGCTAGTTTAACACGCGAGCTCGCTAGATTTAATGCTCAGTTCTATTCCTAAATCAGGTGACCAGTGGTCTCGACTTGGCGGTTTCAGTTTTCCGTTTCGGGTTAAAGGTGAGGAAATATGGAATGCATTGTCCTGATTGAGGTCCATTCTCAGTAGAATTGTCTAGGCTTATTTCAGTTTGCAGAGTCCATGGTTCTCTTTGACTTGTCGGACCAAACACTGATGATATCATACAACCGCGGGTACTCCATCACAATAACTTTGTTTTACCGCTCTGAAGCTTCCGCAAGTCCGAGGTCTATTTTCTCTTCCTAATGACGCGGTGTGGCAATTATATAAAGGTGTTGTTTGAACGAGTGGAACTGCATCTTCAAAGCTTGCATGCTATTTTGGAAAATCTGTTCCCGACATTCTCTTTAGCTTCCACGCATGGCAGTGATGGCTGAGCCACAACGCCAAACTACCATCTCAGCGGGAGATTGGCAGGGCGAGCAGCTTAGCTCTAAAGCCTCAGCCAATAATGATTTTTCGACTGTTCGAGAACAGGGACTCAGTACTGGAGTCCGAGTGAAGGGTGTGTAATATCCTAGAGTTACATGTGGTATATTGACTCACAAGCAAGAGCAGAAGATGGAAGGTTGGATATCAATTTTCGAGAGCACAAACCCTGGCTTACTACCTTGATGAACCATGTGGAGCAACCTACGCGGCCGGTCGCAGAACAGCAGGATGAATTAAACATCGTTCCCAAAGAAGAGACCAAGTTTTCTTTGAACCTGAACATTGTGTTACAGGTCGTTGGATCCCGCGGTGACGTTCAGCCATTCGTCGCTTTGGGTAAGGAGCTTCAGAAACATGGACATCGAGTTCGACTAGCCACACACTTGTCTTTTCGCAAGGATGTGAAGGGTGCGGGACTCGAATTCTTCAACATTGGTGGTAATCCAGAGGAACTGATGGCCTTCATGGTCAAGAACCCTGGTTTGTTGCCGGGCATGCGCACCATTCGCAGCGGCGAGATTCAGAAGCGCCGACGGGAAATGAAAGCCATTTTTTCTGGATGCTGGCGCTCTTGCTATGAGACTGGAGATGGGACAGGAATGCACCATATCTCCGAACATACGCAGGGCGGTGCTGTGGACCGTTATACACGGCCATTTGTCGCAGATGTCATTATCGCGAATCCCCCGGGATTTGTGCATTTTAGCTGTGCCGAAAAGCTGGGGATTCCCTTGAACATGATGTTTACGTGAGTCGGATATTGAACTTCTTGATTCTTAGGACACATTCTGAATATATTAGGATGCCCTGGTCCCCGACGCAATCTTTTCCACACCCGCTGGCCAATATTCGCTCACAGAAAACCAAGCCATCTGTGGCGAACTTTGCTTCATATGGGATAGTGGAGGTAATGATGTGGGAAGGACTCGGGGACCTCATTAACCATTTCCGCAAGAAGGAATTGGGCTTGGATCCGTTGGATGCCATCCGGGCACCCAGCATGATCCATCGACTGCAAATCCCATATACTTACCTCTGGTGAGTAGTCCTTTATGCCTGTCGGTTTTATCTAACGCCAGAAGGTCACCATCTCTCCTTCCAAAACCTCGCGACTGGTCTAACAATATTGATGTCTGTGGATTTCAGTTTCTGTCGACCGAGTCAGAGTATGAACCACCGGAGGAACTCGACGCTTTCTTGAAGGCAGGACAGCCGCCAATATACATTGGATTTGGATCAATTGTAGTTGATAACCCTAAAAAATTGACAAAGACGATATTTGAGGCTGTTCGCCAAACGGGCCATCGCGCGCTTATCTCAAAAGGATGGGGTAATATCGGCTCTGGAGAAACTGACATTCCCGACAGTATATTTCTGTTGGGACCATGTCCCCATGATTGGCTCTTCCGACAAGTCTCGTGCGTTGTACACCATGGTGGTGCTGGAACTACTGCTGCTGGTCTCCTTCTGGGCCGCCCAACTGTCATTGTTCCCTTTTTTGGCGACCAACCGTTTTGGGGTTCCATTGTTGCTCGAGCAAATGCTGGCCCGCGGCCGATCCCATACAAAGAACTGACAGCTGAAAAATTGGCTTCGGCAATTCAAGTAGCCTTGGGAGAACAGGCTCGGGAAAATGCCAGGCAAATAGGAGAGAACATGCGGACGGAACAGGGAGTACAGAAAGCTGTGCACAGCTTCCACCAGCATCTAAACGTTGAGAAATTAAGATGCACCATTTGCCCCGATCGACCGGCAGTGTGGTGGCTCCGAAATTCGCATACCAAGCTAAGCGCTTTTGCAGTTTCGATACTATTGCACACGGGCCATATCAAGCCACAAGATATAAGATTGTATGCATCTCAAAATTCTGTTTTTCCTTGCAGTCAATCTGACAGCTTTAGATATCGAGTGCGAGAATACGACACGAACCGCGACCCTAGAGGTCCTCTTTCAGCTAGCGCAGAAGTTTTGTACGGCCTAATGACAGATCTCATCACTGGTATTGCTCGTGTTCCGGGACAGTTAGTAAGTATCTTCCCCGGATCTCACCCAGGAACAGTGCAACAAGATTTCAGAGGGAGAGAATGGGCTATGTCACATTTTGCGGAAACTTTGTCAAATCAAGAACGCAGGAGGGACTCTCAGGCCGTCACAGACATCAGCGCTCCTAGTGGAGAACTGTATAGTCCTGGTCCTGATGAATACGTTCGAGAACATCCTGGAATAATTCAAAGCTCCAATGCTGTAACCAATGAAACAGTGGCAAATTTGAGTGAATCCCGTTCTGTCGACGGCGCGCAGTTTACTCGCGGACAAACTGCCGTGAAAAAGGGAGAAGAGACAAGCTATGGCAAAAGACGCCGTCGTGCAAGGAAAGTTTTGTCTGAAACACGTTATCACGCTGCAAAATCGGCAAAACACGCACTGAATTTTGTGCTTGTGCTTCCAACCGACTTTACCCTCAGCTTGTCAAAGGGTTTTCACAATGCACCGAAACTATACCATGACGATACAGTTGAACCGATGCCCAAAGTGATCGGGATCAAGAGTGGATTCAGAGCAGCCGGCAAGGTAAGCTCATGTATTATGAATTTTAGTTCCAGAACCGATTTTCTTATTTTTCACAGGAGTTCTACCACGGACTCTATAATGGTCTGACTGGACTTGTCACGCTGCCCTCCCGGGGGTTTCGGCAGTCGGGAGGTGAAGGGATGGTCAAGGGAATCGGGAAAGGCGTGGGGGGCGTCTTTTTCAAGCCGACTGCAGGTAAGATACTGTCTCACCACATCAAACATACTCTGGACCTAATGTGTCTAGGTCTGTTTGGATTAGCAGGATTACCGCTAGATGGCTTGCACAAATGCGTTCGCGGGTCTCTCTCTAAAATCAAATCCAAAGAAATCATTCGACTACGTATCACACAGGGCATTGAAGAGATGTGTGCAGCGTCGAACGAAGAACAAAATATGGTGATTCGCAAGTGGCATGAACTACAGCAGGACGGTCTAACGCAGGAAGGACACTGAGATTGATTTCTTCATTTTGTTTTCGATAACAAAGCTTTGATATGCTCACAGGTAGCACACTGATCTGTTATCACCATGGGTTGCGTTGGGTTCCACTTACTTTACATACTAGCACCAGGAGTTAGGGCTCAGATTTGTGTATTTAAAATTGTAAACGAAATGGAAAAGAGAATATTGTAAGGGCTAGCGAGTGGAAAAAGGCGCGTGTTCTAAGCAATATCAGAGGGATTTTGTTTCTCACCCATCCCCATATTAGGCATTGGTCTGAATACAGTGGCATTTATCGAGTCGCCTTATGTTGAAGAGGGGCCTTTCTCCTGGATAATACTGTGCTATACCTCAATGAACACTAACTACATCAACCATTGGAAGCTTAAGACGAAGAGCTCGCAATGGGGACTCTATCCTCCAGCTGAGCATGAGGGATGCGAATTTTGACTTATAATGAAAAGCTGACGACGGCAGATATTCAGAAACCATGGGCTAATTTGAGCCTCCAGCTACGCCATGTCCGTTGATGAATCTCGGTGTGATAAACGGGTTGGGTTCAGACAGACCCGGGCATCCCGGGAAATAGCCATAAGCACGCACTAAGCACGCCGTGGATTAGTCATGATAGACACAATTGAGGCGGTCACTGGGTCTGAGCCTGAGCGCCCTCATAAAGCGGCCTCCCAGATAGGGAAGGCCACACCCGACAGACATTCTCCTGTCTATATGTCTACATCTTGTGATCTGCCAATCACCGTCAATGGATCAGCAATGATGGACATGCATTGAAACATCCACTCCGATATTTCGCCGTAAGATGGGTCATTATTGGTTTATTGACTCCACCATCTTCCAGTCCTTCCCCAGATCTCCCCGGTTTCCCCCAGATCCTAGGAATTTCAGTATTCTCTACATGCACGGCCTCACGGACGGAAATGGGCGGCCCACGGGCTAAACAACTGAGCTCCGATGATCGCAGCTTACAGCCTTGTCCAGCGGACATAGCCCCACGGTCATGTAGAAGGCGCATGCCCTTCTAGTTCCTTTGACCCGAAATCTTATCATCGGCGCCACGCGCTTTCAGCCCCACAAACCCCGCAAAATTTCGCGATGCTCGCGTACCCCGGAAATTGGTAAATTTGTCAACTTAAATATGTCTGCCTTACTCCTTACGATAATGCATATTGAGGAAGATACCAGAGCCAAAACAATCGTTTCCTCTCTGGTACTGACCACGGTTGTTGGCTTCCATTTCTCACCATGGAGGACTCCCGTCGACGTCAGCTTCATAGTTGCGACCAATGCCGCAAGGGAAAGAGGGGCTGTGATGCACCGGTTTGTGAAGATTGCCCTGCCTTACCATCGGAAGATGTTGACTTCTAAGATTCTAGAAGAAGCGAAAGGAAAATGGCTTCTCTTGTTCGAACTGCAAACGATGGAAGAAAGAGTGCACGTTCAAATGGCTTGCCTTGAAGCATACAGACTACGCCGGAGGCAGGAAAAGAAAACAGTCAAGCGCTGGGGGTCCACATCGGAGGCCTGATGTTTCTTCCATTACGAGTTCATGCAGTGCCATCCTAGACGAGACACTGCGATCTTCACAGTGGTATACTGTCAACCCTGCGCATATGGCCGAGGCCTCTAGTTTTGCTTCCACCTCGCCGTCCTCGACTTTCCCGGAAGAAGCAATTCCTGAAGGGTTGGAACCTATCGGGCACTCGGGAACGTTTCCTTGGATAATGGAAAGTCCTAGTGATTGGAATACCAGTGCAGCGAGTGAATGGTCAGAAAAGGCCTTGGGAGGAATGGGATACCAGACAACATGGAATGCCTCTTTACCTATATCTTTTGGTAGCACCCTTGACCTGGCCCAGGAGGTTGAAGATGGGTCCAATTCCTGTTCTTCCGGATTCACGAAGTCAAGTGTCAAGCCTAGTGACAACATATATTCCTCAACATCTTCTTCCAATGGAATATTGAAGCCAAGTTTCCAACCTGGCTTTTGTACTGCTTCCGACAATACAGCTAGGGAATACGCTCGTGCGACGATGACACGCAACTTGATCCGCATATATCACGATAGTATGGAAAACGCATTATCATGCTGGTTGACGGAGCACAATTGCCCTTACAGCGACTCGGCCGGTGTCGTGCAGCCTTACAGAGAGATGAAGGTGTGGGGACCGAGTTGGTCGAACAGAATGTGTATCCGGGTTTGTCGTTTGGATCGTGCTTCGTCCTCAATACGCGGTCGGGCTCTAAGCGTGGAAGAGGATAAGACTGCATTCAGAACACTGCATCTGGCAATCATGGCATTTGCCTCGCAGTGGACTCAACATGCTCAGAAGGGTACAGGACTATCTGTCCCAGCGCAAATCGAGTACGATGAAAGAGCCATTCGAGAGAACGTTTGGAATAAGGCAAGGCAAGCCTTGGAGCAATCAACCGGAATACCTTCTTTCCGTATTATTTTCGCCAATATCATATTCTCCTTGACGCAGAGTCCGTTGGACAAGGGGCAGGACTCACGACTCGGTCAGCTGTTAGAGAATGACCCTGCGCCGATATTCCTCGAAACCGCGAACCGCCAGCTTTTCACTCTTCGCCATAAATTTACAAGGCTTCAACGAGAGGCCCCACAATGTTTGATGGAGACTCGAAGAGGGTCGATAGGATCAACAATGACCGACATGTTCGAAATGACCACTCCTTCTCAGTCTCCCCGGGTCGACCCGATCCTCACGAGTCATGAGCACCGCAGTACGCTTGGCCTTATGTTCTGGCTAGGAGTCATGTTTGATACCTTGAGTGCGGCGATGTATCAGCGTCCCCTCGTGGTGTCGGATGAGGACAGTCAAATTGCATCGGCATCGCCAACCACGCTTGAAACCGAATACCAGGTGGATCTCGACGGCTGGAGTATTCCAGGAAGAAAGGCTCGCCACAAGCATGATGTATGGGGTGATTTCTTTCTCCGTTATCCCGTGGAGGGTCGAGAGTATAGCAAATCCCAGCCAAGATGGCCATGCTCCTACGAAGAAGCGGCCTCTGTACTTTCAGAGGCAACCCCGGTCAAAGTCTTGCTATACCGTCGAGTCACGCAACTCCAAACCCTGGTCTATAGAGGGGCAAGTAGCGATTGCCTAGAAGACGTGATCAAAAAGACCATGCTGGTCTACCAGCACTGGAATCATACATATCGGACATTCATGCTAGATTGCGTCGCTAACCACCAACTACTTCCTCCTCGCATCCAATCGTGGTACATTATACTTGATGGCCATTGGCATCTTGCTACAATGCTTTTGGCAGATGTGATAGAAAGCATTGACAACGGAAGACTCGGCTCTGACACTGAGCGCCGGGGTCGCGAAGCTACAGATATCGTGTCCAAACTCAGGACAGATAATGCTCTTGCAGTCGGTGCACTGGCTCACTCCTCACTTAGAGGACAAGAATCCACCATGAACCGCCATTTCCATGATTCTGTGAACGAAGTGGCTTTCTTAGTTGAGCCATGGACTGTCGTTCTAGTTCATTCCTTTGCCAAGGCGGGGTACATCTCTATAGAATGTCTGGATATGTCTGACGAGCATGATGTGCTAGCTGAGTGCTTCCGGGATAATTGTGAAGCATGTATCGCTGCGCTTCAGTATCTTGGGAGAAAGTCTGATATGGCTTGCTTGGTGGCTGAGAATTTGTCAGTATCTTTGGATTTGAAGCTTAGCGTGAAGTTCTAGGAATATATTGTTAGGGATCTATAAATATGCCGTTAGGGATTGTTAATTCCCGCGTAATTTATGATAGGATTATGAACATATCTCGCTAGATCTACAATTGCCGGTATCTTCCCTTATTCTTATCACCCGAACACTAGTAAGTACTATATATATCGTGCTAGTAACAGGATAAGTAAATTCGAACGAAGCGATAATAGTAATAATAGAAAATGCTGCTTCGAAACTTTGTATCGATAACATGCAAATCAATATCCGTCTTGTCAGTATTTGATAGGCCTAGATAATTTAATAAGGAATTGATTACTGAATACTACCTATACTACCTTTAAAATACCTCGATAAGGTGCGAAATTGAGTATTTTACATTTTATATACTGTATTTTATAGGCCGCGATAAATTAGCAAGAAATAAGCATTGCATATTACCTACACTATATTTAATGCGCCCCGCAATCGTGAAACTAATAAACTCGTACGTAGTGCTATATTAGAGATGTACGGGAATGGTAATATTACTATTATGCTGCCGGTAGAATAGGAAACAACTGCCAAGCGTGTATTGGTTAAGACAATTTCGAGAATGCGGGCTAGACGTACGAAAGAACACCGACACTTCCTACCTGCCCCGGAGAGCTACAGAGGCTTATCGGCCAGCATGGCGCAGCCCTTCCAAGGCTTCTAACACCCATAGGTTGGTGAGACCTACTCGCAACCTAGTTCCAAAGCTACGACTCCTATTCTTATCTACGACATAATTGGTGTTAAATCGCCCGAATTGATGCTAGGAGCTGCCGCGCCTTTTTCTCGATATAATTTCGAGGAATATAGGCAAGGCGCCGTGTAGGTGCGGTTCAAACAATATAGTCAGTCTTAACAGTAGGCCTTTTAGATCAAAATTCTCGTTGTTTCTCTTTTATCCAAAATTCATGAAAAGATCGGCTCTATAAATACGTAGACACGGAGTCTTCGTAAGGGGGCGGGTTAAGAGGACGGAGGGGGATAATTCTTAATTGTAACAGTCGAGTTTATCTACTTGTTTTACACAGTAGAGGCTTTAAGATCTCAAATATAACTAAATCAAACTGTCAGCCCAGACTTTGAAAGTTAATTGACTTGGTCGTACCATCAGTTCCCTCTCCCCTTGCAATTCTTATGAATAAACTATTAATTACCAGCCCGCAGAATCAGCTGTCAGGGTGGTGAGTTGGGTGGTAATGTGGTTTTGCCAATTAAAATCCGCCTACCCAGTTCTCAACCCCTACCGTGACTGTTCATAAGGATACGTACAAACGGAAGTAAGGTAACTGCACCTGTTGGATGGTTTCTCGTCAATGAAGGATTTGATGTGTCCAGTGAACGTCCGAACGCGACGTTCGAGCTACCAGCTCCTGCAAAAAGCCATTTAAGTTCTTGAATCAGCAGCAAAGAACGGCGATTACTCAGTTCGCACTACTCTCGAAACGGTGGACGGCGTAGGGGATTTGTCGAGCAACGGCATTTCAAAAGGTACAAGTCCTCACATTGGAAAAAATGCAAATTATGGAAAAAGGAACTTCACGGTTGAAGCAACACGCTAAGAACTACAAATAGCCGATTGAACCAAGCAAGGTAGCCCGGACAGAGGAGGTTCTCGCCGGTGGTCTCTCCTATAGTCTAGCAAGAGGATCGTTACCAAGCAATCCAAAGATGTAAGCATCGTGGGGATATTTGAATGTTTTCCTCTTCCTCTTATTGCACTCGTGTGTACCTAGTGAACCAACGCTAACGTCGACTAGACTGTAGACAATAACATCAAATACGGATGGATGTTGATTGGCCCCTCACACCTATGACCCTCCAGGACGTGTTTCTACCCCATGTTATTCTGAGCCAACTAGTTGTCGCTCGGGCTGACTTTGTGTGGAAGAACTGTTACAATTTAATTTCTTTTTAACGGTTTGACCATGTGTATGAAAGCCTTTGAGCTAGCAGGGACTGTTAGGATCTACAGGAGTGTGAACCTACATACAGGACTTGAGAGAGGTAGACCCGTCGTTGAGATGTTCCTATTAGCTCGCAGTAATGGCTTCCGGATGGCGGCGTCGCCAATCTAACGCGAACATCAGGATCCTGTTTAATCTCTTTCCTATCTCTCTGCACGGTCGATGTACTAATTATGATAGAATAATACTATCAAGTCTATAAACATCCTCCTGAGGAAATGATTACTAGCGATCTATTAAAGTGCACCTTCATTGCCACCCGTACTGCTCCTTATGCTCCCAAATGTATTGGTCATGTGTGGCTTTACCTTTCCCGTACGATGGGAAGCGTCATCCGCATTGGAGCGATGCAACGGTTGGCGGGCTCTGCCCACAATTTCGGTACGCTTGCGCCGAAGAACATCAAGAATACGGCGTAAGAGTGTGTAGCAGTTAGGAATATTCGACACGATCACAGCTGTAGATGCCTCCCTTACATACCAGTAAATCCATTGAATGCTGGCGATATTGGCAAAGGAGTATACACGATTTGCTATCGCGCATGCGATCTGCTTACTGTGAGCCATGATACAACAACCATGCGGGTATGGAATGCCTCACTACGAAAATGCCAAGGCCAAAAGCACAGCTTAACAGAATCTTTCTAGTCATTATTAGCACGGTCCGTATATTGGGAAAGAATGTGCGTACTTCAAAGTCGACATCTTCGACTTAATGATCAACGGTATTGGGATGAAGAGCATGGCAATATCCGATGATACGTTGAATACGAATGACATGATTAAATGGTGCTTTGCAGTAGTGCATTGAGCTTTCTCATGTCAGTATTGAGAAGCAAGAGGTTTAAAAAAAGGTGGATACCTGAATTTCCCACCTTCACGGCCCAGTAATCGGACACTGGACGGCACCAGACTGCATACATGAAAATTTCTATGACAATCCAGCTGAGTGCAATATAGACCATCATTATTTTCACAAAAACCGCTTCTTTGAGTCCTTTGCTTCATGCGGAAACAGTGTATTAGTCAGAGTATTACGTAGGTGAGCTTGGGAATTACTCACGTCAGTCGGTAATAGATAAGAATCAGGCAGGATTTGCAGCCCCATTGCACCAGTATCATGTTTTGCTCAACAATCATGGCAACCTTGCTGGCGTAGATGCGATCTTCGATGTCTTCAGCTGTAAGACCCTCCAACCCTGTCGGCGGGAGTATATTGGTTTCCTGGTGCCTTGATTGTATGTTCACCCATATGATGAGATTGATATACAACCCCTTTCAAGGTCAAGACCGCCCAACCAACTATATCAAGGAAAGAAGAGCAGCTCACATATACAAGGAGCATCAGATAATCCTCGAGTAAGAAGTGTTTTGGCCCTTTTAAGAGAATCGACCTGGATATACTAGACATCCGTGTTAGGCGCAGATAGAATACCATGTTACAAATGCTGCTAATACTTACAACCGCCATACCACGACAACTGTAACAAATGACAGCCATATCCAAGTTTCAATTAGCCGGATGTACATGTTGTCATGATACACTTGTCTTGACCCAATATAAGGACCGTTGAGTGGTAGTTGAACATATGGGGACAGATCTATCTATACGTGAAGCGACAGTTAAAACTACTTTATAGAACTAAGCTAGGGTATTACACCATAGTAACCCATCGCCTGACTTAACTGATCCTTGGGCAAAGGAACCTCTTCTCAAAAACTGGAAACTGGAACCAACAGCCATCGGCACGATTGCTGGTGTGCGAAGTGGCACCAAGGATCACTTCCATTTGTCCAATTATCTTTGAGCCATCCTGTTCGCTTAGGTTCGTAAATCCATGGCTCAAAGGATTTCCCCCGCTAATCTGCTCTGTTGCAGCCGATAGTGAGTAATTACAATCTAGTACGTCATGGCCCCAGACGTCCAGGCCCTTTTAAATCCTAAGAGCCCTTCTACAATGGGCGCGTATCGGGCAGGCGGGTTATAATCATCGGTGGGGATTTGCGACCGAATGGTTATTGGTTATTCGCAACTTATCACGTGATAATAACAATTTCAATATAGCCCAGAGAATCAACCTACTTGGGTTTAATACTTGGGATATGCCAGGCTAACTACTTGCTAAGGGTAATTTATGGCGAGATCTAAATTTTCCCTTGGCTATGTGATTAGGGCTGAGAAGACGTTCATCCCGAACTCGGGGTGCGCAGGTACTGAACGCAGACTTCCCGTAATGTAGTGTATATGAATCTCTTTACAAGCTCCTAGAAAGGCATGGCGTGATCCCGTGTCCCTGTGTATTCCTAGGATCTCGACTGGACGTTCCTGGATCCTTCGTGCCCAACCCCTGGGAGTGAGTCATTGGTTAGTCCCAGGGATCCCCCATGTTCCCAGTATTCGAGCCCAGAAGGCCAGGAACAGATGCAAAGCGTATGTTTCTTTTTCGGTTGAAATATTTTCCGGCGGGTGACCCCACTGATCGCCCACCAGCAACGGTCTTTTCGAGGACCCAACTCGTCGTTCCCCGGAGCTATACAGTTCACTCCCAGGAGCTGTAAATCCTCCGGGAACTATGATTTTGACTCGATTAACCTGGTGTCGAAGAGAATTCAGCTTTACTACGGTCGTCGCACCGTCTACCTGAGGGGCCACTAAGGAAGTGATGTAGCATCGCTTTGCGCGTGCCGAGCTGTCAGCGAGCTTAAGCGAGATGAAGAATCCACATTTCCCTCGTCAATGCGCGATGATTCGCCTTGAAGCTCGGATGGCTCGTCGCCAAACAAATAGCTCCCTGAATCAAGAATAGACTAAGGTAGGGAGTAAATTAAGCAAAGCGATATATCAACTTCCAAAAGGCAACATATAAGCATGATAGGATTGGTTTATAGATCCACCTGTATATGGGTCTAACCCAAGGAACCCGCTAATACCGGTAATAACCCAAGAAACCCAGAAAAGCCCCAATTCCAACCCTAACTTCCCTTTAAGATCCTCAAAAAAAAATTTCATCGTGACCGTGCATGGGGGGTGCCGGCCCCCGATGAAAACATCAGGTGGGAATACATTGTTTCTTCTCATGCTCTGTTCTTCTTTTCCCTAGCCGGGTTTTCTTGGTTAAATAGACTCTCTTCCTTTAGATTGAATTACCTTGTAACACTTTCAGCAAAACATAATGAATTTTTATAGCAATCTCATTTTAGTCCAGGAAGATGCGCTAGTGCTGCACGTAGTAAACGTATATTTCTTTAACCACCAGCTGGAATACGTTGAGGTGAGGGATACGATCTAAAGGGAATGACGGCGGCCAGCAATGGAGTAATATTGAAGATGTCTAATTATCTAAGATAACGCTCGAGGGGAAGTGTGTTATACAAACTTCCCGAATATCCACGATACCGTATAAGACTAGTGTGTCTCAGGGAGGACGACTTAGTATCTATCAAGCCTCAGAGGCATTAAAGACTGCAAAACTCAACATTGAATGCCTAGAAAACAGGGACTACCGGCCATATGATTTCGACATAGAGACCTTAGATGTAACATTAAGCTACATCAACGCGCAAATCGCGAACAGACGCGTAAAATGAAGCTAGACAGACCGTGCTGCTGGCGCAAAACAGGATGCATGATAGGGGTGCAACTTGAGGTTCAACCCCCAAGATTCGGGTTGAACCCCTGGCCTCAATAGTCAGCGATCATTGGCTGGTTAAACCTGAACGCGTGACTTTGCCCCATGGGGGCCATTCCGACCAGATACCTAGACTAAGGCCGCAACTCGCAAGGAATAGAACGGAACACGAGGAACGGACCTCGTATTCTGTGCGTGGCCGGCGCTTGGCAGCGCTTCGGGAACGATCCGACCTGGTGGAAGGTCCAGTTGAGGAACAATTTGGCAGGACCTCGTGGTATGTGATGTTGCCTGTCTCAAAAGAGAGCACACAGTCTGTCATTCTTGATCTTGTTCAAGTTCTTGTTCTTTCCCGGTATCTTCAACCAGCACTTCTCACTTTCCCGCCCTGTCTGGTGCTACTGCCCGAAACATTGCACCGAGTATTGTGGGATGCGGCCCCTGCCGATTCATTGAAACGGCTGGCTCAGCATGCATGATCCAGGCGCTAAAGTATCGGACGATTCAAGTCGAGCGGTGGGCAGCACTACTAGCAGGCCGCTTCAGCTTCCGCCTGTGCGTTTCCAGCAGTGGAAAGTGCATTGCCAATCCCGGCTGACAGCGCCTGCCAGTATTGGGGGCTGAAAACCAGCCCATGCTCTAAATGGCTTCTTGGCAACCAGAAGTCATAAATGGCCCGCATTCGTCCGTCGCTGAAAGAAGCCAATGGAAACAGCAGAATGAAGGCTGCAAAGCAAAGGATCCTGCAGGCAAGGCTCAGCCATGGCCCACACACAATGGCTTTGAGAGGGTTTGCTATTCCCAGCCCTCTCAGGAACCGCATTCCCTATAAGAACGGCTGAAGGGCCTCTGTCTCCAACAGGGCCTGAGTCCGCTATTGTCCGGGCACCTCAATATAATATGTCTCCGCCAACTAATAATCACCACGCTGATTGCAACCCGGTCCCGGAGAAAGGTCCTCAGTCGCCAGAGCCAGTGCCAGTGCCAGTCCAAGAGACGGAGACGCCCGCCGCATGGGGCATTGGCTGGAGGTGTCCGGCCCTGATGGTCGGGCTCGTCATTTCCGGTGCGCTGCTGTCCGTTGGTCATCATTACTACTACAAGAGCTTCGACGGCGCTCGCGTCGCGTCTCGCGAGGAACAAACGTGGGCGATCCGGATCGGGACTGGCTTTGCCTTTTTGATCAAATCATGCCTGGTGTCCGCTGTTGGGCTCGCAGCGGTGCAGGAGACCTGGGCCACCCTACGCCGGAAGAGTGTCCGGCTTAGTGGGATCGATAGCATGTTTGCCGTCCGGGACAGCCCTCTTGCTTTTCTCACCCTGGACTTGTGGATATATGGAAAGACGCTGACCGGGCTGGCGATTATTTCCTGGTATGTGCACCGCCATGTCTCGTGGTGAGCCTATGACTGATTCACGATCCGACCAGGCTGATTCCCCTGACGGCGATCGTTACACCTGCAACCTTGAACGTGGTTACGTATCCAGCCCAGGACAAGATCGAGCGGCTCGTTCCAAGCGTTAACTTCGACCCGTCATTCTGGCGTAATGAGGCACAATTCGATGAGATGTGGCACATCACCTCCCCCTCTGCCAACATGACCCGCGTCTTCGTAACCACGGCCTCATCGGCCCAAGTGCTTCCAGTCCCTGCACCAATCTCCAACTCGTCTTACGAACTCTCATTCTGGGGCCCTTCGTACAAATGCCAACGACTGAGTGAAGCTCTCGTGGAGATAGACGGGGTGACGCAGAAACTGTGGGATAGCGAATTTCCAGAGCCGCAGTTCCAGACAACGAGGATTTACATGGGCACTGCACCTTCGGATCTCAACAATACCCTCTTCATATCAGCTGCAGGCAGCAATCCGCTGTGGAATGACAACGCCACACAGCCCACTGAGCTTGTCTGTCAGCTCTGGAATACCTCCTACGTGGTCGACATGCATTTCGCCAACGGCATTCAGACGCTGACACCAGTCTCAGTAGACCACGTCGCCTTTGCCAATTGGAGCGAAGGGGCTGCTTCTAGCTCTGCAGCGCCTTCATACTCAGAATCAGATCCAACAGTGAATGGAGGCTTTTACGTAATCCACATGATCCTCTCTGGTCTTCTCCAAGGTGAACTGGTTCAGAGTAAGAGAGCGGGAGTGTTGGAGAATAAGACTGTTGCATCTTCGACCACGTACACCGACACGTCACTTGCCTACACCGGCCTCTTTGCCTGTCCAGAATTATGGAACACCAGCAGCTATTATTATAAATATGGCAACGACCTTACTACTTCGTGCCGGAACGGAACCCTGGCCCAGGCAATCGAGGACCTGAGCCACAATTTCACTTACAGCCTGCTCAGCCTTAATGGCGGAGACACCACCGTCAAAGTGACGGACTTGACCGACCGCAACTACTATTTCTACGGCAGTACGACCCTGCTAGGGGCCTATATGAGTGCGCTGGCCGTCACGATTGCGTGCGTCGTCGTCGGCTTCTTCGCCCTGCGACGAAACGGCGTCCCCCAAAACAACTCGTTCTCAAGTGTCTTGATGTCGACGCGGAATCCGGAGCTGGACCGCTTGGCCGTCGGTCATTGCTTGGGATCCGAGCCGCTGAAGGGGGATATTGACAAGGTTCGGCTGCAGTTTGGGGAGATTGAGGGCGCGAATCTGCGGCATAGGCATGCGGCGTTCGGGACCAAGGGGTCGGTGACAGCCCTCTCCAAGGGCGAGAATTACTATTAGGTAGGGCTAGGTAGAAGAATGATGCCACGGTCGTAGTGCCGTGGCCAGCGACGGCGACCGTGGAAACTGTTGTGACCCTCCGCCCGTGGGGTTTTCGCACCAGATTTCTTTCAATGGACCAAGTCATTCTGGCTATCGATGTAATCATACCCGAACTCGTCGAAGATGCGAAGAGCGTTGTTTCTACGGAAGGCAGTCGTGTTGTAGCAAACATGCCTCCGAGCTGTATTCCGACTAGGATTCTAATGTAGTGCCGATATGACAAGGCTGGACCGATCACCGCAACATTTGTGTTCTATAACCCCTTCCAGCTATGTACTATTGCAGTTCCATCTGGCATAGTCTAAATCTTGGCCTTTGATTCCTGTTCTAGAAATCCCTAGAGGCTTTGCGATTAATGTTTGGCTGAAGACCATTTCTAGCAATTCTCTGGCCCTAATATAAGCGTGATTGTTAGATCGCACACATATCAGTAAAGGTAGCTCTTTGTCAAAAGATACATGCATAGTGATCTCATCTTCGAGACAAATAACACATGATTGAGACGGGCCGCATAAATCTCCACCTCTTCCTTCAGCCGAGAATCAAAAGTGAATTTAGTGACTACGATTGAACAAGATTAATTTCTCATTCTCCACAGCTGCATTGGCGCCAAGGGGCACTGTCCACGAACCAACACCGAGAAGTATCTTGCTTGGCCTGATTTTGGCGGGGCTGAGTCCAGTAGTTTCTGTACCAATTTATCTGCAACATCGAATGAGACATGTCCTTAACTAAAATTGAGTTCAGAAAAAAAGACGCCCCCAAATCCTTACGGCAACAGATGAAGTCCGCCTTGTAGCCTTGAGCGGCATGTGCGCATTATGGATTGTCGTTAATTTACAGCAGATCCTCGTGGCGCTCCAAACTTTGTTTATATTAGGAAGGTTACGCTAAGTAAGTGGATATCTCATCAATGCCTAAACTCCAACTCCTTATCTTCCCCTCTTCTGACCTTCTCATTCCCCCTTCCTGCTTTGAGTTCATATGGTAAATGAAATGGAATCACTCGCACCGATCAAACAACCCATCGCCATCCGTCCGGAACAGGTTGTTTCATCGACCACAACAATTCAGGTGAAGCAACATAGCGCAAGCTGGTCTAGCGGCAACTTCACAATTTCAAGTACTCCAACTGCTGAAAACCCTCTTTCAAACAAGCTCTTTGGCGTCGAGGGTGATTTTGCGTCTTGGTCTCAGCGACGACATTTTCGCGACGCCTCAGGGCTTCCCCTTTTCGAGATATCTCGGAAAAAGACGGGAGTAACATGGTATCTTCAACTTCCCGGAGAGGGCAGCAGTAAAGAAAATGCTTCCGAACCTATTGCTACGGTTGTACCGAAATGGAGTGCTCTCAAAGACAAGTTTGACGTGCATCTTCGAAACGCTGCTGCAAATGGAGAAGATACAATACTGGCGGTTCGCGGACAGAATGTCTGGAAGTCCAAGACGAATGTCTATCACCATGGGAATTTGGTGATGACGGTAAAACTGACGGATGTGGCTGCGGTGTACCTACCCGGAAAACGACCGTCATGGGAAGTCGTGGTGGCGGAGGGGATGGACCTTTCGCTGGTGAGATGGCTTGAATTCTGCCCAGGGGTTCCATAAGGTTTATACGGTTTCTGACACATGATAGGCCTCAGTTCTTGCTGTTCTTCTAGCTACGATGTTATACCAGAGCAGTGAGGCACGATCAGATACCCTTACGAGCTCGAGTTACTGATACACAAAGCAGGTGGCAAAGGGAAGGCGCCGGCGAAGAATGAGGATCCCTGTGAAGGAAGCAATGGACAAACTTGAATAAATAGACAAAAAGTGTGTAGACCGAGAGTACAAGAGCTACATGAATGTGGTGATCGTGGTCATCTAGCGGACATATTGGCTAGCGGATAGGAATCACGAGAAGCACTATATAAATTCTTAAACTCGATCCTAGATATGAAGTCCTGGGGTGAGGCGTATCACAAGCTACCATTCTCCAAGGCGGCTCTTGAGGCTAGTCTGGCCAAGAATAATATGATGATCGACTGGTAGTATAGCGCGAAAAGCTTTATTTATTATCTTCCGAGAGAGAGCAGATTACGCAGGTTCGCTTTCAAAAGGTTAAGCCCAATCCGTGAAAACATATATAATCACTAAAATATTTGCACAAGAAAAAGATTTACGACATCTACTAAGTGTTGTGAGGGCCCGGATCCTACCCCTGCAGGGTGGTTCCAAGTTTTAGATCTCTCTCTCCGTGTGTGGGGGTGTGTCTCCAGGCTATCTCCACATTGATCAACCCGTGGATAATTTTAATAAGTCTCAATACTGGAATTATTATGCATCACGTCACAGCCTCGATTCATACTATGTCCATATGCTGTCGGTTGATCCATCACGTTGATTAAATATATCACTCAGAAATTAAATATATCACTCGGCCGTCAGCACTTCAGGACTTATTTTCTAAGCTGTACAATCACATCACCCTCCTCTGCTAGACGAAACCATACGTAGGCTCTAATCCAACGGGGCCATTCAGTTTGTTCTGACTCTCCGCCAGGGCTTGTGGAGTGAATGAGGTCGATAGAATGGAGGCTAGGAGCTTGAAATAGTAATGAAGCCCGTGCGAGGTGAGCGAGCAGTTTCTCAGGACGTGTTCGGTGATGTTTTTGAACGAGCCGTTGAAAGCTTCCTTCACTCGGGGAGATATTTGTTGAAGACCGTCCAAGCTGGTGAAGTCGCAGCAAGATTCGAGGATTTGACAAATAATTTCGGTTGGGAATTTTGCGAAGGGATCCATCGTCGGCGAGATTGATAAATTCATGAATATTGTGAATATCTGTAGGGCGAAGGGGAATGAAAAGGAAGAGGTTGAGTATTTATTGTCGAGGCCAAAATCCAGGGATCCACAATTGTTTGTCATTGTTCGTTACTACTAAGCACGTAATTACCGCCCCATGACATGAAAATTGCCAGAGTGTGTGGACTTTCTGAAAAGGACGATGGCACCCAAACCAGAGCATCGTTTGGAAGCGTATGGTTGCCTGGAACATCCCTGGCTGAAGGAACATCGAGAAAATTCTTACTCATTGGCACTCATCAGAGAAACCGGCTCCACATCCACATCACCCAATTCCTTGAAAGTCGCACCAAATTCAGTTATGGCAAGACATCAGAAGTGCGTTCCGATATCAACGATTCTTTGGCGTCTGGGAATTGGGACTTTCTTGATCGAACTAAGCCTGAAAAGGCGACAGACCTCCCAATAAGAAACACGATTTATACCGCACTCAAATCACGCACTCTGCCTTCCCGTAGCATTAGTTCCGATAACTATGAAGCCATCGCTAGGGACACCGAAATTTCTACTTATGAAAGAACGGTTCTTCTACCAAAGAAGAGCAATACCCCAATTTCATCGACTGAGAGATGGCCGGCCAGATGACCTGAGAGCCCTTCCTACAATCCAAGTACAAGTTTCACTCCCCTAAGAAGGGACTACGTCTCCAAGGAATTGCGCAGCTCCTTCCGGGACAAGGCCGCCCTGCTATATCATGAGGGACAATGGGATGATTTACTTGATCAGATGCACACTCTGATAGAGAAAATCGGCCCAAATGATCCAGAGTATAGCGAATGTTTGGGCATCATGGGCCTGGCACTATTATTCTGCTCGGGTCAGGAGAGACGGGCCGAAGTCATTCTTCAACGAGCAAAACAAACTAGCAAGGAGAGCCATCATGCGGGTCTCAACTACTTGCTTGCCAGGGCTTACATCAGGCAGAATAAGAATGATCAGGGCGCCGCACACTTGCGTCAAGCTTTACATGACCTGTTGCAAGAGTCAGGTCCAGATCAAGAGCTGAACTTTGAAGGATATAATCTTGGCCTCATACTTCTAACGAATTTCAGGACGAAGCCGGAAGGCCTAGAGTTGCTCAAACATGTGCAGAACCAATCCTATATAATGTGGCCACAACATCCGGTGGGGCTGAAAGCCTTGACCGCGCTCGATGCCCATCGTGCCTGATTGGTCAGTAGGATGGATCTACTAGGGCTATACGTCAAAAGCTTCGATGCCTGAGACGGAGACTTGGAGCCGCTCTCAAGGGCAGAAGTTCTACTGTTAAATGTATTGTACGTACTAGAGACCAGGACAGAATTAATAACAAGAATGGATACCGAGGGTGACCGAGGAGAATGAAAATGAGCATTAAATGCAGAATATGTCGTATGCCTACAGCTCCTCGCGATTCGGGTGATTCTTGCCCCAACTATAGCGCACTCACCCTTCTCACCCCCGGTCGCGCGACTTTAAAGCGGCGTTCACCCTAAACTTACCCGGATGACTCCCACCCGACTACTGGCCGCACATATGCCACACACCATACAGAGTAGTGAGGTCTGATCAACGGCCTTTGTAAGTATACTTACTATATAACTCCTTTTCATGTTAGATTCAGTACATACGACCATAGGGTGTGGAGAACAGGGCTTCCCGTCCGCTCAGCCGTACTTAAGCCACACGCCGGTAAGTTAGTAGTTAGGTGGGTGACCACTAGCGAATCCTTACTGTTGTATGTTTTTCTTTTTCCTTTTGTTAAAGACAAGCGCTAAAATAGGATCTTGACAACGTAACATTCTCACATAGTTCGAATCCGTGGTATCAGTACACCAAAGCACAAATCTGTCCACGATGGGTCGCTGTGCCAGCTGCGGTAATAAATCCAGCCAAAGACGGCGAATCTGTAGTATGGGTATGCCGCCATCAAAGCTGACAGGAACAGAAAGTTTTCTATTAACATCAGGAAAATCCTCAAGATTAACGTATACAGTCCCATTCACAGCAATCTTCAACATTGCCGCGCCCGGATACGGTCCAAAGAGGAACCCAATATTCCGGCAGTTAATCGGTGGGATTCCCGTAAGTCTCTCTGCCTCATTGCGGCTTCGTCAAATATGCCCAACTGACCATGCCTTTGCTATAAGTTACTTGTTTGCTGTGGTGGCTACTGATGCTGTATGTGCACCGAGACAGAGAATAGTCGTTTCTGCGTTGTAAATTATTCAGGCCGCTACTTGAACGCTCGAAAAGTGACCACGTGCTGAGGCATCTTCCGGCCCATCTCTCTTAAAATTGAGCTTAGTTACATGCCGTCATTCCCGAAATTAAATTTGACTTCCAGGTGCAGACATGGTATCTTTACAAGAAATGCTCGGTCGAACCACGGTCGGACCGTTCTTTTTTTGGCGGGAGCGTATTGACCTTCCTTTTCGTGGAGACCGAGTGGAGCGCGATGGCATCTCCACAAAATGATCACGATCCGGAAAGCCATAGTGGAAGCTCGGCAAGACAAACTTCAACGCGTATCGACTTTCTTTGTGCAAGCTTTACCTCTTTAGCGCTGATCGCTCTTCTTATAAAATTCTGCCTGATGTAATAAGAAACTGCATCCATCTTTAATGATTTACTGCTAAATGCGACAAAGCGGGATGCGAATCCACAATTATATAGTTACATCCCTCACATCGCTCTTGGACCTTCCCACTTTCCAAAGCCCCCTTATAAAAGTGCCGGCTTGTTCTTTTCGCACTTCATTCCTCTAACCTTCAAAATGTTTAACCAGCACACCAAGTATGTCATTGCCAATGGAATTCTTCGTCACAGAATTAACCCTTCTCCCTCTACAGGAAGACCTATACCCTTAATACCGGCGCTAAAATCCCCGCCGTCGGTTTGGGAACATGGCAGTCCAAGCCCAATGAGGTCCGTGAGGCCGTCAAGAACGCCCTTCTCGCTGGATACCGTCATATCGATACTGCTCTGGCCTATGGCAATGAGGCCGAGGTGGGCGCGGGTATCAAGGACTCCGCCGTGCCCCGCGAGGAAATCTGGCTCACCACCAAGCTGGACAACACCTGGCACCACTGCGTGAACAAGGGCATTGACTCCTCTCTCAAGGACCTCGGTACTGACTACGTCGACCTCTACCTGGTTCACTGGCCCAGCTCCACCGACCCTGAAGACAAGTCTAAGCACCTGCCCGACTGGGACTTCATCAAGACCTGGTAAGGGAAACTTAGACACACATTTAGCGAAGATCATAGACTAGCCCTTAACACTGAATACAGGCAAGAGATGCAGAAGCTGCTCGCCACGGGCAAGGTCCGCAACATTGGTGTCTCCAATTTTGGCATCCGGCATCTAGAGAAGCTCCTCAACGACCCGAGCACCAAGATCGTCCCCGCCGTCAACCAAATCGAGCTGCACCCCAACAACCCATCCCCCAAGCTAGTTGCATATAACACCTCCAAGGGTATCCACTCCACCGGCTACTCATGCCTAGGCTCAACCAACTCCCCTCTCTACAAGGACCCCACTCTCCTACAGATCGCAGAGAAGAAGGGCAAGACCCCTCAGCAAGTGCTCTTGGTCTGGGGTATTACCAAGGGCTGGAGTGTCATTCCCAAGTCTGTCAGCAAGTCTCGTATTGAGGCCAACTTCGATATCAACGGCTGGAACTTGACTGCGGAAGAGGTGAACCAGCTAGACAACCTTAAGGACCGCTTCAAGGTCTGCGGTGACTCCTGGTTGCCTATCAAGGTATTCTTCGGCGATGATGAGGAAATCGCTCGCCATGATAATGTATTATCAGTACATAAGCTTTAGATACCAAAAGAATGATTTTTCCAAGCAGTAACACATAAGATAAAGTCGCTTCCTACTTTTTTCGTCCATACTCAATGGCTCATCGCCAACATCAAACTCGTCCGTTGGAAGTTCCTCGCCGTCGTTGTGTGGCATCGACGCACCTGCTTGCTTTCCCTGTAGCATAGCCACACTGCCAACCGTTTGTTGCACCGAAGGAGCCTGATATTTATCACGATAAGCACATTATTATATTGTGAGTTAGGTATGCTCGAATCAGTGTGCTGATGTAAAATTGGGTAACTTGCATGTATAGGGCGGTCATGAATTCGAGAAACAATCTTGCCAACCAGGAGGACTAAGTACTTTCTCTGTATTTTTACAACCACCGCTAAAATCCTACAGTTTCTCCATAGCACGTGCTGATGATCCGGCCGAAAGTTGAACTGTCAGGATCATCCCCAAATGTGATGCCCTCCAGGAGGGAGATGAAGCCGCGGTACGTGTTTCCGCCCAGGTGGCACGATTTAGCTAACTGTGCTTTTACGGATCGCAAAAGACGAAGTGGAATATCTCACTCATGGGTGGCTTCCTGTGAGAAATCGTCCTACACAGGAGATTAGGGAGGTGTCACCGTCGAAGGTTGACATACAAAAGGAATGCCTTCTTTTTCCAGACAACCTCGGACCGAGCTCGAAAAAAACCTGGGTCGGTATTGGTGCCTTGAAATCCTTTCGGGAGCGTCTCTCATACGGCCATGTACTTCAGAATTTCCAACTGTCGTGTCTGGTATAGAACAGCTCTGTTTGAAGATACAAAGAACTGAGATTCTCGGCCCTTCGCGTCACACCAGTGCAGAGCAAAGACGCTTCCTTACAGGCGTTCCATCCACTTACCAGCACGAGGTTGATAAGGCATTGAGCGGCAATATTGACTACGTACCTGGTTGACATCTCACAGAGAGTGGGATAAGTCAAGAATCCCAAGGACTTTGTAAAGTCTCCAAAAGATATGGAGGTAATCAAGTCATGAAACAATCTGAATTATCAAGACCAGATAATACGCAGCGTTAAATATTCCATGGTGTTGCTTCAAGCCAGGCTGATGTAGCGGTAGGTTTCATGACCCCATGACTTGTTGCCCGAAGCTAATAGACTCTTCGTCACAAAGGCGTGTTTCACAGCATCAATTGCTCGCCTCACACTTCCGAGATTCCGTGTCTTCTGGATATTGGCCAGCCGATCCAGTACAAAGCGTCTGTGTTCTTCATTTTCCAGGCCTGTGTTCCCAAGCACAAACAGAGGCCATAACAAAGTAGCCATATCAGGAAGTGTGGAGATCAGTTTGATCATCGACGATATAAGACGGCTTTTACACCCTTCAGATAACCTGAGGCTCTTCTGGTCGTCGTCTGGCTCATCCTCGAGACGTTCATTAAGGTAAAGAAAGGCAGCTAGATGTTTGATGTGTGCAATCCTCTCGAGGTCTTCTCTGCCCGTGGAATGTTGAGGAAGCGTCTGTTTCAAGCCAAGAAGGGCGGTGCTAATCTTTAATGATATTTTAGTATAGTGTTGAGTCTCCGCGGGTGTTAAACGTCGGTATTTCTGTATCTGTAGTTATCTCGTGGTCAGGAAAAATTTTCTATAGAGTGGAGTATTCAAGCAGTACTTTTGCTTTTGTGGAGGCATGGATCGAGATATTGTTTATCAAAGTCAACAGGCCACGCGAGCACCCCATCAACATATCGATCTGGCAGGTAGGTCAGCATTCATACAGTGAAGTAATCATAAATGCGTCGTACTTCTTCGAGATTTTCGCTTTCAGACCACAACTCTGAGATGTCATCTTGATGCCAAAATTCAGACGCGGTACGGCTCATGATATTATGAGCTACGAAGTACATCCTGAAAAACTTCCATAAATCGGATGAGCCGTGAGACGTTGTGTAGTCGATAAGTTGCAAGCCGCCATGAAGATGTGTCATCCATGAAGGAGAGCATCCATCTGATATCTACGGTTCACGTTAACAAAAAGGAACTGCAGAAACAAATGAAGCAAGAGACGTACGTCGTGAAAGCACAGCATCAGGATCGAAGCTACCGTGCCATCGTCGTGTACACCAGCGGAAATTTCCTGTCGAAGCCCTTGTAAGGCCATATGCTTATAGTGACAGACTTGCTCGGTAAATTGATCCTTTCCCAGAAGGCATAGTTGATTTGCAGAAACTGCCAGAAGGGCGTGTCGAAGGGTGATGGAGACAAAACATAGGGGAACCACAAGGGAGATGTAAGGATTATACGATTCACTTAGAGAGCAAGATGGGCTGATACCGCGGATAAAATAATCAAGGAGATAGGTCTCCGTGTCCGGAAAAGAATGAAGGGGGTGGTAGATGGAAGTTCGGATCGAAAGGTCCGTACAGCGGTCTATGCTGTTAGGGCGAATCTGGGCCGAAGAATGTGTTCGAGGAACGCCATAGGAGCCTTGAAAGTCACCCTCATTTAAATTCAAAAAGACGAAGCGGCTAGTATACTGGGTTAGAGGAAGTCCTTGGAATATACTTTCCGTTTTCCGGTTATGTGCGGTTGTGCCGGCTCTTTTCCTCCAAACCCCTTACCAAGGAGAGTCAGTAGGAGATAGCCGAAGAAGATAGCGGCAGTAAGTACCTTCACGGCCAAAGCTAATACCGCGTTGGATAGCATCCTCTCGAAACATGATTTTGAGCTCCCGGACGCATTCGAGATCAAGTCTCTCGCAGCGTCTGCATCGGGGGTGCTCTTCGGTGCATTGGATGTGTTGCTCTACTCATGTCAGCGATTTAGTTCCTCGCTTGTTATGATGAGGGTCGTAGTTGTACCTTTGCATTTGGCGCATCCAGTTCGCCTTCTGGTGTTTTGTTTTCGGCGTGGCATAGCGTTAAGGTGAAATGCGGACGGACAGATGGAGGTTCGATGAAAAGAAGACGAATGTGGATGGTGCGGGGGCATGACTCGGACCATTTGCCGAGACAGGAGATAAGGGATACCTCCTCCAATGGACGTGCAGGTCTCTCTTATCGCCAAAACTCTTGGACTGTTAACTTCGCACTGAATCATTGTAAAAACTTTTGCTAAGCGCGGGCAAATTCCCCAAAGGAATGGTTTTGTGACAAATAGCATATTTCAAGACTCATCTAACAACTCTCAAACATAGCCGCTTATAACAATTAACTGTCATCTATTCTGGGTTTATTGTGAAATATATGTTGTCCGAATATGAAAGACAAGAACTCGCCCGCTACGTAGTGTACTTGAATGTCTTTTGCTGAAAGTCGGTTTTATCAGCAAAAGCATCCATCAAGTCCCCATCCGCTTGATCCTCTCCAGGGTTAACCCCAACTGTAAGTCGGCCATTCAATCTGTGCGCAATAACCCAGTAGACTGCCATCAACAGAACGCAGACGCAATAGCAAGCCAGCATGGCAACAAACCCTCCTGTGTATGCTGGTGCTTGATTTGCTCGAAATGTCTGCGGCCCGATGAGGTTTCCGACGGCATAGCCAATATAAAGAATAGAATACTGCACGGCCTTCTTGGTATTACCCGCCGTGTTAGCCTGAGCCATGGAGATTCCCACAACGTACGGACCGAAGTATGTGTATAGCTTTACAGAAATGATTAGTCGGTTGTACAGTGCTAAGCTGGAATGTGAACTCACCAGATAGATACCAACCATCTGACCACTTAAGTTCGTTCGCGGTAAGACGTAGACAAGGATGGCACCAATTATAGGGACACAGGATGCCATCATTGTGACCAGACAGCGACGGTTGGTCCACTTAGCAGCGATCCAAGAGAAGCAGAATGCGGACAAGGTAGACATCACACCGGTCGGCATGTTAAGCAGGGACGTAATCATGGGTGAAAAGCCTAGGTTATTGATGATGATGCCGCTGAAGGTTGTGAGTCCTCCGTTGGGAATATTGATGGCGATGTTGAAGAAAAATAGAACCCATGTCTTCGGATCAATTGCCGCCTCCAGGGCCTGATCCCACTTCCATTGCCGGTTTGTGATGCCAGTTTTGTTCTCAGCCAGGCGTTGGACAGCGTGGTACTTCTCTCTATCGTTGAGGAAAAATGCATTCATAGGGGTGTCCGGGAGGAAAATCAAAGCTATAATAGACCAAAGGGTAGAAATAGAGCCTATCGACTAAGTCAGAAACATTAAGTGAAGTTCATTCAGGTCAGACGTACCAGTGATCAGAAAAAGGTATTGCCAAATAGAAAGTGCTGCAGTAGATGGAATGTGACCGACCGCCCACGACAGGAAGCCGTTGATGATGGAACTCGCCGCCGCAAATACCAGGGCATTGCGAGGGGGCTGCTCAGACTTTTTGTAAAACCCGGCAACGATAATAGAAATTGATGGAACGATAATCGCCTCCAAGCAACCTAGGCAATCTCATTTAGTGTCATTCAATCCGGTTCATCATAGCTGACCTACCCATAAAGAATCTTAAAGCCATCAGTCCGCTCCAGTCACGAGACACTGGCAAGAGAAGTGCCATGATTGACCAGCCTAACGAGCATGCAGACAGGTATTTGCCAGTGGGTAGCCTGTGGACCAGGTACGTGGATGGCCACATACCAACGATGGCCTGCCACTAGGTTAGAGAAGATGAAACCACCGTTTGAGATGTTACGCACCCCGAGAGATAAGATGGAGCCAGCCCAAGAATACTGCTGACCCACAAGATGAAGGTCATGTTTGAGGCCATAGATGGCCGCAGTACTGATAGCGACCTTATCAACCGCACCCAAGGTAGCGGTCATAAAGAGCTAAGAAAAGGTTAGCTTTCTTGCGTGCCCCAAGAGGGGGACTGGCAACATACCATTGGCAGCAGAATCCAATCCATCTTGCGTACCATCTTCTTCTCTTCTTCCGGGGACAAAGGTGCAAAGCCAGTGCTATGAGCAAGATACTCTGCTGCCTCATCCATTGCCCTAGAGATACCCTGCTTCTCTACTTCCGGTGTCTCGACAGAAACTTGGCCTTTCTGATCTGCCATTGCGAAGAAACTTGAAGAGCGAACGATATAATTGACTCAGGAGGAGGACGATGATGATGACCAGCAACAAACCGATTTGAGACAGCCCGCTGATGGCAGTCTTATAGTCGTGACTCCCTATCTCGAGCATGTCGAGATAAGGATCCGGTCCAAGCAAACTTTTCCCCGCAATGTCTTGAATTTTTGATAGCCAGTTAGGAGGCCCGTTTGTGGATACTAGCTCTGGAGGCGATTGGTGAATCGTCTAGCTGGAGACCGTGTGGACCTTCCGCGCAATGTTGGGGAAAACTTTCGAAGAAAAGGTTGTGGGGTGACCCACTTATAGATAACGGTCGCCGGCGATTGGATAATCGGCCAGCTATAAGCCGTATCGACCTTCTTCGACATTCGCATCCCAATCCCGAGTCTCTGGGCCCGAATGTTTAAACTCCGCAAGTGCTCGCTCATATTGGCGCATCGTGACGACCTTACTCTTTCGACAACGTGGTTCAGCGTTGCAATCCACCTGCAATTATAAAAGTGTTTTCAATCCCAAAGGAACCCAAGATGCAGGTGCAGAACAATTTACATTTTCTTCCAATTTTCCAAGATGACGGTTACGAAGCCGATGGTCGGAGGCGTCAGAATTGCCATCGGTACGACTTTAAAAATGCTTGCACAACCAAAAATCCTACAATAGTAGCGCTAATTATGCTCTCTTAGATCGCGGAGGCACATTCACCGATGTGTGGGCGAGTCTGCCGGGAAAGCCCGACGTCGTTCTAAAGCTGTTGTCTGTTGACCCTGGTAACTATGCCGATGCGCCAACTGAGGGTAAGAAAATATAATGCTTCTGCCAGAGCGTTTGGGAAAGCGGGCTGATAAGCTATTGTAAAGGTATCCGACGCGTCCTTTCGCTGTACCAAGGACGGGAAATACCTCGCGGGGTTCCTCTTCCGAAAGATGATCTCGAATTCATCCGAATGGGAACAACAGTAGCGACGAATGCCTTGCTTGAAAGGAAAGGAACCAAACATGCCTTTCTCGTTACCAAGGGCTTCCGCGACTTGCTGAAAATCGGATATCAATCCCGACCACGCCTCTTTGATCTAAACATCGTTAAACCCGATGTCTTGTACGCCGATGCCAGGGAAATCGATGAGAGAGTGACAATTGAAGGTTTTGATGAGGACTTGGATGGTTTGTTCAAGTCGGACAACGAGATACCAGGAGTCCTCGTGAGGGGCTCGAGTGGTGACATGATCCGCATCTTGAAGCCTCTCGATGAAGCTGCTGTGAGACAAACTTTGCGAGAACTACGATCTCAAGGCTATGATACTGTTGCAGTATGCCTGGCGCATGCCTATGTTTTTCCAGCCCATGAAAGCCGAATCGAAGAATGGGCTCTAGAGGAAGGCTTCACCCATGTGTCGTGTTCGTCTTCTGTGGCAGCCAAGATGATCAAGATGGTGCCCCGTGGAGGCTCTTCGTCAGCCGATGCGTATCTCACCCCTGAGATCAAAAAGTATCTTAGTGGATTCTCAAAAGGATTTCAAGGTGGCAATTTGGATGGTGTGCGTTGTGACTTTATGCAGTCAGACGGTGGACTTGTAAGTCATGACCGTTTCAGTGGCCTCCGAGGTATCCTTAGTGGACCTGCTGGTAAGACTAGACCTACGACTGTGGTTAGGGAACATTAGACTGATAATCAGCAGGGGGTGTTGTGGGCTATGCTCGCACATCTTACGACGATCACACAAAAACCCCAGTTGTTGGTTTTGACATGGGAGGAACCTCGACTGATGTTTCTCGGTACGGCGGCAACTTCGAACATGTCTTCGAGAGTAATACCGCTGGTGTTACTATTCAGAGCCCGCAGCTTGATATCAACACTGTTGCCGCTGGAGGTGGCTCCATTTTGTTCTGGCGAAATGGTCTATTCATAGTAGGCCCTGAAAGTGCTTCGTCGCATCCAGGCCCTGCATGTTATCGTAAAGGCGGGCCTTTGACAGTAACAGATGCCAATCTATTCCTAGGGAGACTCATTCCTCATTTCTTTCCCAAGATCTTCGGTGAGAATGAAAACCAGCCACTTGATGTGGAGATAGTGAAGAAGAAGTTCATCGCAATGACCGATGAGATCAACCGCGATACTGGAAAATCACTCTCTCCTGAAGAAGTCGCCTGTGGTTTTCTTGATGTTGCCAACGAAGCCATGTGCCGACCCATTCGGGCGCTGACTGAGGGTAAAGGGTATGACATCGGTATGTGCGATCCCAAATCCCTTTGTGGATATTTTCCTAACACTTAATAGCGAATCATAATCTTGCTGTTTTTGGAGGTGCAGGAGGTCAGCATGCTTGCGAAATTGCTCGAACACTCAAGATCTCCACAATAGTCATTCACAAGCTCTCAAGTATATTGTCCGCATACGGTAAGTCGCTTACTTTTAGATGTTTTAGGATATGTACTAATGTTCCAAAGGCATGGCGCTGGCAGACGTCGTTCAAGAGGCACAGGAGCCTATGAATGAGAGATACAACGAGACTTCTCGTGGTCGACTGGAAGAAAGACTTTCTAAACTTCAACTCGTCGTCCGAGAACGATTGATGGGACAAGGCATCCGAGAAAAGAGCATCACTTATGAGATGTATCTTAACATGAGATACCAAGGTACAGAAACCTCGATCATGGTCCTCAAACCTGCCGACGGTGACTTTAAGGGTCAGTTCAAGAAGATCCATATGCGAGAGTTCTCCTTCGTCTTTCCCGACGAAAAGGCGATCTACGTCGACGATGTGCGTGTCCGGGGCATAGGTGCAAGTGAAAGAGAAGACTGGGAGGGAGAACAACTTGGAGAACAATTGCGCACTTTCAACTTCCAACCTGTCTCCTCGAAGTTGGTGGAACGTATGGTAAGTATTCCTTGGATTCCCCACCTTTATACCCATTACTCATTATTATAGGTCCCCGTCTATTTCCAGAACACCGGGTACAAGCAAACTCCTGTGCTGGTGCTCGAAAGTTTGCTGCCCGGTCTATCAATTGATGGACCCGCTGTGATCATTGATCAGACCCAAACGCTTGTTGTGGCACCGGGTGCTGTAGCCAAGGTCCTCCGCTCCCATATTGTCATTGACATTATTTCTAATTCCACTGCAACTATTGAGCAGCCAGCTGTGGTTGATCACATCCAGCTCTCTGTTTTTGGGCATCGCTTTATGAGTATCGCGGAGCAGATGGGTCGTGCTCTACAGAAGACAGCAGTTTCTCTGAATATCAAAGAGCGACTTGATTTCTCTTGCGCTCTATTTGGACCTCAGGGTATGCTTACATGACTATTTATGTTTTGAAACCAATTGACATAATTATGCGCAGGTGATCTGGTTGCCAATGCTCCTCATGTCCCCGTTCATTTAGGATCAATGAGCTACGCAGTCAAATACCAACATGAACTGCACAAAGGCAAGCTATGTCAAGGAGACGTACTGGTAGCCAACCACCCAGAATCTGGAGGCAGTCACCTTCCAGACATAACCGTCATTACTCCGATATTTGAAAAGACAGGCTCGACTGTGGCTTTCTATGTTGCCTCAAGAGGCCACCATACGGACATTGGCGGACTTGGTGGTACATCAATGCCACCTAATTCCACAGAGCTCTGGCAAGAGGGAGCAGCTATCCGGTCCTTTAAATTGATCCATAAGGGGGTTTTCGACGAGAAAGGTATCACCGACATACTCTTGAGCCCAGGCGACTACCCTGGCTGTACCGGGAGTAGGCACATCCAAGACAACATCTCAGATCTGAAGGCGCAGATTGCTGCGAATCATAAAGGCATGGTACTGGTTCAGGCTCTCATTGAGGAATACACTCTCCCTGTGGTCCAAATGTACATGGGGGCTATCCAGTCCAATGCGGAACTGGCTGTGCGTTCCTATCTTCTTGATACACTCTCCAGACTCGGGCCCCATCTATCGGCCGTCGACCAAATGGACAACGGAACCTTGGTCAAACTCACGGTGGATATATCCAAAGATGGCTCGGCAACATTCGACTTTACTGGCACAGGGGTCGAAATGCTAAGCAACATCAACGCTCCGCCAGCAATCACCCACTCAGCCATAATCTACACGCTTCGTCTTCTAATTGGCACCGACATTCCACTAAACCAAGGCTGTTTATCGCCAATCCATGTGATCATTCCGAAAGGAAGCTTCCTCAACCCGTCAGCTGGGCCTGCCGTCTGTGCTGGTAATACGCAGACCTCGCAGCGCCTGGTCGATGTGATCCTACGCGCTTTCCGTGCTGCTGCCGCCTCACAAGGGTGCATGAACTGCATCGGGTTCTTCGGGGAGGGTGGCACCGACAGCACCGGTCAGAAGCTCAAAGGCTATGCGTATGCATTTGGCGAGACAATTTGCGGCGGCTCCGGTGCCACGGCGGCACAAGATGGCGCGTCAGGTGTGCATACCCATATGACAAACACGCGCATCACAGACGTGGAGAGCCTTGAGAAGCGGTATCCTGTCATTCTGCGTGAGTTTGCTATCCGTGAAGGGACAGGTGGCAAAGGGTATCATCACGGTGGAAATGGTGTGGTGCGCGATATTGAATGCCGGGCTCCCCTGAGTTTCAGTGTTATCACAGAACGCCGAAGTGTGCCTCCATACGGAATGGAGGGAGGGGATGATGGTGAACGTGGTGCGAACTACTGGGTGAGGAAGGCGCAGAATGAGCAGGGGGCCGATGAGTGGCGCTGGGTTAATATGGGATCGAAGAATATGGTCCGCATGCAGGCGGGAGATCGATGTGTGATTCATACGCCTGGAGGGGGTGGGTGGGGCTATGCTGGGGCAGCTGGGGATACCACTGGGCATGCCGAGGGCCGGAGCCAGAATACCTTGGTCGAATATCCAAGGGCATCCGGCAGTGTGAGCGCCTATGATGCTGCTCAACAGGCATCAAACTAGGTATCCCTTCCTATAGATAGTTACATGGACGCAAATTTGTAATATCACCAGTTTACCCTGCAATACCAGTCCACTGGCCGGCGACTCTGAGCAGGCCGATTTTGCATCTTGACAGTATCGGTTGTGAGTATCCGCTGTTGCATATCGTGATTCTATTGTACCCTACCTAGTGCTATCTAGAATGATGTGCTAGATGTATTCTCATCAATATGGCTTTTCTTTCATTCACAAAAACCTCCAGAACGCTAAAATAACGGTATTTTATGTATTGGAGGGTCGCTGAGGTTGGACCCGTGTTGCAATAGACAGGAGGAGGAAATGTCAGAAATGACGTTTGCATAGTTTGCATAGTTTGCATTGTTTAATCATTAGTAATGATCCAATATAAATTGCCAGAATTGAGGGTTTAGAAATGTAGATAGAAATATATTCCTGGTGCGCCCGCGACGTAGAGCTCTTATTAAATTAAGTCACCGCCGTTTCCTATGAACCACTAACCTAGGCACTGCCTATAAGCAGTCCTACGCCGCCGCCGGCATCTCAGGCTACGGCCTAGGGTGAGAATGCCTAGTCTGACCGGCTTAGGAAGCGCCGGAGAGCCCTCTAAAATGCCTCAGGATGTATTGGATAGCTCCGTATATAGGAAATATACGAGAATTTATTGCTTTCTCATACTTTGTTTCCAAATTTTGCTAGAATAGCTGGATTACTTCAAATCCGCAGGGTTTTCAAAATCAGCCTCTATTTCCTAGGACTAGGTCCTTTCTAGGAATTGGTCAGTGGTCGGAATAGGTCCAGCTGGTGGTTCATAAGAAACAGTCGTGACTTAATTTAATGAGAGCCCTACGTAGTGAACGGAAGTACCAAGTTTCATGGCCGTCGATACTCCGACCATAAGTATTGCTAAGAATTCACGCAATTTTACCGAATAATGCATTGGAAATGTAATTACTGCCTAAGGCCTATTCAGGCTTAGCGTGAGCTGATCGGGTCCAAATGCTAAGAACGGGGGGTCCTTTTAATTTTGACCTAAAACATACACTTAGAATTCCATATCAAAATTCACTATGTTTGTTTCTGAACTATGCCGTTACACTGTGATGCATTCAACGTCTCTTGCGTAATGTAAGAACATGGTGCTCAGTATGCGAGTCACATAGAATTTTAGATTCTAAGGCCTTCCTTACCACGCTTGTCTTGATAGAAGTATTTGAAGCTTAAATATCCATCAAATATCCTCGCCTGTCTCGAGAACAGCTTGGTGATGGGAATGATGGGAAATGTGCTTCCGAAGCGTCCGCTTCCAGGGGATTGAACGACTGGTACTGCTGGAGATTCGACTGCCGGCAACAACTCGGGACCAGTCGTACTGGGGGAGGATAACTAGCTATGGCAAACCACATATAATTATCTGCATTCTGGGCCGCCGAGTCAGGATCCACTGCCGCTAGATACCCCGTCAATACGGCACCATATGCCTTCTTGGACTTTTGGTCAGTGGGATCAATGAAGATTTCATCTTCTATTTAAAACATGGTATTAGCCAGTGCGCTTTCACTCAGACCACAAGAATTCCAAACCTGCGCCGCTCGCCATGTGCATGAGCTCGTGTAGGAATGTACCTGGTGTCGACATCGCCGGTTGCATATTCTTTCCGTCCGCGATTGTTCGTTTACCACTCCTCCACTCGCTCAATGAGTGCTTGCGAGATGGATACTCAAACGATAAAGGACAAAATGTAATTGAACGCAAGCCACCGTATGCGGTAAACCCAAAAGTGTTACCTTGGCACATAATGTGGTCCGGACCATAGTTTTTGAGCCGGGGCGACCATGTCTGCCATTCGGAGCGGGGTAATTGGGCGGTTGACATTAGTGGTGAGAACCAGAACGATGTTGGTCTCAGTCTTACAATTGGCGTCATTCTTCAATAGCGTTCCTGTTTTATCTCCCGTTTCCTTGTCGTGTACCCATCGGGTTCTCCAACGCCACTTCTCAGAGCAGGAGAGGGTTGGGTCCACTCCTTCATACTCGGCTTTGGAGTCGTCAACGACCTCAGCGAAATTTTCTATCGGATCCCGTTAGCCTTCATGCATGAAATTTACTTCGAGTAAGATATCGACGTGCCTTGCACCGCCTCGAAACGAGAAACACTTGCTGCTGCAACTGTATGGCTTGTAGGGTTCTCCTCGATTCCAAATCATGTAAACAGGTTTGCTCTGACGTTTGCATCAGTATTGTAATTGTTGATAGCCTCGAGGGCAATGGATGCCATATCGATGGCTTCTCTATACACGAGAGCTATGTCAAATCCCTTTTCCACATCGACGCCCTCACAGGATCCGCCCATGTTGCCAATCCGTGTGATGGGGCCAGTGCCTTGCTCCACGAGAAAGCGTGTATAAACATCTTGTGACCAAGCCTGGGTTGAGAGAAACCCAATGACTTGCAGGATGACCAGTAAGGGGTTGAGATAGATATGGTGTACGATCTTCATCATGAGACCGCCGACCTACTATAATGAAGCACCTGTTTGCGCCTGAAAGCGGGTGCACTGCTATTTAATATGACCTGGTTTCCCAAGAGCATTGTAATTTGCTTAGCTATCTATAGTTGTGTGAAACCAACGCATCTAATTTGGTGACTAGGTCGTTGTGGATTGTCGCTTTGATACAAATTTCTCTGAAATGCCATAAAATGAGCAACCGGTTGAGCCATTGTTGCGATGGTAGTGGCCGGTCGGCTGTACAATACCATGCTATATCACTAGTAGATATGTTCCCCTCTTGAGTTCGTGTTCCACAGTAGTAACGAGAAGCAAAATAGGAAAATATACAAATGTAGTGATTCGCTGGTATTCACCCACCCGACTATTGACCAACCGGCGTTTGGCTTACGTGCGGTGTACTAGAAGATCGCAATTTCCCCTTCCAATCCAAATTCCTCTGCGAAGTCTTTGCCAACGGGGTCTGTATTAGTGCCTTGGCGAAGCCACTCTGTTTAATATGGGCCGGCGTTCCCAACTTTGAAGAACTCACCTTCAAAAGATACTTCAATCTTCAAAATGGCACTTCATACCATCTACGCACTCATCAGTCTACAAGTTGTGCGAGTGCTGGTGTTTTCTCCCGCTATGGTTACAATTCTGGGCCCAGCGTCAGCGTCGACTGCAGCGGGCCAAGTGATTGGCTTTGTATGTATCTCTTGCGTAAAACTACAAATACTCTCCCTCACATTTGACTGGATGTTGCTATACTCTGAATCCCTCACGTCTTATCGCATTGATGGGGTTGATGGCAACCCGGTTACTCTGGTTGCAAACCCATCTGAGTATCATCAGATCTATGTCTATTCCGACGGGGAGTACGTTTCTCCTTTCCCCAAGCTCTGCTGACTTGACTTTGTCAGTCAAATCAAGGCTCATCATTTTCTTACTCTCAGTGCCGTATCTCAAGGTTGTAGCCTTGCCGAGCAGCTCGTCCATTCAATGCAAAGTCTACATGTCAAATGAGGACTCTGGCTCAACAATCTCCTCTTCTCTCCCCAACAGCATTGCCGATCAAATAGGTAACTACGTGATCGAAGTCCCGGAAACAAATACACATATACAAGCGGAGACAGTGGTCAAAACATCTACGGAGTCTTCCCCGCGCTCAGGCTTAGCAACAACCGACCAGACAACCTCCACACCGACTGGTGGCTATTCCTCAGGTACAAGCGATGAGCAGATGACGAGCCCTATATCAACGAACGACGCTTGCAAGGTTTTAGAAGGCCGCTCCTGGATTGGATCTTTCTTGGTTGCAGTGCTTGCTGTTATTTGATGGCTCTCAGATCTGAAGAATGGCTCAGCCTCTAAACAATTGATCTGTATCCATTTTGGATTTTTCTCTCAATCAACCTCCATGGCTTGTGCCAAATCCTCAACAGTATATCTAATTTACAAAATACGTGTTCTAGGCCATCTTCACTTCTTTGCAGACTAGGAGGTATTGACAAGGTGCTAGTAATCGAACTTATCAGGGAGATCTATCGAAAACAATAACTGCAGCGACAATCAACCTCCAGCGAAAAGCTGCGTCAACTCGCACCATTCTTTCAAAATCGGTATGTCGATGCAGTTACCCATCAGATTCTCGATGGGATCTAAAGTCCACACCGCACAGTTGCTCTCAACTTCGCCACCAATGCGAAGCAACGCCGCACTATACGCCTTACAGCCCACGACCTTGTTGAGAATTCGCTTGCAGTCATCTTCCTCGATCTTGAACTCGCAATTATTCTTACCGGCGACGCCAACAATGACATTAGAAAGCCAATCACCAGGTGCTTTGACTTGGAGATATTCATTATTGGCAATTCTTTTACCATCGGCCCACTCGCAGAATCCATCAAGGGCACTCTGAACGGTATCACCAAACACCTGTCTGTTTGGGTAGCCGTAACAGGTTTTATCTTCTGTGTCTGGATTGGGCTTGGGTGGCGCCGGGTCCGGATCTGGCTGATCTACAGGAGGGGTGGGCTGAGGCGCTGGCACAGTGATCACCACCGTTTCGGTAAGAGTTGGCACGATAGGGTGGTCAGTGAAGGTATAGCTGACGGTTCCTGTAGTCGGGGAACCAGTGCCTGCATTTGTGGGGCGACTGTCCTCCCCATCACCCGTGTCCGAGTAAGCCGGAATGTCCGGCTCGTCGTTGATCGCATCGGAGCCGTTGTCTTGAATATCACCAGCGTCTGTCGGTGGAAGCAGAACGCAGGTGGCTCCATCTTCTTCGTCGCGGTCTTCGTCCTCCTCATCCTCTTCCTGCAAAGGCCATTAGTTGTTATGCAATCATAATAAAGCCAGCAACTGTGGTAGTACTTGCGTCTTTTTGATCTTCCGAGGGTTTGTTTTCAGGGTTAATTGGCCCTGGCTTTCCGCCTGGTGGCACAGGCTCCACGGTCACCTCTGGAACTTTAGGGGGGTAAGGCTTGATTTGAGGTGGACAGAGGCCAAAGCGAATGGTTCCTAGTACAGGAACTGTGATTTTGACACATAGAGGGTCTGGTGCAGGAACGGGCCCGATGACTTTGGTGGGCTCAGAGCCCTTCTCACTAGTCACTGTATGTTTGTAAATGCGGATCTTTTCAGTCGTCTGGACTGGGGGAGTAATGGTGGCAGACTCGGAGCCCGATGTTGTCACGAAGGTAGAAGGAGTCCAAGTGGTTGTAGTGGTGACAGGAGGAAACATCAGAGTACAAGGATAAGAACAGGAGACGGTGAGGGGGCCGTCCCAGAAGTCATCATCAATGTACAGCACACCACTTGTACGATGATCATCATCATCTGCATAGACACCAGACGACGTGTCACTCAACGTCAAACCCGCAGGAATATCGAATGGGAATGAGAAGTTGTATCCCCTGGGAATTACAATCTCCCATGGAAGCGTGGTGCCAGCGCCCCAGGTGGCACGGGAGGCATCAACCACCTGTTGGTTCACGCGGAGGCCGGCTGGGAGAATCAGACCACGAGGAAGGGGAGTGTTGGGGGATATCTCGAGGGGATTTTTGACACCACCGTGAACGCCACAGCAGGTCGAGGTGATCAAGCGAGCCAAGTCACAAGTCTCGCACTCCTCCGCACCCGGGCCCTTCGGCTTGTTCTGATTACCATTGTTTGCAAGACTTTGAATTTGAGAAACAACAGGTCCTCCAACCGTGAATGTTGCCGTCGAAGCTGGTGTCGTGGCCGGGAATGGAATCACAGTGGCTTCATCTGGAGACTTGTATTGAACCAGACCACCACCACCATCCAGGTCGACTGCCCAGTCAGAAACACCTCCCAGGTTGAGCCCCTTGTAATATTCAATTCTTGAAGCTTTTGTCTTGTCTGCAAGCCAAGCAATCCATTCAACATCATCATAGACGACAATATCTGAGTTCGAGGCGCCATCATGCCATGTGTCGACACTACGCTTGCTCAGCTGCCCCTGACGAATGATATCCCGGATCTCAGCAGCAGCGATATATCCCCCAGTGTCTGTGCATTCGCCTTTGGCTGCATCTGATATTTCCCCAGATCCTGTGTAATGACAGTCTGGCCCAGTACATCCAGGCTGAGACATGTGGAAACTGCGGCCATAGCTAGTGATGCCGGCAAAGATCTTCTTGGAAGATACTCCGGCTTTGGTGATCATACTGAGGGACTCAGTGGTCTCGGTGAGATTCACGTGGGACCGAAGACAGTTTCCTTCCGTACAACCGGGAGTTGTCCATTCTTTGCCGTAATCCCACTGACCGTGGAGATCATAGGTCATGTAAATGATATAGTCCACGACCTCGCTGATTTCCTTGATTGGGAATCCACGAAGATACCAGTATGATGCGGGCGCCGCAATTGACACGGTTTGATCTGGCAGACGTGATTTGACCGTCTTCAGGAACTCCAGATACCGTTCACCATCCTTTTTCTCTCCGGGAGGAACCCCGGGGATATCGGGAGCAGCGGGGTATTCCCAGTCAAAGTCAACACCATCAAGATTGTTCTCCTTCACGAAAGCGACTACCGCATTAGCGAACTTTTCTCGCTGCTCATCTGTGACTCCATCACGAAAGATCGTATATGTCGGACTATCGGTGGAAAAGGCCCAACCACCAAAGGACACAATTCGGTTGATACCAGACATGCCTTTGAGCTTCGCAAACTGCTCTTTGCTGTCACTGATATCCACCTGGAATTCATCCGTTATATTGGCAAAAGCAAAATGGATATGAGTGAACTTGTTGGTGTCAATATCAGTCACGTCCATGTGGAGGCAAGGGCGGTCTTTGTTGAATGCCTCGTAGTAAGCGACGTGAGACCAACTTGCCGGCGGCTCATCGTTGTTCACAATGTCTAGCCCACAGCTAGAGATACAGCCATTCTGCTTTTTGCTTGTACCTGGCGCTCCTGTGCTCGCGAGATCTTTAACACAGAAATCTTTGGTAATACCGCACTGGCCCCAGATGTTGCAGCATACGTTCAATGGGCAAGGATTGAGATCGGCAATGTCCGTGCCGTTCGTTGGCTTTTTTGTCCCATTGACTTGTGGTCCACAGATCGCGTTATCCAGAGTTGCTGGCATAGGAGGTTCGCCCTTGCTAAGACAGATTCGCTGCTTGTCTTTAAGAGGGTCACATCCTGACCAGCCCCAGGTTTTCTTGTTGAACCCTTCAATATCTTTCTGGGTGAGTTGGTTCTTTGCAGCAATCGCTGCACAATTATCATTCTTCTTGGTGGTATAAGAGTAACAACTGCCGTCATCCCCAGGCTTCGGTTTTAGATCCGGCAAATCCCCTGAGGAACAACAGATAACTTGCTGGGCCCTGAGTGTGCTGCAGAAGTCTTTGTCGGGGTTGTACTCGGACAGCTTTGATCCTGAGATACCGCATCGTTTGGCTAGTTCCGGACAGCCATTGTACTGCTGAACCTCAATGGTCCGACATTGAGCACGCGCGTGAAGGAGGTGGTGAGAACTAGATCCCTCATGGACACTCTGGCCCGATGTCAGAGCTGCTAGCCCCAAGCAGGTCGCCAAGATACTACTTCTGAGATTCATGCTCTCAGCGCGGCGAGGAAACCGCAGACAGTATTTCGAGACGAGCAGTCAGAAGTAGGATGGTGATGTTCGGAGTCAAGGTAGGGTTGAGATTTGCCTGTGAAGGTGAAAAACACACGCTCTCTGAACCCGAATGGTGAAGAATATCTTGAGGGAATAACAGATATGATGGTTAACTTGAACCAGACAGAACTTCCATGTGCGCTTTCAAATGGAACGAGGCGCAGTAGCGGGTATCGATCTGTGACCATGCTAGTGCCGTATGCAGTTAGATGGGCCCCTGCTTCGGTTCGATCCAGGAACAGCCAAGCCAGCCAAGGAGCTATTGTTTTAGTAGGTACCCTGTACTCTACCAATATCTAGGTATTACAATTTCGCCTCATGTATCGATGCTACAATAACTTTTAGGAATTCCAGATGTCACAGGATCTGCCTCGGCATCCCTGACCATTCACATTGCTTGAACCCTCGATAAAGGATATATCTCTAGTAAAACTGTAAATAACATATGATTGGCTTGAAGGGCGGCGTCTCCACCGGGGCAAAAATCTCGATGCGTCAAATTCACGCTTTTTGGAAACCATTCCATATACTGAAATGACTCCATTCATTTCAGTGATTCTTTCACTTTTGTCCATTGATGCACCTTCAATACTTCTGGCCTAAGCCTTCTAGTGTTTGACTCGTATCGAAACTAGTGGGCTCAAATTTCACATCTAAACAAAAAAGCACACTTCGTGTAGTTTGGTATCCAATATGACATCGGTACGCTATAGTCTTGACTACCAAGCGACTTTGCAGTCAGCCGAGTTTACCGTCTTCGGGCCATAGCAGTATCTTTTTTTCCCCCCAGCTTCAACCCATGCGGCGTAGTCAATGGTTGCATCATCAACCATCTCAAAATCAAACTTGAAGATAGTCCAATCGGTATGATGCCCGGTCTTATAACCCGCTGGTATCTTCGATTTTATCCATATTCCAACGGCATTATGAGAGTCACCTTGCCAATTTTGCTCTGTCCGGAAGCCCTTGATTTTTGACGCTCCGGGGACGTCGCAGGACTGCAGTTGAGGAACACCTAATTCTCCTTTAGCTCAAGATTGTCGCTTATAGCTTCGATAAAGCCACTCACAACTTGTTGCACCTCCGTCCCCACCCTCGATCCAGCTTGCGGCAGGCCATTCATCGCATGTCAGCGAGACTCCCAGTTGCTCCCATCCCTCCTTGACAGTACCGTCAGCCATGTGCTTTGTCCGTCCTGTCTTTTTTGCAAGTTGATATTTGAGCTCCGCATCTTGTCCCCAGGGTCCCTTGTAAATGTTTGCGGTCATCCAGCCGCTCTGCCCCTGGCCTTGAAACTTTGGCTGGTTGGGCTCAGGGCAAGTATGTTTATTTTTCCAAGCTTCCGGGCAATTTGCATCGCGACGCTTCGACTTCCGGACCCCCTTCGCATTGCTTTTACTACCGAGGCGATAGTCTTTGTCATAATGAAATGAGCCTTTTGTCTCTCCTTTGGTCCAGTATGCTTTGACTGTCTGGCAAAGGGCGGGAGCTTGAGCGCAGTTGTACTTGAGGGTCGGACGATCGGCACCTAGATCCTGTACTGTGCTTTATGTTAGGCCCCCACTGATAGTTCATATCCAACCCGTGGACGTTCACCAAGTGTGCATACCTTTATAGGTAAAGGCTGCTGTGGTTTTGTCCCCCTGCGCAACCCAAATCTCGTTTCCATTGCTGTCTGTCGATGTTTGCCTTGGCCCTGGAAGCTGGCATGCAACCTGTTGGCCTAGCAAGGCTAAGCTAAATATAACGGATAGTAGCATGGCTTCAGAGTGAGTCTCGAAGGCACTGGTGGTTGCAGACGAGAGTGAGTCGATTGTGTTCTTTGGTCCGTATATAAGATTCGAAAAGTTTCTAGATCTTAAGCACCTACATAAACCAATCCTCTTTCGGCTCTCCATGTCAAACCGGTAACTGGCTTGTATCATGATTGAAACCGTTCAAATTACAAGTCGTTTACTATAGTAGTTTACAATGGATATCAGACTTCATGCTAATGTACCTCATACTAGCGCCGCGGCAGGAAATTATTCTCGCAATTCTCGTTTCATCTTGCCATCCTAGGAATTCCAAAAATGATGGCCTCTTGGCAGATACTCCTGCCAGTTTGGGGGCGAAATCTAATCCTACTGTCTCTACTCTGCATACTTTGGTTTCAATTAGTCAGATGCAAGTAGGGACTCGTGAACCTGCATGGCGGGGCTGTGCCCATCTTGGCTTTTAGCCTCCGAGATGGGACGCATGAGTACTACCTAATCAGAGATTACTGCTGTGATTTCAGGGTCCATGTGATGGGTCCATGTGATAATTCCACCTCGAATTTGATACATGACCCTGCACCATTATAACTGCATGAAATAACGAGTTTACTGAATTTGCTTCATCTAACAAGGCTCACAATACGACCTCGGGACTATTTGCTCGAAACTTTAATGCCCAAACCATTACCTAGGACTGATTCTACCCTGTGTTACTTGCGCAAGTGTTCACTCAAATTACCCAACATGCAAGTTTGCTTGTTCGAACTAGAAATATATCACGGATGTCAAAGATGACCTAGCTTTGCATGATGCCTGGACACAAACCTTGGAAACTATCTTAATTCCGCTCCTATTTGGCAGTCGGAGTAGATGTAGCGGACACGGTTTTCGTCTCCACAACAGTCTCATCGCACATTCCAAATTCAGATTGGCTGTTTTTCTCAGTCAGTTTCCAGAAGCTCGGAATTCCAAAAAAAAAAAAAAAGGGCCGAAGGGGGCTATGAGCACTTACCATCCCTGCAGACTGTCACAGTGCCATTGATCCGTGCCGCAGTACCCGGCTGCAGAGCAGCAATATCCGTAGTAAACATCTGTTCCATTGCAGACATACTGATTCTTATAGCCACAAGAGCCATCTGGAGAGGGGCTAAATGGGGCGTGGCTGGGCCGAGGCGTTGATGTGCTAGTACTGATAGCAGTACTTGAGCCACTCGATGAAGATGAAGTGCCCTGGCAATTGCCTGACTGACAATTGCCAGTACCACATTCCACAGCCGTGCTGCCGCATCTGAGAGTATTCATAAGTCTCGATGTGTAGAGGGATGATATGGTTCTGATTATACTCACTTCCCATCATTCGAGCAGCATTTTCCGAACTCTCCACCGCAATACAGACCATGGTTCTGCTTGCCGCATTTACCATTGGTGCTGTATCCTAATCCAGGGCAGTATCCATCTTGGCAGTAACCAATAGCACAGTGCTCACTGGGCGACTCATCAGTACCATGTCAGGCGCTACGATGATAGTCTACTTACTCATCGGAGCCGCATCTAGAAAGGAATTATCAGCACAACTCTAGAAACTCTTAGTTCAATCTAGTTGACTCACTTTCCATTCCGTCCGCAACAATCACCAAACTCAGACCCTATGCAGGTAACGTTTGTTCCATGGCCGCATGATCCATCTTTGGAAACTGAGTAGCTAGACACTGACATATGCGTGAGCAGAATATCTCATAGAATGCGGGACAGACTTACTGAAGCGCATGCAGTAGGTCTGACCAGGTTGAAAATTGGAACAATCTCGATTAACATCAGGGTTCATAATATAGAAATCCGGTAGAGTAACATTGTAGTTATCAATTAAGCCTCCACATGTCGACCATATGTTGGTCTTGACCGAGAACTTGCACTTTGGAGACAATTCACGGCGATAAATGAAAGTATCTGATGGGCGAGAGAACGAAAGCCCCTCAACTGTTGAAGCGAGCAATAAGGCCACCGAGAAGGCAGAGGCTGATTTAGATAAGATCCACCACATCTTCGAGAGTCGATTCGATAGCACTCTTCTACTCCAATGCAATTTGCACAGTCAAAGTAAAAGAGAAGGCACTGGTGAGTTTTCAAAAATTGTAAGAAAAAAGCCAGAGTAGGATGCCTCGGGTAGGTTCTTCCTCCTCGCCAAAGCCCTTCACCGTGGCCAACGTGCACTTAGGCGAATCGTGAGACGAGCTGCACCTTATGCTAGCCGAACTTTGTTTCCGTGGATGACCATTTACGCACAGGCACAAGATAGCTTGCATACCTCTGAAACTATAGCGTCAAGTTACTGATATATTGGTCTTGGCCTTGACACGGCTGATTTCCGCACGCGGGCGAGCCCCCCAATGACTTCCCTGCAGGTGGAGGCAATCGTATCTCGTGGGGCAGTCCGTTCCGGTGATTTGGGTAGGGTCTCGAAGAGTAGTCCTGCAATGTAGCAGTAGGTGGTCAATTGCCAAGGAAACCATCAAACAATCACATTTGCTCGACCAATGATTAGTTTAGCCAAGACAAGGCTCTCAGGAGCAGCCGCTTCAGGGATCTTAGTGCGGTAATTTTGGTATTTTCGATGGATTCTGAAACTGTGCACTATACTCCTTGGACCCTCCCGTTACCAGCACACCCGCAATGGGGCGTTTTCAGCCCCCTTCCCATGCCCCACCCTCGGCAAGTCTTGGCTTCTTGGCAATGCAAGGTCCGAGGTAACCTCGATATCTTTTTTTTGGGGGCTGAGACTTTCCTCGCAGGTCCGTAGTCCACCCAACCTGTCTCACGCGTAGTATGCTTCGTATTCGGTACCGTCGTCCAGGTCAAACAATGTTGGAACCACTTCAGGCCACCCGTCCAAAAGAAGATGTCCCATCTCTAGATGATGCACAAAGAGATGATGTGGGGCGTCAAGATCCTCTGGCTCAAATGCATCCTCTGAGAATCGGAGTCCAAGATACTTCCGTATGATGTACTGGAATATCTGCAGGGGAGGGGGTGGTGTGGGGTATTTCTTTTTGTAATGATTTGGCTGACCAGAGAACGCACGCATGATCTCGAGAATGCGACTCATGAAAGGAGAGCATGAGCGCCACACGGAATCCTTGGTTTCGGATATAGCCTTTTTCAAAAGAAGAGTCTTGTGTGCATTCTTCGGATTGTCTGGTAAGGCGATGGTTTCGGGATAGAATGACCCTAGACAGACAACTGTGATTTTTTTCGAGGGCTCTTCGACAGTCACGGCCTGTTCTTCGAATATTTGTGATTGTCCGGTGTGGTCCAATAAGGTTAAACTTGAAAGAAGGCATTGGATCATCTCCACATGGAGGGTTTCGGCATGACACCTGTCTAGTTGAGGGACGGCATCCTCTGGGTACGCATTCAGTAACTCTGGGTTGTCAAGGGTTGATGGGCGGTGCTCTGTTTGCTTTTTGAAGAACTCCGCTAGGTCCTTGTAGATGGACTCATGGCGAGCGTAATCCTCGAAGTTGAATACCGAGTATTTCAGTAAATGCGCCATCTCTTCGCTCTTCAGCAATGGTTCATCATCTGGTTGTTTAACTCGTTTGTCTCTGTCTTGGAAAAGGTGGTCGGGAGACTCCGAAAGAGGCTCCTGGTAGAACCGACATAGGGCCCCGCCCATGAGAAAGAAATGATACATGGAGCGACGGAAATTCTCTTTCCAAATGAGCCAGTCTGGAGAAAGCTGTTCGGAGTCGGGTATGCCTAGCTCGGCATACATCTGTTGAGCCCACTCCACATTGTTCAAGTAGATATCTTCGATGCATCTCATAAGATATTCCCAATCAAAGACCTGTCGGATATCTTCCGAGGAAATTGCGGGGGTACTCAGTGAATCGAGTGGGAAAGGCTGTGGTGGGAATTGTCCTTTGTCGAAATACTCTACCACGATTCTTGTTGCGCGGGTCTATTATCAGAATGTTAAACAATTGACTGAATAGCCTGATGGGATGTTCCCTACTGTTATCAAGGCCTCATTGAAGGCAAAAACCTCGCGTGGTCCCACATGACGAATTACACCAGACGAACTCGAGGAGTAGACGGAGTGTAGGTGCTTGCACGTGGAAGACAGAGCGATCGCTTGAGATAATTTATCGCAGCTTTGCAAAATGCGAATGATGCAATCGATCGGAAGTGAGACTAGAGAAGCCATGAGGTATTTCACGAGGGGGAGATGATAAAGGAGAAATCCCGTAGACAATTGGAAATGTAGCGGAGAGGGAGTCTTGGCGACCCCAAAGCCCTACTGAACATTGTTTCGTCTTTTTCCGATAGTTAACACCACGAAACAAGGACAACAAAAACAAAAGACAAGGAAGTCTTTGAACCACCGTTCTTTTTCGAAGATGTTCCTAGCACCGGGTGGAATAAGGGATCAACAGTGGCGTAAGTCATCCAAAAGTGCTAACGTATTTCCCAAGCGAGCCGCCCACCCCAAAACACCATAGTAAATGCGACATATTCTACACCTTTATCTCAACAACTACGTCTTAATTATATTTCATTACTTACCAATGGCTATTAACAAGACTTATTAGCACTATGAATCTAAAAGCCATATTATCATCATTTTAGAAATTACTGAAAATTACACCGCCATGAGCTACAAATATATATATCTCGATCACGAAGACATAGAAATTCTCCAAGCTCCCTAAAGAGGCTAGACATCACCTAAAAAAACGTTCTGCTAAAATGAAAAATACCTATAGGCCAAGGTTGTTGAGATATAAAACTGTAATTTATCGCAATTACTATGGTATTTTGGGGTGGGCGGCTCGCTGGGGTGAGCGGCTCGCATGGGAAATACGTAATATCATTAAATATCTTCCCTCCAATTCATGCTTCAGACGTTCTCTCGCCACATTTCACCCCAAATTTGCATAGGAAAGCTAAGCCAAACCAAGTAGTCTTTACGTTAGTATTCGTCCATTCTGACTACGCTTTCTACTGCGAAAGGATCAGTCGAATTATAGAGTTTTATTCCAAAATCCAGTCCAGTTTTCTCTTGATAAGTCGCTCACCCAGTTCATGGTTTCATCTTGTCTAGATAAGAAGAAGAAGCAACAAGAAGAAGCAAAAACAAAAATATACAACAGTGAGGATTCGATGGTGGTCACCCACCCAACTACTAACTCACCGGCATGTGGCTTAAACGCGGCCACTAGTCAGGTGGGTGTCGCCCGGGTGAGGAGCGGGTGAGCGCCGCTTTACGTCGCGCGACCAGGGGTGACCAGGGTGAGTGCGCCATAGATGGGGTGAGAATCCGGGTGAGAATGCGTCATTCGAGGCCGAGAATGGCTGCCAGTTGGTAAGCCTAAGTTGTTGTAGAGTAGAATTACGGGATTCGCCGTATAGGCTATAGATTTCGATACCTCCCTTCTTCTAATCTCGGTAAGTAGGCAGCTAATAGATATAAATAGTAACTCTTTACTAACCATATTCTTCCTAGCACAATATACCTAAGACCACGATATTAGCGAAGCGAGATAATAACCAGGGCACTAGTGACAATATAAGTGCCTAAGCAGCATATATTAGTAATAGGAAGTCTTCTACTTAGCATAAGAGTAAAGGTGAAGTCGGACTAAGAAGCCTAAAGGTCTACGAGTATTATAGAAAGCCCGATAGCAATTGCTCTACTAAAACACTCGACCTCGTTAATACGGCTCCTAAAGATCTGTCAGGACCACCACCTGACTGAGGACGTCGACGGCGCCTAAGGCATGGATAGATGCCTTCGGATGCCTTAGGACGTACGGTGAAAGGATGATCTAGGACCTCACCGCCCACGAATAGGCCAGTTCGTGTATATAAGTATTTCCCGCTGGTCCGAGGAAGGACCAGCGTTCAGTCTCTTCATACCATCCACCTTATTATATTACACGCAAAACTAGGCCATCTGCCTCGCTTACCTACCTAAACCTCGAGACTGCGTGGTCTCACAGGGACGTCAAGCATATAGGAAGGCTTGTCAAATACGAGAACATTCAGTATACCTAAGCGAAGAGATAGATATCACCTGACCCTATAGTTCAATGCATAAGAAGTAAGCAGGAGAGAAGTTAGATCATAGACACGTTGATAAAAAAACGGCTAATATACCGTGAGATTATTCCCTTTGCCTCAAGCGCTGGTAGGCAATATTGTCTTTGCCTAGATGCGCGGCAAGCATCAGAGGTGTTCGCTCTTGGTTGTCCAGAACCTCGCGACTTGCACCCGCCTGCAGAAGAAGATCGATCATGCTGGCGCGTGGCACATCTTCCATAGTGGCTAATACCACGTGGTGGAGGGCCGTTTGTCTGCCCTTATCTTGTATATCCACCTTAGCTCCCATCGATACAAGCAGCTTGACGATGCTCTCATGGCCCTCCATCACGGCATAGTGCAAAGGCGTCCATCCATTTTCATCCTCTGGATCCATGCTCGCGTGTCTTCCCAGAAGAAACCGTACAGCCTCTAGAAGGCCCCGTCCCGAAGCACGATGGAGCACTGTCATGCCTTTTTCATTGACAGCATCTATATTGGCCCCGCTTTCACAGAGCAGCCATGCCATGGAGAGGTCGTTGTGCTCTATCGCCCAATCGAGAACGTTGAGTCCATGCTTATCGCGAGGAATCAGGCTAGCATTCTTTGTAACCAAGAGCCATTTTATTGATCTGTCCTCAAGTTCAATTGCATGGTGAAGGGCGGTCTTCCCGTTCCCATCCTGATGATCAAGTTCCGCCCTTCTCTCCAGCAACATCCAGACAATGTACCGATTCTGTCCCTTCACTGCCTCTAACAGTGAGTTTGATCCGTTGTCGAACTTTGCATTCACGTTCACGGGATGAGATTTTCTGCTTAGTAGGCGCTGAACCATGTGTACATTTTTCCATTCGACTGCGTGCCTCAGTGGCGTCCATCCGTCAACAACGGAGGGACGGTTCAGATCAGCCCCCTTCCTCAACAATAAATCCACAATGTCGCTTGGGCTGTAAAACATGGCTTGCCTCAGTGGAGACCAGCCCTCGCAGAACTCTGCATTCACATCCACCAGGCTGTTGATCAATATCTTTGTAATCGATAGAGGTCCGTAGCGTATTGCCCATGATAATGGAGTGAAGCCTTTGCCGCCACGAATGTCAAGGCGTGCTTTGCCTGTCACCAGCTTGTCAACGATGCTATCACTGTTCTCCATAGACCATATGACGGCGACATGGAGTGGGGTATCGCCATTCTCATCCTGAATATTGGGATCTACCGTCTCTTGTTGCAACAGCAAGTCCACAAGAGCGGGTCTGTTGTACTGGACAGCCCAGTGTAGGGCTGTCTGCTTATTGGAACACGACGCGTTAATATCAACTCCCTCGTCAATGAGACGCTTGGCCAATCCCGGAAGGTTAAAGTATGTGGCGGCATGCAGACCCGTTATACCATCGAACGCTGAGCCATCCGTACCGGCCATGGCTTGGAATGCCTGCTTATCCTTGACACTATTCCTGAGAAATTCCAACGCCAATTCAGCTGTCTGTACGTCATCTTGCCCACCGAGGAGAAAATGAGTCGCCCAGTGCTTGGCTGCATATTTAAACAAAGAGCGCTTTGTATATTTGCCAGGTTTATCAAACAGAAGGTATTTCAGGCACGTCTTCGCCATGTCCAAGTCAGCTTGTCGTGGTATGATGTCTTGTTCCAACAAGTACTTCCCAGCTGACTCGTGCACCAGGCAAAGTACTTGCGTCTCTATGTCCATAACGACCAAACCGGCACATACTGACGTCCAATCAACTTCTGCCAGTATGTAGTCATTATTTAGACGCCCTTTGCTGTATTGAACAGCAAAGCTCTCTTTGATCAAGTCGGGGGCGAAGGGCTCTTTCGCGTGCATGATCCAAGTCAGAACATGCTTGGCCAGACCGCGTTCAAACGGTTTGTCTTTCTCCTTCCTCGCAATTTGCCGGATGGAGGCTGCAAATGCGCCAGATTCATTGCCGGGTAGTTCTTTCAGAGCAGATTTAATACCACCAACAGTTCCTTGCTCACACAGGACGTCCATATGCAGTTTAGTCAAAAGAAACCTGAATTGGGTTAAAAGAATTCTTCTTTGTCTGATGGAATCAAAGAGGTTGAACTGACATGCCCTTGGATGCTGCTATGATTTCGCGGATAATGACTCGTTCGAGCATAGGATCAAGACCCTCTATCCTCCGTCGCATGAAGTCATTCTGAATCCGCCACTTAACGTAATTCGTGATGTCGTCTTTATTTGGGACAACGTGCAGTTTTTGAGGCCTTGAGAGCTCAAGACCAATGACTGTCCTTGTAGTGAACAGAGTCCTAACATTGGATGGCAATTCTTTGACTAGTTTATGCATCTCGTTCCTGGTTTGTTCGTTCTGGCAATTATCGAAGGCATCAATAACAAGGTATACTGTACCAAGGTCCGCAATTTCAGCCTTGAATAGGTCGAGGTAGTCGGATGAGCCGGGAAAGATCTTTGTACGGCACCAGTAGTCGTACTTATCCTTCAGCTCGCCTTTAATGGCCTCGGTCTGTTGTTGTTGCAGAAGCTGTTTCAGCAGATTGATGAGAATGTCTGAGACCGTTGGCTGGTGGTCTTCACTATTTTGAAAGTAGAGGTAGATGCAGCTGTCCCGACCAGTTCCACGAATATCTTTTTCAATCGAGTTCACGATAAATGCGCTAAGTGCAAATTATCAGTGCTAAAGTACAGCTTCGTTCAACTGTGAGGATGCTTACGCCAGCATCGTTTTGCCGGATCCAACTATTGAATGACCAAAATTAGCTGGTAATGTGTAGTGGATAAAACCTACAGCGGCGCGTACAGATTCCGTGCATCAACAAACATCGGGATGGATTTGTAGGGGTTTTCCAGGCCTGAAATTCTTGGCGTGTAAGAACCCATTCCCCGGTTCCTGGTGCAAGTTGGCCAAGAAGTACCCTGTGGTATTCGAGAAAGTCCAATCGAGACTGGAGAAGGAGCCAGTCAATGATGAGACCACCTTAAGGCATATTTTAGTTTATTTCGTTTCTCACTGTCTTTGCGGGTAGACAGACGATATGACTTGCTTAGTCCCCCTTCTCTCCCCCTGAACAGTTGAGCTATCTCCGATGGAGAACGTAGGGTATCTGAAGGGTGCAGTTAGCACACAGGGCCACTTCAGGTCATGTAAGGGTGCTGAAGACTGCAACCCACAGTTGTAGATGTTCTGCGCATAAATGTTTTGCTGCATACTGTTGCAACCTGTCATGACATTGTGATTTCCATCCCCTTGATGCAGTGCTTGATTACCAGGTCCTGTGTTCTTCGCATTGGCACTCCGGCGTTCTATTGAGCTCCATTGTGTCACTATTAATAAGTTGCATGAAACTGTTAGAACCGGGGAACTTTATTTCGGCTGTCGAAGATGATGAAGCAAAACTATTACTAACATGAATCTTGGAAGACAGTGGATTTGGCCTTACTATCCTTGCTGTCAGTCTACCACTTAAACACAATTGCCGGAGCTTGCTGAAGAAGTACACATAGCGCCTCAATCCATGGCTACAAGCTCAAAGTTCGAGGCTGCAAGTCTTGGATGGATTACTTTGCTGCATACTTACTTGTCGTAGTGGTTGGTCTGAGTGAAGGTTTCCCCCTTGTTGACAGTTCCACCTGTCACATTGAAGGCATCGCCATCCCCAGCCGCCCAATTCTGAACGTTATTATCGCCGATCTGCTGAGCGCCTGTGCTTCCGAACATCGATTCCATCTCGCTATCTGCAATGGACGGAACTACCTGAGCTAGCCTGTCCAGAGCCTTCTGCACAATATCGACCTGATCTGCAAGCTGGAACACCTTGTTCTGAGAGAGATTCTTGATGGAAGACAAGATGTCTTCCATCAAGTCTTCCACTCGGCCGCGTTTGCCGATTGTGAGCACCACTCGCTTGTATACCTTCTTTATCGAGTGACCCTGAGCCTCTTTGAGAGCCTCGAATATATTCAGGAGCTCCCGGAACTTCTTCTCGCATTGTTGCAGCGTCATCTCAACAGAAGTTTTCGTCGGGGTATCGAGCTGGGGGACTCCCTCCTTGGCACGCGTGAGTGAGTCATACACAAGAGGCAGTTGCTCGTTGACTTCGTCGAATGCTTTGGGAAGTCCATCGAATGTCTTGATTGTGTCATAAATCTGCTTGATCAACTTGATGATCTCAATCGAGCCGTTGATGAGCGAGATGATTTCTAGTCCAGTGGACATTGTAACAGTAATGAAGGAAGTCAACGAGTTCTCAAAATTAGAATCTTGAAGAAATCGGGATATCAGAGATCGGCACTGGGGGTGTCGTAAAGTGCTCGAAAGATTGAGGATCTACCAACTGTACTTTAGTGAGCAAGATTGCTTAGACAAGCCCCTGTGAGGGAATTACACACAATAGTCGAGACCAGGGGCTGATCAGTGCACAAGATATTGTTGCTGAAGACGACCTGAGCAGATTGAACGGGCAGGAAGGTGCATCAACTTCGTTTAATACCAGCGCCGCCGCGGAGTGCGCACAAAAAAGCGCCCGCTCAATCCACATGCCCTGCAGGTGAAGGAGACACATATTACTGGTAAAGTCTAGGCTCTTAGGCTATCATCGCGAGTCGAAAGGCACGGCCAACAAGGGAATGGGTAAAATTAATAACGCGGTGCAGGTTGACAACGCAGCATCTCTGGCGAATTAGATCTTGCTAAAAGAGAATGAGGGTTCGCGCTCTGCCAGACTTCCCGCGGGCGCTGAGTTGTTGGCTTTACTGGCTTGCATATTAAGTACGAACTATATGCGTGGAGGAATGTGAGCCAACCGTTAGCCGCTCAGTCGGAGTGACGTGAAGGTCCAGAGTTGGAAATCTTCTCATTCAGCTAGAGGCTGACTGTCAGCAAAAAGGAGGTTTACTCACAGTCTCCACTCGTTATCTTTTCCCCCACCCTCATTTCCTATGTTTTTATGGGAAATAATGGCCCAGTTAGGTTTCGATAAGTGTTGACCCCCCCACCCCACGCCCCTTAGTTACATGGTATCATGCTGATTCAAACCTCTCAGTACTTTGCCCTAAGTACTTAAGCTCATTTTGTGTATATCATGCTTCTGACTCAACAACCATTCTATATTTATAAGACACTGTCTACAATCTTCGTGCTGCAATATTAGGATGATTTTTTACTGCAGACGCGCAAGTCATAACTAATTGGACTAGTACAATTTTTGGGACATCTCTGTTCATAGGCGATGAGTTGAGTCACTAGTCAGGATATGGCTCGTCAACTTCAACCCGGGTTGATGCCATCGTGGGGCTGATACCGTCAATCCATACAAGCCCCGGGAGCACTTGCATACACAAATCCCGCACTGCTCTTTGGCCACCCATTACGAGTCAGCTGGCCAGCCCGGTGATATAACTGCAGAAATGGCGCGAGGAGGGAGTTTTGGTCGTTCGGCTACCCTCTCCCCTTCCTTCCAAAGCCTTGGCCTGCATGGCTGCTCCGCTCTGTCAGGCTTTCTCCAAACTCTTCTCCATTTCACGAACCAAGCCACTCACCACAGGAGCCTCGCCGGGTTTACGGCTCGAGTTCAATCCATACTTCTCATTCACTCCTTGCCTATACTATATAGTGACACATCCCCTGAGGCCAGTACCATACCTGGTGATGTTACGCAGCCTTTTCCCAGCCAATCACGTATTAAAGTCAGCGGACAGCAAGACAGGACATTGGTTTCAACATTAAATTTGATTGACATTCAATGGAATCAAATTCCAAGTGAGACAGCGGCAACACTTGGTAGATAATCTCGTTTTGGACCTTCCAATGCTTGCTATGCCTTTATTACGAGGCCTGATCTGTTATATCAAGAAGAAACACCCTATCATCTGCCGGGACACTGCGACTGTCGACAGCTTGTTACTTCAAATATGGCGTCTCCATATGAGGCCAATCCGTATGTCGGCCACTACCCACAGGCTCCGACCCCTTGGTTTCCTCATCCACCCGACATGGACCATGCAACAGCAGGCTATGCTGGTGAAGGATATTATGGAGGCTTACAGCACGGCTTGGTTCCCCAGAGCGGGAGATACCCGGTGACGCATAGGCATGAAATGGCGTCAGCATCCGCACCCTCTATCCCGTACATGGGACCTCAGCCTCCCAGCGTGCGACCTGCAATACATCGGAGCAGGTCAAGTGTACATCGGCAAAATTTCAGAAGGCCGTTCATGCCCACCATTGATTCTGGTGACACCGATGAGGACCTGCACGACGACGAAGACAACAGCATTACTTTTACGGGGGAATCGTCCCATAGCAGTGCGGTCCAGCGGACCCGGCGGGATCGCACAGGCTCAGCACGGATTCAAAAACACTCCAAAAGAGATCAGAAGCGTAGGAGGAGGTCGCCAGAAAGCCGCAACCAGAGCCTGGCACCACAAGTACCCCTACCGAGTAAAGAGATGCTCGGAATGAATGAAAGGTTGGCCAAATGTGAGACAGCAGCAAAGGAGGCAGATGCAAGGCAAAGGGACTTTGAAGAAAGGGTACAAGAAACCGAAAGTTACCTTAAAAAGAAAATTGAGGATACGATGCGTGCCCAGGAAGAGGCCAACAAGACGATCCAAATAGCCAGAGAGGCTGAGCAGGCCGCGAGAATAGAAGCGGAGCAAAATTCGGGAAAAGAAAGGAGGAAGGCAATGGAAGAACGAGCCGCGCGGGAAAGGGAGATGAGGATGAGATTTGATGCAGAAGAAACAGCAAGGCGGGAGGCAAGGGAGTCCGAGGCAAGAGGTGAAATAGAGATGATGAAGCGCGCCTGGGAACAGCTGCTGCATGACATAAAAAAGGATATGAACAGAGTCAAGGAGCAACAACTCGCAGGGAACGTTGTGCGAGACGAGATCGGAGCCGATCTTCAAGTCGAAGCCACCAAACCCCCCAAAATAGCCGAGGAGGCATCTGTGAGCCCCAATCCCAGCTACTCGCCCGAATTTCCTTATTTTCAATCTCCGGATCTGTCCAGGTCTCTTCCCACCACAGAGAGGACTCGCCCGCTCGAGCCTCGCAGGCGACGGGCACAGGAACTACCACCCGAGGCCCCCGACCCACCAACTGAGGAAGTAGATGAAGAAGTAGAGCTCGATGTCGACCAGGGGACAGGCGCTGAAAGCAGCATTGAATCCTCTATAGGGTTGGCTAGTTCATACTACTCCACCTTTCGCTCCGAGAGCAGATCCAGTTGGCGCGGGGGGAGGGATTGGAGGGCAGAAAGAGAAGCACGAAGGAGTCTCCGCATCTTCAGAGAGGAAATTATTGATCCGATTTGCGATACACTCTTGAGCCTCCTGGACGCATACACGCCGGGAGGTAGACCAATGGATGTGCCTTCTTTCAACCCACAGCCTCCGCATTCCTCGATTCGGGCTCACAAGGTTGAACCGGTTCCGTCGGGGTCAGATCCACAGTCATACTTGTCAGGTTTTGGGACGGAGAATGCCGAGACTGTCACACCCGGAGGCAATCGGCAGTTCAGTCGAGGGCGACAGGCCCTTAGACGACCTCGTTCTCAGACAAGCAATCGTGCAAACGAGACCCGTCTGCAGAGGGGGGAATCACCGCGAGCCTATTCTTTGGAAAAATTCGATTCTCTAACTGAGAGCGGCCCTCCAGGGTTGGTCAAACAGGACCCCACGGGCATAAAAGAAGTTGCCCACGAACTCGAAACCCCCGACCCAGCCGATTTACCAATAGCAAGCAACATCAAGAGAGTTCCCAGGACGGAAGTAGCAAAAAGGTTTCGACTGATATCATCTCCGACGCTGCCTGATGCAGTCTATGGAGAAGAGGCAATACCCCCTGCATATCCATCTCCTGAAGTTGCGTTTGGATTGAGTGACGAAGAGAACTCGGACCCCACATTCAAGACGCCCCCAATGAGCTTTCAGAAGAGAGCAGACATGGAGCAGCGTACATCTAGCGAGAGTGACATAAAGATATCCTCGAAGGCCAACCCACCCACACTGTCATTGGGCGTCATCGCCAGTGGTGGGTCCGAGTGCCCTTGCCGTAACAGTACCAGTTCAAAATCGTCAAAACCGACAAATCAATGGCCTCGGTGCGAACTGACGGACTCTTCTTTACCAAGAATCGGGTTGCAAGTAGAAATCCAGAGATATCTACCGCGTGAAATATCCGTTTTGTCTCGAGGGCATCAGGTATTGTACCTATTGTTGACGGCTGCGATATTGGTCTCCATGCTTCGGCTGGTGTCTCGTCTCCTTTGTTCAGCTTCTTTAAGAGGAACATATTGAAAAGAGATTGGAATAAGTAGATCAACAATACAGTAGAGAGATTCACAGTTGATCACAGGTCGGCTTGCGTAGATCACCAGTAGTAATGATCTTGCTTCGACCAATAGCAAATGCTAGGTTTGTGGAGCACACACCATACAGAGTAGTAAGGTCTGATCAAGGGCCTTTGTAAGCCTACTTACTATATAATTCGAATTACTGTTCGATTCAGTACATACGACCATAGGGTGTGGAGAACAGGGCTTCCCGTCCGCTCAGCCGTACTTAAGCCACACCTCCGATACTAATTTTTTCTAGCAGGTGTGTTATTTTGATCACAATTCTTTGGTACTAGCTTCTACCGGTTGACACTTGTCCTCCTAGGATTCAAACGACAGTAGTAAAGAAAGGGAGGAGAAAAAGAGGGGTCGCCTTCGGTCATCAAAATAACCCCCATCCCTGTGACATGAAATGCCCTGTGTGATGAAACGCCCAACAGGTACCTGCACATTCGAGCACCGTCACCCTCAATCCACAAATTGAATATTGCCTGAGGGCGGCAGAAACAATAATTATTTAATTTCTTATGAGATAACTATTTTCAAACAAAAATTACGAAGTGTTAGAGTGGCGGATTACAGGACGACACGCACTACTAGGAAATCCCCTGTTACTACCGTGACGCCAAGATCACCCACAAAAAAGTCTGAGATGGATAGGAAAGACAATATTGTATCATTTCGCCTCCTAGTTGCCTATTTTGATTTTTGATATCATCACAATTATGTGACCTAAGAACATAACAATTTTGGTGCAATTCATGGCAGCAGAAAGCTACATAAAACAAAACTACCGAGAGGGCGAATACACGGGAAGGGAACAGTCATGTAACTGTACCGCCGCTAAACGGGACAGCCGCCCCATAACCCTGTCCGCAAGTAGAAGATGGCCTGCTTTAAGGAAACATAACTCTAGTAGAAGTACCTCGGGACCGTATCAAACTACAGTATGAGCATACACAGTGCTGTAAGAAAAATCACCAAGTGTAGATATTATATCTCCATGTATGCTACCTTTACACTAAATGCTATGGATATAGGTGTGGGATTATGAACCCACTTCAGGTTCCCCGTGTTGATCCAGTAAGTCTAAAGAATACCGGTCACTGCTTCGGGATGTGATGTTTAAGTCCAATCACCTCTGTATATCCTTCTAGTACCTGTTGATACATCGTTTTCGCCTTTCATACTTCCCTTGGCTGCTAAGCACATTGCCAAGGTTACTGACACTGGTAAGCGTGTCAGGATGCTCGCATCCAAGCACCTTCTCTCGTGCTTCCAACACCCGTCGATGCATCGCAAGACTTGAACCGGACATTCGTTCACAGGTCGAAGGAGGAGCTATATGGACAAGGTTTCCTAATATTTCAAATGTTCTTGAATGCCATTTTATTAATTGCTTTGCGCGATATGAGAAGTTTTTCTTAGCAAGGAAGATCTAAGCCGTAATAACTGTACATATACCATGCTCATAGTAAGCATTGTAGTAGATAAGTCGGTCGAATTTATCATGAACCCAGAGCCTCGAATGAGATATGATCATTTCTAGTAAGCTATTTGGCATACGAGGAAATTCGTATCACGGTCGTATGGCTTTACTCGTCACAAATTTATCTTTCCACTGGATTGATAGCCTTAGGAACATAAGGTTCTTCAAGGTACTGAATCTCTTCCGGCGTCAGCTTGACCTGGACACTTGCAACAGCCTCATCGATACGATCCTTAGTGTTCAGCCCGACGATAGGGTACTCGCTGGGGTGACTCAGTGACCATGCGATTGCAACTTGTGCCATGCTGATCCCCTTCTTGCCAGCCAATTCTTCCACACGGTCAATAATAGCTTTGTCGGACTCGGACTCGCGAGCACGAACGACAATACTTAGCCCAACATCGGTGTTTTCGCGCAAGGTAGAGCGAGAAGTCCAAGGTCTAGTGAGGGCTCCACGTGCGACTGGAGACCAAGGGATAAGAGATACGCCGCTGTCAAGGCAGTAAGGGATCATTTCACGTTCCTCTTCACGGGCAATAAGATTGTGGTAGTTCTGCATGGAGATAAACTTGTGCCAGCCATTGCGAATGGCAATGTTTTGTAGGGTCTGGAATTCCCAAGCGGCCATCTACAAGAAAGAAAGGTATTAGTGCTTGCTTGTTCAGATTGTTGAGGGTGAAGCATACCGAACTAGCGCCGATGTATCGAACCTTGCCGCTCTCAACTACGTCATTCAGCGCCCTCATGATCTCCTCGCGTGGTACCTCACGATCAAGTCGGTGAATTTGAAGCACGTCAATATAGGTTCCCAGTCGCTCTACACTGGCATCAACGGCCTCCAAGATGTGTCTACGAGAAAGACCGACGCGGTTCAAGAAGTCACCCGCGTTCTGTCTCCCGGTCGAGAGAGGGGGGGGGAAGTTCCCCTGATCGTCCACACCAAAAAAACATTTGGTCAAAATTACCACTCGGGAACGGGGGATTTTGTATTTCTTCAGAGCCTTTCCCACGATTTCTTCGGATTTGCCGTAGGAGTACATATCGGCCTAGTAAAAATCTGTTAGAACACGCGTGTTTACTCCCGCATTTCTCTTCTTACAGTATCCCAGGTCCTGATGCCTTTCTTGTAGGCGTGTTCAATAAGTGGAAGAGATTCTTCTTCATTTAGCACCCAGCCCTGCCATTCTGGGGCGCCGTATCCCATGGTACCCAGTATCACCTTTGAGACCTTGAGGCCCGAATCCCCCAGCCTGTCTCATATTGTCATCGCAGGTCAGCAATCTTTAACAATCTTTGAAAGGCACTTGGGTCAATGCTATCAAGGTGGATGCGGAGAACCTTACCGTGCGTATTCCATTTGTCCGGAGATTGTAGTACTGATCAGCGAGAATTGTGGTAGACTTAGGAAGCTTCAAGGGTCATGAAACACGTAGACGAAAGAAAACTGCAGGTTGAAGGTGAGGGCGAGAAACCTCTTTATTCCCACAATAATTCCACCTGGAGTTACCGATGGCAAGCCTGACACGCCTAGGACGGAGTTAACTGACGTAAGTCCGGACGACCAGTCATACTGAATTATCTCTCGAACAATCTGCACAGGTATGGCGAATGAGGAGTCTTGATCTACCAGTTAAGCTCATTGTTAGTCCATTTCGTCATAGCAACACTGCCGATTACATGTTCCGCAACGGAGTTAATCGAAGGCAGCTCCAAATTATAGCGGAGTTAAAGGCTAACGAATCCGCGATCTGTCTCATACTTGGGCCGAGGTCTGGCTCTACTTGAAGATCCGAGTCGATTCCTTCAAGTTGAGTCTATAAATTGATTAGTTTCGTAAATTCATTCAAAGAAGCATTCGCCCGACCGATGTCATCTGGATGTATCGAGCCTAAAATAGCATTTGAACCGGGGATCATCGTTTGGAATCTATTGTTTTCGGATACTAGAAAAAGATTCCGGTCCAGAATTGCCAACCCATGCGGGATGAGCATAGTTGATGGCGCATACAGTAATTAATGATGAAAACCAAAAAAATGAACGACTCTTAATACCAACAGCCCTTAAACTACTCTACAGCACGGGCAAAGAAGCTACAGCATTTAGATTTACACAGATAGCGAGTTTCTTGATTGTTGAACACCTAGAAAGAATTTGAACACTATCAGACGCGAGGTAGAACGAAAAGACTGTCGTAAGAATCCTGGACGTTTAGCAGCTTCAGCTATTTAAGATGTAGTCAGTAATTTGGTAACTTACATCACGGATCATATCACCTCAATGCAGAGAGCTTCCGCATCTTGTTTATCCTGCGAAGCACACTCACTCCTGGAGCAGACTGCTTGTCCTCAAAGGCGAGAGCATCCTCAGTGGGGTCTATGCCATCTGGAACGATTATTAGGAAAGACTTCATGCGGGTCTAAGAGAGGAAACATGCTGTTCGCGACTTCAAGGTTGGGATTGCGGTGAAAAAGCCGGTTTACAAGTCCACCAACTCTAAGTATACGATAAACCTAAACAGGGCCTCTTAAGACATGAACAATGATAGATGCCGGTGGCATCACAGTGGAATCCTCGTGCATTAAATTTCACTTTGACAAGGGCGGTCTCCTCGTGCTTCGAGCTGCCGTATTAAAGATCTCAACATGTAAACTATCACAATCAATCCTGTGGGTGATTTCTTAGAAGTCGAAGACTGGCGGTTCTCAGTGGGCTTCGAAATATCTGCGCTGATCTTGCAGCTGCTATGATCATCTACCTGAGGGCAGAGTCTGGGTGTATTCACTATCGGAAGATTCCATCTCGGTTTTATTCTCAAGCAATAGCTCCACCACTACATTGTCTCCATCCCGAGCCGCCCATGAGAGCGGAGTTCGGCCATCTTCATCCTGAGAATCGACGACGGCATTCCTCTCAAGCAACTTTGACGTGGTCCTCTCAAGTCCAAAGTATGCTGCAAGGTGCAAACCTGTCATCTTAGTTGCCTGTTGAAATGTGTACTCACTTCCTTTGCATACCATAGCCTGGCTACAGGCAGATACATTGGGAACGTTCTGAATAAGAACCAGGATCAATATATTTCCTTCAATCAAGGAGTATCTGGCACGGTATCCCCAATTCTCTGCAGCATAGCCATAAAGAACAGTGGTCCGTAATCTTGCGCGCAAGCTATCACCCGTTGGGCAATATCCGGCTTCAAACACCTCAAATTACAAGCAGGTGACGCAAGATTTGGCAATGTCGGTGCGGGCATTGCAGAACCAGCCCTCCCGGGTCCGCGCAAAATACTCCTGTGTGGTGTAGTGCACCAGACGTATGATGCTACTGTCATTGTCGATAGTGATCAATCCCAAACAAACTGATACCATGCGAAGGCTCTCTTAAACTTCGCTGAAGCATCTCAACGGTTTCAAAACCGTGCGCCATAAGGGTAGCATTAACGTAATGGCGGCACAGAGGCCACGGCAGGCTCCTTGGCGAGGCTCTAAGTTCGCCTGAGCATTGGTACACGGCACAAGTACATAGAGAGGTATATAATATGTAGTTGTAGCCTGCATATCGTTAGCAAAGTTGAAACCTTGGATTAAGGTACAGCGTCATGGTATTGATCTATATAAAAAGATCCAGCTATTTGCAGTGGCAGCCGAACAGGTCGCCACGCCTAGAGGTCTATTGTTGGATCTCCTGTACTAATGGTATTGCCCTGCCACCCTGATACGCACTACTCATGCATTATAGTTAGACCTGTATCTATATTACTGGGTCGTGATGTACATGTACAACATTAAGGTGGTGGATCGAGGTGTGCACACGGTCACCAAGCTGGCGGAAGGTTTTTACGGAGATGATAAGACTTCCTTCATTTTCACTGCGGATCATGGAATGAACGACCTGGGCAGCCATGGTGACGGCTACCCGGACAACACACGGAGCCCCCTGGTTGCTTGGGGTTCTGGCGTGGCGCGGCCTGTGACCAGCAAGACTGGTATTGCGCCTGGACATGAGGATGGGCTTTCAACGGACTGGGTATTTGACCATGTCCAACGACATGACATCGAGCAAGCCGACGTTGCCGCTCTCATGGCGTACCTGGTTGGCGTCGAGTACCCCGTCAACTCTGTTGGTCAGTTGCCGCTGGATTATCTTGATGCGAATCCCAAGGAAAAGGCGCTCGCTGCCTTGGCCAACACCCAGGGTGTCTTGGAAATGTACCGTGTTAAGGAGGAGCAGAACAATTCATCGGTGCTCCGATATGTGCCCTTTCAGCCTCTATCTGGCGACGGAGAGACCTCCATTGAAGGACGTGTCGCCAACCTGAAGGCGCTCATCTCTAATGGAGCGTACGAGGATTCCATTACTTTGTCGCATGAGCTGCTTGCTGTCGGTCTCGCGAGCCTGCGCTATCTGCAAACATACGATTGGCTATTCCTGCGAACAATCGTCTCTTATGGTTATTTGGGCTGGATTGCCTACGCCTTGACGACGGTCATTGATCTTCACGTCTTACATGGGACGTCCGAGTCCCACCGGACTACAGCCAGCATCTCGTTTTTTTTCGTCTATATTTGTGGCGCTGTTCTCTGTTATTTTGTACTATGGATCTTCATGGCGCTACTACTTCTACGTGTTCTTCCCTGTTTTCTTCTGGAAGGAAGACTTTGCCCGTCGCAAGGCCCTGATCGCCTGCCGCAAGGTTGTTCTCGGCCATGTTCGCTCTTTCTCGGGGATGTGAGCTTTGGACTGCAGCTGGTGGCATTCCTTGGTGTACTCGAAGCACTGGTATGTTCACCTCTCTCACTCTCTTTTCTGCCATGGAGCGGTGCTAATGCCTTCTAGGTCCAATCGTATTTCCCTCGTGAGATCTTTACTGTCGGCTTCACTCTAACCGCTTTTTGGCCCTTCGCCTACGACTTCCAATTCCTTCGCACCCATGTGTATTTGTGCGGAATCTGGGCACTTGGATGTCTTCTGATAAGTATTTTTCTCTGTTGCCGGTCAACAAAGTAGAGGATATTTCTACCATCACCCACGGCGGAGTTCTCATTTTCTTGGCCGGTGTCCTATACCTGCTGTTCGAGGATAACATCCTTGGCTGGAAAAGCTCCAAATCACGGATCAGTAATGTTGGATCGCGGGTCATCATGGGATGCCAGGTCGGCATGGTTCTTCTTGCACTGATCGTTACTTGATCAAGCATAGCCTCCCTACAGACCCGTTAAGGTCTGCTGTTTGGCAACCAGGTGGTTGGGTTCGTGGTCATGGCAGCTTCTGTTACCTGCCATTCGTCCTCCAACTGTACCCGAACAGTCACTATCTACACCGACTGATGATCATCTTCTTGTCCTTCTCCCCGGCATTCATCATCCTCGCCATTTCCTGGGAGGGTCTCTTCTACGAGGTGTTCTGCATGACCCTTATGACATGGGTCCGCCTAGAACACGCAGTCTACATCAACACAGCAGGATCCAATATGGCTGTGTACCGTAACAAGACCCGACGATGCCTGGATCCCGAACGCAATCTAGAAGGTTCGAACTTCAGTGCACGGCTCGTGATACTGTAGTACAGTTCATGGTCCGCACTATTAGGAGCGCTGAGTGTCCATCTTCAGCTTCCCTGTTCTACCATTTACCTTGGCGCCCTGTTCCCGTGTGTATTTCTATTAACAAGCAAACTTGATAGCCTATCCCTGCTGCGTTCCCATTGTCCAGTTACCGTGCGCAGCTGCCATCCGCGCGAGAAATGTCATAGCGCGCCATCGCTGCGAGTGACTCCTAGGCAACTCCGTTGCCGTGGCCTGGCAGGGGTCACCCACAAGGCTGATTTCCCCCACAGACCACTCGACCCAGGTCCTGGCGCACGTGTCCACTCAATTATACGATATCACACGACGATATAAATGCGAGAGCGCAGCGTCGCCAACGCCCTCGCAGCATCGCTATTCAACAGAACTCCCAGATCCAGCTCATTCCATGGCCAGGCCAGTGCCTCTTGAGCGCCTCAGACGCCGTCGCAGGCTCGTCACCTGCCCAGCATGCCGACAGACGGCCAAGACGATCCACATCCGCGAGCCGTATCGCAACGTCGAGTGCGTTGTTCTACAGATCCCCGTCTGCAAACACCTTTTCTCCATGGAACTGGTACTAATGTATGGACCACAGCATTTTCTTGATGATATGGACCAGCATTCTTCTATTTCCTATATTTGAGAACTTTCGTGGGCCCGGAGGCGCATGGGTGACGCAGTACTGCTCGCGGTGCGGCCTCCGGCTCGTCGCGTTCCTCTCGCTGCCGCGAGGCCACTATATCCACGCCAAAGACGCCTCACTACAGGCTCTTCCAACTGGGGAGGTGGTCGAAGGAGCCAAGGTCCGGTCCTGTCCTTCCCCGCTAGGTCCGCCCGAACCCGTCGACGGAGCCACCATCTTGAACTACCCCCGCCGCTACCAACACCTCCAGAGCACAACAACCCTTCAGGTTGACATAGACCCAGGGAACAGCCTTCCCAGTGTCGTTTGGGACGCCACCAGGAAACAGAAGCTGCACCGCATCGAGCACCTCAACGGCTACGACCCAGCCGCCGCGTACCACGCCCGCTTCCTCTGGCCGGACAAACACACCGCGTCGGAGCTCCTCCCCCGGCGGCCATGGGCGTTCTCTGACGCCTGCATCTCCGTGGCCGATGCGCGCAGCGGCCGGTGCGTCGGCGCAAGCCAGCTCGCGCAGCAGTCGTGGGACACGGTCATATATCTACCACACAACCTTGCCGCGACGAAAGGTTCACCTCACGCAGAGAATTCAGCGTACCGGGTATACAATTGCTGGGTCGGACAGGACAGGGAAGTCTTCTCCCGGCAGTGCCCGCAGTTCTTCGTCCCGGACACGAGAGGCAGCACGCTCCTGTGGACGGTGCGTCGCATCGTCACTGCCGACGAGCGCGAGGGCCGAGCGAAGCCGACAGCGCGACTCGTCCTGCTGGACGGGTACGACCGCCTCGTGGCCGCGAATGATGGGGCGTGGACCAGTAAGCAGAGCTCCGGCAAGGAGAGGAAGTGCAACGTTCTACGCATCTATACTCCGTTGGACGATGGCCTCGTTGACGCAGTGGTGGTTAGCTACACAGTGCTTTGCGCACAGATGCTGCGGAGGATTCAATGGGATCAAATTTCCTCGGATGAGACGAGTCCATCGTAGCCGTTGGGCGGTGTCTTTGAGCGCGTGGTTCGTGTACGAGGCTCGCACGTATACTCTATAGGTGTCACATGTCTATCCTCTAGAGTCATAGTTCTTTGTCTTGCCGCCTCCGCTTCTGCACGCCCTGCTGATCAAAGTTTTCGTCCGCGAGCCACTCATCAAAGCAGTGCTTGACGGTGACTGATAAAAAATAAAATTATTATTGCTTCAGGCTTCCTGACACGTGGAGGATTCGAGAGCGCGACCGTGACGGTGAGAATAACGAGTAGTCCAAAAAGGAATTCCAACAGACAGAGAGAAACTATTACTGCTTCAATCTCCAAAGTCCAATCCCTATGAGCTCTGAATAGGATTTGGTCATGCTTTGGGTCCCAATTCCTAATTCTCTAGGCAAAAAGATGCTTAAAAGGTCAAAGACTATTGAAAAAAAACGTATATATGCTGAACCCCGATATATTTGCGGTCATTTGTAGTTGTTAATGCTGTAGTAAATATGCATTTAGGCCGTGAACTAAAGAAATATATCTAGTGTGAGTAGATACGAAGGACCACTAGGACACTACGTCCAGGCCTTGCACGTTACTTACAGAATAACACGGTCGGTAAACGCCCTACCAACAGTAGATCCTGTCGTCTCCTCAAAAGAATCAAAAGAACGTCATGCTCGACAGCAAGAATAGCAAAGAGAAAAGAAACTTCATAGAGCAAGCTTGTATCCGACCGTTGTGTCCCTTCTCCTTCCCTCCATCCATTAATGAGTGTCTCGTAATGCCGGCGATTTCAGCGGAAAGACACACGGTCAAACATATCAAACGAATATCAAACGAATCAAACAGTGTAAACAACCAAGAGCCTCACCATTAAGCAATTCAGCCGAAAACCAACAAGTCAGACCGTCACCAGAAACCCCACTACAGTAGTTATCTTTGCATATAAACCTGGTGATCGCTATAATTTAGAGGAGTCTCGTTGACCCAACCCTCGAACAATTACTGTGTGACACAATTATTTTGCTAGTTAAGATCTGTTAAGAACTAACGTACCTGATATCTGTCATGCTTATTTGACCCCGCGCCAGGTTTTTGAGCATCTCAACTTCCCTCACAGTCGCTATCGCGCGTATTAACTTAAGGAGGGTATTGGCGTCAACTTCGAGTAAGTTTATTCCCCCTCGAAAGCCTTGAGTAGCCCGTCCACGTCAAGCTTCTCCATGTGCATCATAGCAAGATACGCACGGTCCCGTTTCTCTATCTCTGGACTGTTCAGCATCTTGTGGAACTCGTCAGGCACGATCTGCCACGACAGGCCGAACCTATCCGCTAGCCAGCCGCACTGCCTCTTGCTCTTATCGCCGCCCTCGCCGAGCTTGTCCCAGTAGTAGTCGACCTCGGCCTGGTCCTTGCAGTTAACCATGATAGAGATTGCCCCGGTGAATTTAAAGTAAGGCCCACCGTTAAGGCCGATGAACTTCTGATCATTGAGCTCGAATTCGATAGTCATGAGGCTGCCGGCCTTGCGCCCGTGTAACTCCTTGCCGACTTCGGGGAAGTAGTGGCGCCCCGTAATCTTGGAGTTCTTGAATATAGAGGTGTAGAACGAGGCGGCTTCTTCGGCTTGGCCGTCGAACCAGAGGCAGGTGGTGAGTTTGCTGACGGACATTAGGCTAGCCGTGGTGTGCTAGGAAGGGGTAGAATGAGTTGCAATAGCAGGCGTGGCCAGAATACGTCTTGTAGTATCAGAGCAGTATTGACGACATAATCATGTTCGTTGCAACATGCTGGCTAGGTGTGGGGTAATACGGAGTCTGCTGGATGCACGTGATTTACAGGTTCAGGGTGACATGGCATAACACTTACTATTTAGTTAGCAGATATTCCCCTGCTGCAACCATTACTTTTGGCATTCCGTACAGGCCGTACTTGCCTTTTTTAATAGTGCCTTCCCTTGAGGTGCGTGATTGCCACTAGAGGCGAGCGCGACGGATTTCGCAAAAATTTGCGAAGCCATAGACAGTATGAGAAAAGGCTATTAGTACGTCTTCTTGCATACAAGAGCCATAGCTCAGGTATCCAGAAGATGCACGGACTAAAAGATGAAGATGATGTGAAAGAAGAATATGTCCTCCGAAATTACCTTTACATGGCACACAGCGCAACCACAGTAGACGAGTCCGTTGGGAGCAACTGTTGTAGGTAAAGCATGAAAGGTGGGGTGGTCGGTGTCAGACTGCCACCTTCCCTTGGCATTCGGCCGGTTTGTCTTGTTTGCAGAAGATAAAGCGAGGTTAGAGAGACGAAAAGGGAGGGGAAAAGAAGGATACTTATAGCCTTTTTGGTCATGATAGGAAATGTACATTTTGCTATACGGGCTAAATATTCGGGTAAGGAATATTCAGGTGGGTGAATATCTACCCTGAGTGCCCTGAATAAAGCGGCGAGCCGCCCATGCCCGAACCGTGGGCGCTAGGTGACCACCACCTTAGACTTACTGTTGTATGTTTTTGTTTTTTTTTTGTTAAAAGAAAAGCGCTAAGACAGGATCTTGACAAGGTAACATTCTCTCAGGAGACCGTAATGGGCTTGCTTTCATTCCCTTCCATATATGCCCTTCTCAAGTAATGCCCAGGTTAGTACCAGTAGACGGAAATAGGAAATAGTGCCAGGGTATGAGGACTCTATTCATTTCCCTCATCTTTGACTATATAGACCACCGACGAATTGTCAGCTTACGAACTCCTACTTTTGGCTCCTATTGCTGCACTACTCTCGACCGTCCAGAACAGCAGATCTTTGGGAAAAATTTTATTATCTTGGCCTAATTCTTAATCTGTCGCAATACTGACTGGTTCAGGCTGGCTTTTGTCACATCTTCAATACCTGACAAATGCAACGTCAACTGAAGATCTCCCAAGATACTCTTCAACACATGTCGGACCCCAGTCTCACCACCGATCGCCAACCCATACACATATGGTCGACCAACCAAAACCATCTTCGCTCCCAGAGCCAAAGCCTTTACAACATCCGCGCCGCATCTCACTCCGGAATCAAACAGAATCTCAAGATCGTCTCCCACCGCATTCGCAATGTCGGGCAACACATCCAGTGATCCGATACCTCCATCCTGCTGACGGCCTCCGTGGTTCGAAACCACGATACCCTGAACACCAAACTCACGCGCCTTCTTCGCATCCGCAACTGTCTGAATACCCTTTAACACAATCGGGCCATCCCAATGATTGCGCAAATATTGAATATCTTTCCATCCGTGGCTAGTACCCGGGAAGATGATATGCGCCCATTCAGCCGCCGCCTTGGAGATATCCTCTTCAATTGACATGTCGTGTTTGTTCCGGAAATATTCCTGGAAGATAGGATCTGAGAACCCAAGCTCAACCCCGATATTGTCGGCGCGAAGGAAAGGGTTATATCCGTGATCAAGATCGCTGGGTCGCCACCCAAGGATATACGTATCAAGCGTCACAACAAGAACTTTGTACCCAGAATCCTTGGCTCTCTTTAACAAGCTAGCAGTGATGTCCATGTGATCATTGGAAGGCCAATAGAGCTGATACCAACGTGACCCAGGACCGTTGGCATCCGCTACATTCTCAATACTCGTCGACGCAGCTGTACTCATGATATATGTGACATTTTCGGCGTCAGCCGCCTTTGCGGTAGCGACCTCGCCGTCAGGGTGAAAGATCGTCTGCACTCCAACTGGTGCAATGGCAATGGGGTAGTCGTATTCTTCGCCGAATAGGGTTGTCTTGAGGTTTGGGAAATCAGCCTCCACCAAGCGCGAGGGCAGTATTCCCCATTTCTTGAATGCTTCTCTGTTGTTGTCGTCTGTTTGGCGGATGCCAGCCGAGCCCCAGACGTAGCCGAAACTATTGGCTGAGAGGCGTTCTTTTGCGAGGGATTCCCATTTTGCAGGGTCGAACGAGATTTGGGACCTTTCATTGTTCAGGCCTGCTGCGTATATACCATTTTCATAGGTGTATGGTGTGGGATTGGCAGGTGTATCCATTTTGATGGATGGCTGACAGAGGGCGCCGGGGTACACAGTATCTGGCTGAACTGAATATGAAATGTATCGGAGACTTCGGGAGTTCTGATTCTCTGGAAGCCTTGGGCTTTTATCTGACAATGATCAAATCAAAGAGACGGGGGCCAGGCGAGGAGTGCTTTGTAATTACAGTATACGAAAGACTTGAACCGTACAGAGCGCTCGGCCGTAAGAGATTCAGTGACGTCACATTATGGAGACTAAAGCCGGAAGGAAAGCTTGACTATCGTGAATTTCATTTCCGGTCAATAGTTATCTCAGCTCCTCTGTGAAAGAAGAGGTTACGCGAGACTATAAAGATTTCTACAGACAAAATGTGACGACAAGTGCACGATATAACCAAAAAGGAGGTTCAAAAGCTCCTAGTTGAGATACACAACTTTTTTTTCCTATGAAGTACGGGACCTTTAGGAACCATATCCGAGAAACAGGTTCTGGTTAGACTGTGGAGTTGCAACGTTTATTTTCGTCCAGCCCTGTTTTCCGAGATCCACTCGGCTTCTCCACTCGGGATGCCGAAACAAAAAAGGCCTTGAGCCTTGTGGGTCTTATACTCGGAGTGTTGTCCAAGATCTATCGAAGATCCGAAACTTGTCCAAGGCACTGTGACCCACAATGTGATATCACTCCGTTGAATTTCCCACGAAAATATTACATCCCACCTCCAACCATCAAAATGAATCTCGATGGAAGCGTCACCCTTAAAGACCGAGTATGCCAGATCACATGGGGGTGGTACTCGTTGTCCATGGCTACTGGAGGCATCGCTGTCCTCCTCTACCGGACACCTCACCAATTTACCGGACTTGAGATCATTGGCAAAATTATCTATATTTTCAACCTCGTCCTCTTTCTCGCGATCACATCATGCATGATTCTCCGCTTCCTGGCCAAGCCAAGCGCTCTGAAGGAGTCATTCCAAAGCGGCCATGAAACCTATTTTGCACCGACATGCCTACTATCTATTGCAACCATCATCCTCGGAGCAGAAAGCTACGGAAGTAGTTCCTGTGGCCCCTGGCTGCAAGTAGCACTACGAATCGTCTTTTGGATCTACGTCGCGCTCTCCACGCTCCTCGCTATATTTCACAACTGGTATCTATACCATCTAGCCATGGCCAAGCAGCAACCATTCCCAATAGTGCAACTACTGCCCTCTTTCCCAGCCATGCTGTCTGGCACTATCGCATCGTCTATTGCGGCCAGTCAACCACGAGAACAAGCACTGCCAATTCTCATTGGCGGCGTCACATTACAAGGCTTCGGCTTCATAATGTCTCTGCTCATATACGGGGAATACCAGTACTTTCTCGCTAAACATGGTCTGCCAGAACCGTCCGAGCGACCTCAGATGTTCATTGCTGTCGGGCCGTGCAGCTTCACTGCTCTTGCGTTGATAGGAATGGCGAAGGAGGCGGTGGAAAGCTTCCCTTTAGGATATATTATTTCCTACGCTGATCCTGAGTCCATTGGGAGTGTCACCGTAAGCACTGGTGATATCGCCATGGTGATTGCCTCTTTCTTCGCCATCTTTGTTTGGACTATGGCGTTCTTTCACTTTTGCATCGCTCTTGTTAGTGTTTTGGCCTCTGCTGGAATCTTTGGAGGGGAGGGAGTCCCTGGCATGTCGGTTGTGTATTGGGCGATGGTATTCCCCAACACAGGGTTTATTATAGCGACGATTAGTATCGGGCAGGTGTTGCAGTCGGAAGGTATTCTCTGGGTTTCGTCCGTTATGACTGTATTGCAAGTGGCAATGTGGTTGGGTGTGAGCGGTGCGACCATACATGGGATTGCGAGACGTCAGATTTTATGGCCAGAAGATGCCCAAGAGAAGTGCCTAAAATAGAGGACGACTCCATTAAGAACTGAGAAACCAATTCAAATTATGCTAGAATAGGCGCAAAAGCTAAGTTTATGTTCAGAGTCTGGAACACATGGCACGACATGAATGTATTCCAACGGCAGTCTATGTCTGGTTACTGGGCCACACATAGACTGCCTAGGTACAATTGGACCATGAACCGTCATCAAAACGCACATCGACACTGCGGGTATATGCAATTGATTGATCCCATCTTCATGCAGAGACATTAACAAAAAGCCGACTACGGCCATCCTTCCATGGGCAGAGGCACACCTTCCCACTCAGTCCCATTGACCAACTGACCCGCCATATCCTGATCATCCCCAGAACCACCAAGCATGTCATCAGCAAATCCCCAACCCATAGACTCAAGCTCTCGGACGAAGAAATCGCGCTCTTCTTCCATCATCGATGTACCTTCATTGCCACCCATGACATCCTTGTACTGGCGCAGATGCCACCAGTGGGTTAGACCGCGCAAAGCTTGTTCCAGGGGTAATGCCTCTTCGACCTCGGCATCGACGTCTGAACCGGCGAGCCAGTCGTCGCGGAGCTCGGGGCGGCAGTAGAGATAGATAGCGGTGATGACGCGCATGTTACCCTGTCTCCATTTCCGGCCGCAGTATGGGACCTGTGATTTAAACAGCTTGAGGGTGTAGTTGCGGAGATGCGGGTCTGGGATCTTGAGGCCCTTGCGGAGGATGTTGCTGGACTTATACTGCACAAGCAGGAGACAGCGGTGCGCCTTATTGCGGGTGATCTTTTGCATCACGTGCAGGTAGTTGATCGAGGAGAAGAAATTGCGAAAGGAGAAGATCGTGATTGGCTCTTTGGGGGGAGGTGCTGTTGGGTAGCCTAGTTCGTCGACCTCAGGGCGTGTGTGGCCATTGAACATATCGGCGACTGAGTCTTCCTCGGACAGCCCGCGCATCAGGTTGGGGCGATGCCGAGAGATCGGAGGTGGCATGGCCTCGTCTTCGCTCTCGGTGTCTCCGCCTGAGTTATCATCGCTATCCAGAGCGTCTGTGTTACTGGCGCAGAAGTGGAAGAACCTGGTATATGTTAGGGACTGGCGCGCTGGTTGATGGTGATCGGGCAACTTACGACAAGTCTTCGCGATCATTCTTTTGTGCAACGGCCTGATCGACGTCTTGGTGGGCGAACATCTTGAGGATCAGAGGGAGATAGTTGGAGTCGAGTAGAAGCTGGGTCATATATTCGAATTTCAAAATATCTTTAGAGGTTAGTCGTATGTTTGGGGTGTCAACTAGACCGTAGAAACTCACGAGACCTCTTGAACCACTTCAAAAGAAGCACCAAAATTCCAGAGACTGCCTTTCCGGTGATCTCGCGAAGTCTGATATTATCAAGTTCATCGATAGACGCGTCAGAGAAGAGATCATGTGAGCCGTGCATTCCATTACTGAATCGTATGTTAGGTCCCATCCAAACCCGCTGGGCTTCATTGACCTCACCTCATGTTCTGGCTGTTGTAGCTGCCGGCTTGGCTGACCACCGAACTGACATTCGTCAAAATTATCTTCAAGAAAACTATCGTGATAGATTGAAGATGGGACAAGGTTTGGCGCTGTATGCTGGTTAGATCATGTCATATTCAGCAGGTAATATCACGCACGTAGAAATCCTCAACAGCATCCAGGCGCCGCTGAATATCAGGATCATCTGTCTCCTTCAGCTCGGATTTGGTATCAGGCCTCTCTTCGCCCTCTGAGAGATCCAAATGTTCAAAATCATCCGATAGATCGGCGTCAGGGAAGTGGGCAGCATCCTCAGCGTTCCAACCACGATCGTATATCATGAAATTTTCGCGTTCCTGCCAGAGCTGTCTGATAGCACGGGTCATCTTCACGTGCGTGGAGAAGAGCCTTCCAGCTTCAATGATCGATGCAGGAACATCACTGCCTTCCCAACGCTTGCCAACCAACGTATCCTGACGTTCCGTGGTACCTTTCCCGCCGATACTGTTACTAGAATCATCCAACGGAGGGTACATAAAGGGGAAGTTTTGGTTGGTTTGGTAATTCTGTTTCTTTCCGGCCTTGCCTCCTGGGCCGACCGGCGATGGTGGTGGGGATGGTGCCGGGGTTGCGATGTGGACAGACTGCTGGAGAATAGAGCCATTGCCGCCAGCAACTGACGGACCAACGCCACAGAATATGCCATTCGATGAGTTCATCTTGATCGCGTTGTGTGGAAGAGGAGGGAGAATAGAGTTGTTTTCCAATTCCAAAGGAACCACGAGTGGGGGAGGGTTGTAAGCCGGGTATTTCGATGTGATTTCTTGGCGGAAGACGTGGTAGTCCAAGGGAGAGGCATGGAGGAATGGAGTCCGGCGCTTGGTATCATCTCTATCGGCTGAATGGAAAGGCTCCAGAACGTCTTTGGCTCGCTTTAGGTCATCAACCCCTCCGAAAACAAGAAGGAGCGATTTCCAGAGCAAAAGAAGAATTCTGGTAAGCGGGATATTGGCAGATTCATCCCAACGTAGTCGGGCGATGATTTCAACAATAGAGACCAGCAGATTCGGGTTTGAGTCAATCAATGTATCGCGAATGGGACTGCACCCAATGCAACATGCCTCTTGCCGGCGGCCCACTTCCACGACAAAGTACAAACTTGTGAGGAGCAGATTTGCTTCACGCTCCGGGGCAGTGATGTCACCGGGATTGAGTCGCTCGTGCTCCATGCCATTGACGTCCGTCCCTAGGTTGGAGCGAGTTTTGTCGAAGAGTCGACACATGTATTCAATCAGAGCTGTTACTCCAGAGCATTGCTGGAGGAGGGTGACATTGTCTTCGATCCAATCGATCTGCAAAGATTTCCATGGAGGAGCTTCAGTCGACGTGTGAGATCTCTCCGGTGATGGGTAACCCGGAGCCACCTTTCCACCAGTGACGCCCCAAATTCCAGTCAGCAGGTAGCAGATGGTTTCAAGTGCTTCCAGCCGTACTGAGACATCGTCATGCTGCAGGCCGCCGAGTATCTGAGATACAAATGTGCGGCGAACATCTTGTGATACGTCAAGCCAAGATGTCAGCGTGGCTATCTTGCTTTGCTGACAAAAGACATTCCATTTCTGGTTGAAGGTGGCCTTGGTGCCCATGAGCATGACACGATCGAAGTCATTATACTGGAACCACTCTTCCAGTTCATCGGGAAAAGGCTGGGCATCGGCATATTCAAATGCATAAGCTGGCTGCTCAATCTTGGGCATATCATGCACGAGTCTGCGCAGCTGGGATAGACTCAATGAGTCCGTGGGCTGGCCTGGGTTCTCCTGAACCGGAGCCGGAGGTGGTGGCTGCAAAGGCGGCGGAGGAGCACAACTCTCACGGCGGAGTTCTGGCCGTTTGGTGGTTTTTTCAGGTTCAGACGGTGTCATCTCTGCGGTGGGTGCGGCCTGAGACGCCTGTTCCTGGCGAAGCCCCTCAGCCACTTCCTCCATGAGCTGGTCATCTGAGACGGGCGAGATATCAGTCCCAGTTTGGTCGACCTCATCGGCTTTGACGATGTGGTGCTCTTCCATCGTGGAGTCACGGGTATCAGATGGGACGTCCATCCCTGGAGGTCGGGCGAGTCTGGGTTTCTGAAAGGCAACTCTTGTGGATCGCCAGATTGGGGGTATTCACACTCCAGGCATCAGCCAAGCCAGTGACTAGTGAGATGTGTACAGTTCAGCTCGCCTCATACAAGTAAATCATTACACATTCCAATTCGTCACGTCCAAAGCAAGCGATGCGAGTTTGAGTTGCGGTGTTGATTTCTGGGAGGGCGCCACGTGACCTGGCACAATGTTTACACGCCACAGGCACTATCGCGATGCTCCACGAGAGATTTTATAAGAGCTCGAATGCTCTCTCGCGTGCTTGAAATTCCGGATAGTTCAAGTTATGAAGTATTCTACAATTCGCCTTGGGGAAACCCCTACAAGACGAGAAACACCTCTATAAAATGGCAAATTTGTGGCGGTAAGAAAGGCGGTAACTTCACCTGCTTGTCTATTGTATCTCACGCGAACATTGGGACTTCGAGATTGTATTTTAAATTAAGAGCGATATATGCGACAAATGCGATAAATGTACAGGCTGATGCGTGTTCTTTCTACAAAATCGGGGTATACACAAGATGAGACGAGTTCTGTCCTTAGGCCGTCTTCTTTTCACTACTGCGACGCTTCAATCTCCGAGCTTCCCATCGTTGCCAGCCGGCCTCGGCCAGGTCTTCACTTACCACGAGATCACGGATCCTCACTAACCGAGACACGGTCAATTCCATGGCCCATTCAATCCAGCCGGAGCTTCGCAGCACGCTGGTGAACATGAACCAGACACAAGCACATGTGAAACCGGCGGCACAGCCAGCCAGGACTTGTCTCGGGGTGTGGTAGTTGAGGTAGATACGACTGGCAGCGACACTGGCAGCGCCCATGCAAAGGGCTAGCATGACCAGGACGCGGAGGAGGACGGCAACGTTGGGGTAGGAGCTGGCGGAAGCTTGGCTATGACGGAAGAGGAGGAAGAAGGTCAGGTAGACGGAAAAGAAGGTCATGAACTGGGCGTGCGAGGATGGCATGCCATAGCCCTTGCCGAACATTTCTGTAACAGTCAGTCAGTTTGAGGTCCTCTGGAGGTCCCGGCCATCACCACTTACCCTTCGGTCGCTCTTCTTTAATCAAACGCTTAAGGGCAAAGTTGAGAGCTTCACAGGCCATCTGGCCAGCAAACATGAGGATCACCTCCACCTCTCTGGTTGACCAGACCAATGTTGCGTAGGAGACACATAATGCTTGTGGGATCAAGGCCAACCAGGCTGAAACGAAGGACAACTGGTCCTCGGGGTTCTAGATATGTTAGCATTGGCTAAGATAGGGAATAACGCGGGGAGACACACATAATGGACATGAGTCAAGGACAGAGAGGCGAGTGGAGTGTCCCCCATGGTGGAAATATAGTAAAAAGAATGAAGTGGAAAAAGAGAGAGAAGTGAAGTACAGTCGAGGCCGGGAGATGTTCAGGGTCTGGGACAGGGTAAATCCGGTCCGTGATAAGAGATACAAAGCCCAACGGCGGGGACTTTTCTCAGGCATCGAGTGGGATCCCACTTTCTTTTCTCTTCTTTTTCTCTGTCTCTTCTTTATAGCATTTCATTTTTCAAATCATGACGCAGCTGCTCTCGCCATATTCTCCTGATTTCTTGTTACATCATTTACTAGACCCCTCCCGCTCTGCCGAACAGTGGCCTCAAATACTCGGGGCGCCGTGAACTACTCTGGTTGGTCTACCACTGGTTCTCAGTCGCATCGCTGATTCGAAGTGTTCCTGCAGGAGATTCCCCATTTCTGCCCGACCCTGACACTTCACTCCGATCTGTCGCCACACCATACCTAACCTCTTCGCGACTGCCATGGCCTTCCTGTGCTAAGACATATTGGGGGAGACATATACGGTCTCCGAATCGCAACACAAGGCTTTAACGGAATATCACCACATCCCAACTTAAAGTCGACGGAAACCCCGGCGAATCGGTTTCATCCGCGCCAAAATGACTGAACTAGAGTGCGCCGAGGATGACCGCTCCGTCGAGCTGTCGTCCATCGCCGCCATCTTCCCGGAAATCCAGATACAACCTGGGTCACCCTTTAAAGCCGCGCTTGAACTGCCAGTCGTCCCATCGTCGCCAATCTCGGTCTGTTTTCAACAGCCAGTCGATGCTGCACTCAACGCAACCATTACCCCTCCGACTTCCTTGGATGAATCCAAAGGAGAACTCGACCAGCCGCCTGTCAAGGACGTCCATATCCTAACATATTTACCTCCTCTTAGCCTCGAGATCGAACTGCCCGAAGGCTACCCTACCGAGAAGCCACCAATCGTCCATCTTACGACCGTTTCATCATGGCTGCCTGCCTCGGTTATCGACCGGTTATCTGACGACTGCCGCCGACTCTGGGAAGAATGTGGAAATGATCTCGTCGTTTATACCTATATTGATCACCTCCAACAGCTGGCAGAGACGACATTCGATATTAAATCCGCATCGGGAGAAGTGTGCTTATCGCGGGATCTGAAAGTGGCGCTATTGGACTTCAATATAAAAGCGGAACAAGAAAAGTTTGAACAGGGAACTTTTGAATGTGGAGTTTGCCTCGAACCAAAGAAGGGTACGCTTTGCCATCGATTGCTGCGCTGCTCCCACGTTTTCTGCGTCGGTTGCCTGCAAGATTTCTACGGAACCTGCATCCACGAGGGTGATGTAGATAGTGTGAAATGCATGGCACCGGACTGCGAGTACAGCAAGAGACTTCCAGCACAGGGCGACGGCCAAACGCCACCCCGCAAAAAGCGCGATCCTAGTATTGGACCTAGCGAGCTCCTTCAGATACCGTTGCCTCCGGAGGCAGTTCAGCGATACGTTTTTCTCAAGCGCAAGAAGAAGATAGAAGCCGATAAGAACACCGTCTACTGTCCTCGAGAATGGTGCCAGGGAGCAGCACGATCCAAGCGTCACCCAAAACCGGAAGACCCACTGACCGACGATTTGGAAGTTTCCGATGATGAAGATGGATTTGATCCTCTCGGCCCCGAAGACCAACTGCCTCCAATGGCAGAACGCGTGGCCATCTGTGAAGACTGCAACTATGCCTTTTGCTCTGTCTGCAAGAAAGGCTGGCACGGAGAACTAATACGGTGCTACCCACGGCGCGCAGGCGAGAAAACAGAAGAAGAAAAGGCAACCGAGGAATATTTGCGGCTATACACTTCTCCTTGTCCCACCTGCAATGTGCCCTGCCAGAAACAAATGGGCTGCAACCATATGCGCTGTTTCCAGTGCGATACTCACTTCTGTTACCTCTGCTCAAGCTGGCTGTCCGCCGACAATCCATATCAACACTTCAACACCCTAGAGAGCAAATGCTACAACCGGCTATGGGATTTGGAAGGCGGCGATGGTATCAATCCAGACGGAGCCGAAGCACTCCACCGCATCCCCGAAGCGCTCCTGGTTTTCGACGATCCACCACCAGCAATCATCCACGAGGAGGCCGAAGAAAGCGACGAGGATCGCCCTGCATTCGAATTCGACAACGATGAAGACGACCTGCACGGCCACCGGCATCCACCTCCACCAGCCCCAGTCCCACCCCGCGTCAATGCCGGTGGCCGACGACCCGGTCCACGCGATCATGCAGCGGCCCGTGCCGCAGCAGCCGAACGCCGAGCCCAAGCTCGCGCTATGGCCGAAGTAAGACACCGCAACAACGGAGATGAGCCCCGGAGGCCTGTCCGATGGGCAGATATTCCTCCAGCTCCTCAAAATCCACAAGGACCTCTGGGTTATCTCGGCCCGCCCCTTGATGACGAACATGAGCCTATTGCATGGGAAAATAACCACCCTGGCCAAGGACAGGAAGACGAGGCTCGTGCTGGCCTCCAGCGCTTTCTAGCTCTCGTGCAAAACGACCGCGAGGATGAATGGGATAGCGATGAGTTGAACGATGACTTCTGAATTTATGATTTGATGTTTACAATCTACATCACAACAACGATACAAGGAAATCTGATGAACAGGATTTCCCAAAAAGCGTCATAATGAGATTGATGCATGTGACGACGATTATGCCTTTTTTTTGACTCCTCTATTTAGCTAGTTTACGTACCTTCGGGTTATTTACTGCCTCCCGGTTTTCCTCTTTTGGTTTCGTTTACCCTACATACTTCTCAGCACACTTCGTGTATCCTTCTAGGGTCTTATTTCTGGCCATCATATTTATCCTTGATTCCCGCGCAGGTACTTTCTTCCTCGATGTGTCCTTCTTGGTTAAATTATGTTTATAGTTCAACATTTACATATGACCCCAAGAGTATATTCGCAATATATCATGTGTTTATTTGAATTTACTTTCCCAATCTTCGACTTTCTGTTCCAGACTTGGTTGGTTACGTGTAGACCTACACATGAAACGGTTAGAACGCAGGAATTAGCAATTGGTCTGTATTCTCCACTCAGCTTTGTAACTCGCATTATGTTATTCGGGCATTAGTTTTAGTATTGCGCGTCTCGTAGGTATGTGTATGTGGATCTTCAATACATACACACAACATACTAGAATCCAGGTGCTATGACGTACCCGGATAGGTTACCCTTCGTTGTTCACTGGCAATACATTGAAAACGAAAGACTATACAAATATTAGGTTGCAGCGTATCAGGCACCATTGCAGGATCTTGCAGCAAAGTGCGTATGCAAAGAGTGCAAAATTGGCAGGCGCTTAATAACGTCTCTCTCAGCTGATTCCCAATCTGAATCCACCCCGCATCCTACATCATGCACATCATATGGCGAGACTCCAGCGACAACAAAAACTATGAACAAGCACGCGTGAAGAATGTCTTCAATCTTCATCGCCCTAAATACTTTCCACGTGCTGTAGTCACAGCAACATGCGCAAAAGATGTAATTGCCGCGGTGAAAATAGCACAACAGGAAGATTGTCAACTCGCTGTGAGGTCGGGAGGACATTCAACCCCCGTCTGGAGTCTACAAGAACACTCGATCCTATTGAACCTGGGAAGCTGGAAAGAGATCATCGTGGACACCAAGTCAAACACAGCAAAAGTGACAACTAGTGTTACAGGACAAGAATTGAATCGGTATCTACAAACGCAACATGGCCTTATGTTTCCTGCCGGGCATTGTCCGGATGTTGGACTTGGAGGGTTCATGCTTCAAGGAGGCCAGGGATGGAATTGTCGAGTATGTCATTCTTCTTCTGTTCATCCTCTGCGTTACTAACAGGTCCTAGAACTGGGGATGGGCTGCCGAGAAGCTACTCGCCGTGGAAGTGGTGACAGCTCAGGGAGAGTCCTTGCTCTGCAATAAAGAACAGCATCAAGACCTCTACTGGGCTGCCCGCGGAGCAGGACCATTCTTCCCGGCAATCGCGACTATATTCCACTTGCAACTTTTACCATATCCTGTTGGATTTCGATCCTCGGGATATATCTATCCGGCCAAGATGTACCGCCAGGCCTTCGACTGGGTTCAATCTGTTGTTCCAACCGCTGATCAAGACACCGAGATCGTCATGGTGGCATTCCATTCCGAACCCGATCGCGAGATATGCTTTAAGGTTCATTTCATCACCATGAAAAGTAGCATTGCAGAAGCCGAGGCTGCCCTGATGAAATTGCATACCGGCCGCCCTCCTGGAACACTATCAGAATGGGTGTGTCAAGAGGAAAGTCTGGAGAACCTCCATCAAGGCCAAGCATTGGCAAGTCCGAAATATCTTTACTATTACACGGACAATGCCTTCATTCGCGAAGGAGCTAAAGTGACAGATGTGCTAGAAGAAGGCTTTCTCAGTCTCCCTCCTGGTAAATCGTGGGCATTCTGGTCTCCGACGTATCCGTACAGTGAACGAGTTGTCTCAGACATGGCAATGATCGTGCCATCAACCCACTACTTCTCAATGTATGGTATCGCTGAAAGCGAAGATCTGGCTCCGCAATGCAGGACGTGGGTGGAGGGTACTATGGCTGGGATTAGGAAGTATGCCGTTGGTTCATACTTGGGCGAAAGTGACTTCAAGGATTCGCCTGAGTGGTATTGGGGTGCACGTAATGCCCGACGCCTTGAACAAGTGCGCCAGACGTGGGATCCGAGTTCTCTGTTTTGCTCTGTGCATAAGCTCTCAAGGAAATAGAGAACGAGACATACACTTCTTCTTAAACGTAATATGTCTAGGAGGGCCTTTAAGGGATTCGAATACTACTATCGAAACTTTTATGGTGCCTATTTGCGAAATAAGCTAGCTTGCCCTTGTTTCTTCTATTTGCCTACGCAGAGTCTGCTTTAATCGCTTTCTTCCGCTATCGATCCGCTACTAAATCGGTACGATCTAATATTGGTTTATAAAATAGTAATTTATCTACTTAGAGATTTTATACGTCCGAAATAGTGAACTCTAGCAAAATTATCCTACCAAGGTCCCGCGACGGGTTCCATAGTAGTCCGCAGGTAATGTCCAACGCTCAGCAAGGTACAATCAGATGCATTGATCAGTTTGTCGAGGCCTTCTTTCAGAAGGACCCTTACTTCCCTAGACCCTATCAAGCTCTCTGGGCTCGGGTTTCCGTCGCCTTATTCTGAGAAAGCAAACGAAGTTGAAGGCTTTCAGAATTACCCGGCGAATCCATTGCTGCATCCATGTCACACCAAATGTCGCTACAGGATTAGGGTTAGTTTCGAACTGCTCAGGGACTCTATTGCTCGAACGTATGAGACTCAACTAGGCTGCTATATAATATCTCCGATCGGACTCCGGGTCAGCAAATCATATAAATGAGGGGTTCACTTTGTAGACGGAATTCATCTTTCAGATTCTGTTGCAATTTTCATATAGATACACTTATGAACACTGCAATGTCTCAGTCCCCTTTGAACATCGAGTTCGATAAATTGGTCGAAGAATTGTTGCAGACATGGCATGTTCCAGGTCTTGCAATTGCAGTGATTGATGGTGCTTCTACATTTTCCAAGGTAAGCCGCGATATCTCTCCACGGCACCAATACTTACACAGTACTAGGGCTATGGACTGGCTGTTCTTCCTGATGTCCCCGTTACTCCTGAGACAGTCTTCTTTACAGCCAGCACAACCAAATCATTTACAGCCGCTAGCGTATCACTGCTGATAGATGACGCCGCATTGAATCAATCTACAGAGCAGATTCCGTCAGATCTCTCGTGGACTTCGACCATCTCCTCCGTCGTTCCAGAGGACTTTGTCTTAGATGATGAATATTCAACATCGCACGTTACCTTCGAAGATGCCTTGAGCAACAGAACCGGTCTTCCAGATCATCTCAAGAGCTTCAGGCCAAAGACAACATCCCTTCAAGAAGGCATTCGATCTCTCAGACACCTTCCACTCGCCGCAGAGATGCGTTCCAAGTATCTATACAGCAGTTACATGTTCTCCGCAGTCTCGTATGCAATCGAGAAAATGACAGGTACCAGACTAGGGGATTTTATGAGAGAGAGAATATGGTCCCCTCTAGATATGACCCGCACATACTGGACACCACAAGAAGCAAAAGCAGCAGCAAGCTCCGGAACGACCCTAGCCCACGGTTACGCATGGAACGCATCAATAGAGAAATACACCGAAGAACCAATGCCCGACTTCCCGGTCGTATCAGGCGCCGGCGCAATAATCAGCAATGTTCTCGACTACACGAAATGGCTCCGGTGCATGATGACCCAGTCCTCTCCAATAAGTCCCGCCGCCCATGCAACACTCATCGAACCACGCATCCACTATCCTCAGCAGGCCACAAATCCATTCCCGGCTCCGCATTCCTATGCCCTCGGGTGGAGGATTGATAGTTATCGAGGCCAGCGCGTGGTCTGGCATACAGGAAGCTGGACTGGATACGGCTCAACGATGATGTATCTACCTGATCTCCAATGGGGATTGGTTCTCATGGGCAACACGACTGGGACGAGTAATTGCGTGCAGACGGCTTTGTATATGCATCTGGTAGACGACCTTCTTAGTACGCCAGTCTCTGACCGAATCGATTGGTCGGTGGAGCTTCTGCAGCTTCGGGATCGGAGGAGAGTGGATAATGGTAATGCGTTGGGTCGACTCTATCCTGATTTACCTTGTCCGGTAGACCCGCCTTTGCTTTCGCTTGGGACCTATGCTGGGCGATATCATCATGCTGGGTATGGAGATATGGAGTTTGAGCTGTGTGGAAATGCACTCGTTGCCTCGCGGCTTCTTTATGAAGTCTCCATGGTGATTCGGATGACTCATGCTACTGGGGAGTTCTGGATAGCGAAATTGGAAATTGTGAACCAGGATTCGCGCGATCAAGAAATTGTTAGGGCGAGGTTTCAGGTCACGGAGTATGGGATCGCAGGACGGGTTGGGTTGGATTTGGAGCCTGCGCTTCAAGGTCAGATGATATGGTTTGAAAGGATAACACCATAGTGTTCGCTATAGCGTCCAATACTCGATCGTGGTGGGATGAGTGATAATGAGGTTGTTGGAAAACTTTGTGTGGAGCCAATCATGTTGAAGCTGTTAGAGCCTCAACTGGATGCGCAAGTTGAGGTTGAAATCGTGTTGATAAAGATTGTCTTCCTCCGGCAGCATTGATAATTCATCACGAAGGACCAAATTAACATATAGAGTTCGTATGGCTCGACTAAAGTACATATGCAATTGTACAATTGGGCGCCACCAGGTGGATCTGACGGTTTCAGGAAACAATGTAAACAACGGTTCTTTTACAATGCGATCAGCAGTCTCCCAATACTATGATCATTTCCTCCAGTTATGCCAGAACTCGTAGCTCATGACAGTATGATCGCAGAACATCAGAAGAAGCCTGTAATGTCGGGATGGGTGCGATCCATGCCAGGTCTCATGGGGTTGATACACATCCGAGGCGTGGGCATGGATTTCAGGAAGTGTGAGATTCGGAGGAACATCGAACATGTTACAAGCACGATTGCTAGTTTGGGATCCTTGTTCTCGCGTGGAGTCATTCTGGCCAGCAGGTGTAGACTCGGTGAAGGAAGCATCCTGGTCGGGGTTATTGGAAGTAGTTGTGGCTGGATCATCGTCTGACTGATCATCGTCTGACTGATCATCGTTATCAGGGTTCAGTATGCGGTAGTTGAATTCGAGCCATTCGTCAGGATCGACATCCCGAGGGATACAGGGTACATCTGGCGGGATCTCGAATCCTGGCATAGGGCTCACAGCGATGCCAAGAAGAGGAACCATAGGTCGTTCATCGGCCATCTCCTGTGTAAAGAAAGGGACAATCCAGTCGAGGCGGAAGGAAACGCCAATTTCCTCCTGCCAGGTAATGGTAATGATAGCAACACGGCCTTTTTGGGATGCAGCGACAACAATCCCAAGTTCAGGGACATACTTGACCATGTTAAAGCGATCACAGGCAGCGTTAATCTCCTCATTCATGTAGGAGCGTTGCCAAAGAGGTGCTTTACAGAGCGTTTGAAACTCGGCGTCAAGTGGGTATGGAGCCAAACAGATATCACGCTCGGAGAAATGTAGGAGGGGGAAGAATCGAGGTTTAGATGCTAAGATCATAGTCAGTATTGTTAAAAAGTGCATGTATGCTTGTTCTTGACGTACGATGAACGGGGATGCGCTCCAGAGTCGGTAGGTCATTCTCCTCAAGAACTGGTGGCACAAGAAGTTCGAATGGGTGGACGTCGGAATTTTTGTTGTCTTCTTCAATCAAATCGATAATAGGAGGGGTTGCACGAAGCCATGCACGGGGCGTAGTGTTGTCTAGGTCAGTTTGAGAGTCTCCACAAGCCTGTGGGAGATCCTGCTGTGAACTTGAATAATGGGGTTGAGAGTCAGGCCCAACACAGCAATCGGGCGAGAATATATCCTCGGGCAGGGGTCTGTGGGTCATAGAAGACCTAGAAACCCTGAGAGCAAGGGCCACTGACATTTCGCTGATCTGGTCCATTGCAGTCGTTACATTGAGTATCATCCGATTCCGCATCATTTTTGGTATTGGTTGACATCCACATGCATCAATTTTCAGACTGTGTCGTTGAACTCTGCGCGGGTCTATGGGCAAGACAAACCATCCCCTCTGTGGAGGGTTGTTGTGCGGATTTCCAAGATAGGACATCTGGATGGGGCTCAAGTCGTCCCAGACCCTCCAAACAACGACCCGGTTGAAAATGTCAGTGCTAACCATCCACAAGCCATTCGGGTCCAAATCAAAGTTGGCAAATGACACGCAAGGAATGTTTTCGAAATGACCTTTGTAGCTCATCCGCAAGTTGCGTTTGCGGTGATTGGGCATTTGGTGTTTGATCTCATTGAGTTGATCCAATTTGTTGACTTTGACCCAGATTTGCTCTTCTCCTTCATCGTCTCCCGATTCCATATTATGAGAAGGACTTGGGTCGCTATCTTCACGCTCTGGTGCAAGGTCCACCATGGCAAAAGCAAAAACCGTGATATTGCCGGTGTTTGAGCTCACGGCAATCAGACGGGCGAACTTATGAGTTGCCAAGCCCCAAGCACTCTTCTGGACATACTCTGCGAAGAAAGGTTTTATTCCAATCCCATCAAACGGTCTTTTTTGTCCGAATTCTGCGCACTGATTAATTTCTGAAAAGATAGCCTCAACGTTGTAGCCAGTGACGTTGCCAGAGTCCGTCGCCAGTAGCAAAACTTCGTCGACTCCCAAATCATCCACAATGATATGGTTTACGTTATGAGGTGCCGACGGATCAATGTAGCCAGCCGCCTGGGGCTGCTTCATCACTGGGTGGATGATCATTTCTGGTCGGACACCGAGCAGCTGTCGGGATCCTTTCGGGATCCATACGTATATATCGCAGCCATAAGCCACAAATAACAGGTTTCGACGTTGCGAGAGTGCAGCCTGTTCGAAGTTAATGGGAAGATCAAGTCAACATGCGCCTTGATAGGTACTCACCAAGTTACATCTCCAGGTAGCTATATCCGGACCGTGATTGTCACCTCTCCTTCGTGCCAGTTAGCTAAATATCATTCGCGCAATGTATCCTAGAACACCAACCTAGGAAACTAGCGCAAGTCAGTTCATAGCTCTCACGTGAGGTTCTTGCAGACAAAGGAACGTACTCGCTGCTCCTGGGTTTCAACATTTAGGGCCTTGAGATTAGGCCTTATCTGTTCAAGGCGTTGTTGAAAGCTTGCGGGACCTGGATCCTCGATATGAGGGGAAGCCATTGCGGCAGGCTAAAGGCGGTTGTCCGCAATTGCGGAGCGAAGGGAAGAGTACTTCCACGGGTATGAGCAGTGAGAGTCGGGAAGCTTAAGCGAAAGTGGTGGTACTGTCATTTCCAATGGTGTGAAAGAGGAAGAAGGGAAAGTGGTCAAACTGTGTAGATAGGACATCGTCAAGTTGCTGAAAACATTCGATGACAGCGGGGAGAAGTGGATCGGGCAATGATGAAATCCACTGTACACCGCCCTTGGCAGCTGCCACTCTCGAAACGGCTTCAGCTCTCACCTCCGCTTTTCTTTTCAAGTCATTCACGATGGACCTTGTTGCTGGAGTGCGCAAAGAAGGCAGCCGGTAAGCTGTTACAAAACTGTGAGACTATTTGAACTTCGCTAATTTATGTCGAAGCGGCGGCCGCAATGAATTCAAATGGTCCGATGTCAAGGACTCCGCCCATCGCGAGAACTACCTGGGCCATTCAGTAATGGCCCCGGTCGGCAGATGGCAGCAAAACCGCGACCTACAATGGTACGCAAAAGGTGACGGTGAAGATGAAGAAGAACGACTGAGAAAGGAGCGAGAGGAGCTCCAGCGTGTCAAGGACGCCGAGGAGGAAGCTATGGCCGTCGCCCTAGGTCTTCCCGTGCTTCCAAAAGCCTCTGAAAACGCAAATATGGTTCCTCTTGGAGGGAACGGAAGTAAAAACACGCAACTGAAGGATGAGGAAATGCCGGACGCCGGGGCGAGGGAGAAGGAGCACCGTTCGAGTCGCAGACACAGACATGATCGCAGCCGGAGCCCACGACGAGAAAGGAGACACGATCGCAGTGAAGACCATGGTCGTGAAAAGGATCGCAGACACCGACGACACCACGATGACAGAGAACGTCATCATCGCAGCCATCGACACAGATCCCGGTCACGATCTCGCGGTAGAGATCACCACAGACGCCGGTCAGCGTCCCGCTCTAGAAGTCGACCCGGTCGCAAAGATGAAGAACACCAGAGACGTCGACGTGCGGAGCGTAGCTACTCTCCAGCTGAGCGCCGGCGTCATCCCGAACGCAGAAGGGACCGTGACGATCGTGATCGCCGACATTGAGCTACGACAAGGGATACAGATTGACTACATTAGCCTGGCGTTGGAGGACTTGTTTCACATGGCGATTATGAACCGGCTCTCGCAACGATCACTATATATCTAATCTATGTGACGAGCATACAATCTTTCACAGGGATAACCAATCCATAACATTTTACCATAATTTCCATTCCACTCCGATCTACGTTTGCGCCATCTCACATCTTCGATGCGCATATTCTATATCTGCAAGAATAAACCGAGAATGTGGCTGGCAGTAAGATTTCTACTGGCTATCAAGATATCTAAGGGCACACTGTATTTCACATCAAGCTCCAAAGTAGCTTACAACTCGTCATGGACGGGGTCTCCGGTCTTGACCAAATCCGGCATGGACATCATGTTCACCACCATACTGGTCCAGCCGGTAAAGTGCTGCGTGCGCTGGCCATTACCCGAATCAGGGTTGTACTGCTCCCAAGCGAAGCCAGTCTTCTTCCACTCACGGAAGACATTCTCAACCAAGTTCTTGCGCAGCTGAGAGTACATCTCCCGCGCCTGTTCCTGGTGGTCACCAGAAGCCAATGCAATATCCTGTAAAAGAATGTCAGAATTAGACGGGATATTATCAAGATGAAATCACTTACATAGAGATTCTTTAACACCAAGTAGTTGATGTTAACCCAGACAGGGCTTCTCCAATAATTCTCATCGGTGTCGTAGAACTTGTCCTTCTTGCTCAAGCTACGAATACCATAGTCACTCCACAATTCTTCGGGGTCACTGATCAAGTCCAACACGGCCTTGAGGCGAGGACTCTCAGGGCCCAGCATGCCAGTCAGGAAGGGGAAGATGGAGATGTAACCCTTGTGGCAAACATGAACACTGTCTTCGAAGGAGTCGATAGTCGCATCACAGAATGTTTGCTCCTGCTCATCCCAATGTAGGTCATCAATGTTGCGAGTGATAGCGGTCTCGTAGTAGGCGAACTCTTCGGCATCATCTTGCTCGCCGAGGCTCTCGGCAATGCGACGAATAGTGCGGGTCATCATGCCCATCCAGCTGATCAGATCAACGTGCAGCTCGCCGGGGTGAGGTGGCTGAGGTCTGGGGTAGTCATCAATTCCAGAAGTGAGGATGTGCTGCACCGAACGTCCGCGCCAGCGGTAACCCTCCTTAGTGGAGAAGGCTTCCCGGTCGTAAGACTTGATGTCGCCACGCTGAGTGTTTCTGTACCAGAAGTAGTGCTTTTTCAGGAGTGGGTAGAATGAACGAAGGTATGCCTCAGACAACTCGGGGTGGCGGACAGTAGCAGAGCGCAGGCTAGCGGTCACGTCCTGGTTATCCAGAGTTTCAGCATGGATGCTCTTGTTGCTCTTGACCTTGTCCATGAAGGCTTCCAGGGCCATGAACAGGGTGGGCGGGTTGGCGTAATGAGGGTACTGGACGGTAAACTCAGCGGGAACCTTGCTGCGTGCCTCTGCGCCGAGAATTTGCTCGCGAGCAATCCATCCATCCTCGTCCATAAGGTTGAACCAGCTCTTGATAATCTCAAGCCTGTAAAAGAAATCAGTACGGGCCAAAATCCATGATCGAAACGATGTAGACGTACGCAAGGTCGGTATCATATTCAATCACGGGCATCAAGTGGAAGCCTTCATCCCAAAGGAATCCTCGGGGGAAGAACGGCCGAGAGGGTACACAAGTGAAAAGGTCCTTGGGTCCTTCAATGACAGGCTGCACCGCAGCTCTGGCCTCGGCAGTCTCCTCCCAGAAACCTTCGTTCTCCTCCTCGTACGCAGGGTTAGCAGAACGGTCCACAACATCGTCTCCGTGGAAGAAACCGATGCCACCGATGAGGTTGGACAGCATGGCCTTGGAGAATTTGGAGTACTTCGGCGAGTCAAATGGCGCCTGTGGTGGGAGAACCTTGTCGAACGTTTCAGAGAACGAGGCCGAGGCATCCTTGATCTCCTTGGTCAGGGTTTCCGAGGTCAATGGTTCAGGTGCAGAGCCCGAGGAGAACAGAACGTCGAACTCGAACGCGCCTGTGAAGACCTTTTGGACAAAGTGTGCATTGCCCTGGCCAGGATTGTGCTTGATGGTAAAGAGCTGGGGAGGAGGCGGGATGTTCTCCTGTCCATACTCCTCAAGAGCTTTATCAACCTCACTTTTCAATTGAGTGAAATAAATCCCTTTTGCCTGCCAAAGTTGTTCCTCGGGGAAAGACACACTGCCCACCAGGCTGTTGGTCAGTGGCCGGTTTGCGGAGCTAGGGTGGTCAAAACGAGGATGTTTGTTGGTGACCGGTCCAGTAGTGACATCAATAGAGAAGTCACCAAGCTCAGAGGAGTAGCCACTGAGCTTCACGTTGCCCTCGATGCCAGAAGGTTCCTCGTTGGTGTCGGTCTCAACGCCCACATGGCCCAGTCCCTCAAGAGTGGTATAAAAGATCATCGAGATGGGTAGATCGGGGCTAGCACCCTCGCGAGGCACACCCTTGACGCGGAATCCCCAGCTACCTCCGTTCTGGCCACCAGGGACCTTAATGAAGTCGATGGTAAGGTCCAAGTTGTTCCCGGCATCGTGAATAGTCTCCCGTCCACCCTTGCGGATATCGTACTCATCCCAGCCATACCCGGCCATGCCTTCATTTTGTTCGCAGGTGTGCCTAAAGTCTTCAAGATGTTAGCTTCCCAGTCCACGCAACGCAAGCAAGCAAACAGGGATCAGGGATCAGCAACGTACTCTGTTGAGCACCAATGTATTCATCGACCTTGCCCCAGATTAATCCCGCAGACAAACTCTTTGGAATGCGAGGACGCACTCCAAAGTAGAGGTTCGATTTGTAGGGTCCCCATAGCAGGGACTGGTTGTTGGCGCGTCCAGACTCTCTAATCAAGGCGGACACATCGCTGGGATCCTCACTTGCAACGATCCCAGTCGCAGAGAGAAGCGACGATAATAGAAATGAGATCCCGAGGTGACGCATTGTGCAAAAAGCGTCACTCAATTGGTGAACATTGGATAGTTGTCAGTTTCAGGTCGCGGAGCTGTTGTCCTCTCCGCAATTACGTGGCCCGAGCTCCACCTCTGCAGGGCTATAAATCATTAAGGTCAATTCTGACTGCCAGAGACACTTAATATACTAGATTTTATGGCTATTGATACTGTACCAACGGTCTATCTCAGAAATGGTCGCGCGGATCCAACGATGCTATCTTCGCACTCTTTGCCTGTCCATCAAACACAAACTCGCTCATAAGCTTGCCAGTTCCCGGGGCATTTTGGATACCCCAGCATGTATGACCAGCAGCGAGGTAGAGACCCTTGACACCAGTCAGGCCGACTAGCGGACCACCGCCAGAATCACAGTTGGGGAGATAGCAAGCCTGGCGCGCGCGAACCTCACCGTCGCGCAGATTGTCAGAAATACTACCCACCTGGTCGATGATTTCCTGGCAGCGTTCCTGGTCTACCTCGACTTCTGATGAAAGCTTCGGTAGAGGGACTATCCTGTCTCCCTCACCGCATGCATACACCGTCCTATCAGGGCGCGCGTAGATCTCTGGCGCAGCCACTGTTGGACGAGACTTCTTCTCCGGGTTGAAGTTTGCGGGGATCTCGATGTTTGTAAATAAGCAGTAGGCACTGACCGGCTTCTTGGGCTCGATCACCACGCTGTGTGCCCGCATAGCTGAGATCGGGACCTCTGGGAGAATGGTGTTGGTCCAGGGACCAGCAGCAACAAGCACATCGGTAGCTGCGATGGTCTGTGTTTCTCCGGACTTCTTGTCTGTATATGTCACCGATTCCACAGAGCTCTTTGAGCGATTTATATCTGTGACCTGTCCAAGAACAATAGTTGCGCCCTTCTCCTCGGCCAGCTTTGCAATGGAAGTAGTAAACTGGTAAGGGTGCACTTGGGCCGTTTCACCAGGCCCGCTCATGCTCTCATAAGCCCGTAGAAGTTCAGGCTCAATCCAGTCCAGATCCTGGGGGATTTTGGCAGACTTCAACTTGGACAGAGCGGCTGTGCTGCGTTTCTGGAGGGACTCCGAGCTCCCATCCTCAGCTTTCTTCTCGGTGAGAGCGCGACCTCTCACGACCAGTTGTCCACAGTTGACTTCTCTGTATCCCCATCTGTTTATACCATCATGCTCTTTTGCGAGCTCGGCATGAAGCCTGTAGCTGAGGGCCACGATATTGCTCGGGTAGGCCCATTGCGCGAGCATACCACCCGCTTTTCCTGATGCCCCGCCAGCAATCTCAGAGGCCTCGATGAGTGTAACTTTATGGCGAGCGGGATCGAAGGAGGGGTGTCTTGTAAGATAGTATGCAGAGCAGCATCCAATGATGCCACCACCTGTGAGTACTCCGGTCAGCGAATTGCAATAAGCGCGGGGTACAGTCGCAAACAGTGTACGCTTACCAACAATAACAATCTCACGGCGATCTCCTGTGGGCGACATTCTCAAGTTCGGCGCTATCTTTGGGACTATAGATCGGAAGGCAGCCACTGTGTGGGTAGTTGGAGAGTGCAGGTTCGTTCGGCGCACCAATACGCGGGCATAAAAAAGGCCTACGTCACTCAACCTGTTGCATGTCCAGTCAAATTTCGTGCCAACTATCAAGTCCACCATGACCGGTATTCTACATGTTAAAGTGGTCAAATTGTTAGATGATGTTGTTATTTTACTAGAATTTTGAGTATCGAAAGGGTAATTCCACCAAGGCTTGTGCAGGTAGAGTGAAATGTCAAGAAACCATGCTCCGCAAATGCAAATCGTGCCAGAGGAATAGAAGAATGTCCGAGGGTTTTGGATACAGAGAAATGAAAGGAGTAGATCTGGGGAACAACCAAAGACTCATCGCGAGGGACTGAGCGGCCGGTTGAAACCGCCCTGGCGGTTCATGTACTGTCTGTACTCAATCTTCTTCTCCTTCCGCACACCATAAATGTCGTTTCCGGGAATCTTGGTGTTCTTTGTAGTGCGGAATCGAGTGAATCCCATGGCCTTGCGCATTTGCGCCTCGATCTCGTCCTCGTCTGCATCCTCGTTGATGTCCACGTCCATCTCATCTTCATGGCGAGGCACTTCCGGTGCTCCATTTGCTTTCCGAGGATCCTCTAGCGATCGAGGGTCTCTGCGATCGCTCTTGGGGCCCCGAGGAGGTGAACGGGCCCTTGTGCCATACCGAGCGGGGGATCGCGAACGCAAGCGGTCGCGGAACTTGACGCTTTTTGGTACAGTTCCTGAGAGTTCAAAGTCAGCAAAATGCTAGTAGACCACGTAATCAAAGAGTTGTTCTACCTCGTCTGTCATAATCGCGCTCCCGGCTGATGCTCCTCTTCCGATCCTGGGCCCCGCGGCCATCTCTGTCTCCGTCCCTTCGGTCTCTATCGCGACGATCCCGAGACCAGCTCCGTTCTCGTCTTCTGTCCTTGCGTTCTCGTGAGCGTGAGCGATGTCGGCTGTCGCGTCGATCGTCTCGCGGTGGTGAAGCTCTGCGGTCGCGAGCTGACTCCGGGTCTGATCCGCGGGGCTGGTTATCATTTGAATCCCACATAGCCGCGCTGTCGACTCGACGAGCGCGCTTTGCAGGTGGCTCCGCCATCGTGAAAAGGGCCCGGTCAGGTCTGGGTTGCCCCGTACTGTGGGTGTGGTAGACTGGAACGGGTAGGGATTGGCCCTGCTTCGTGGTCGAGGAGAGCTTGTTATCAGAGCCAAGCTCAAGAGCAAGAAGTCTAATGGGCGTATGGGTATTCGTGTAGAGGGTATCAAGTTGTCGCAATTGTGAGTCTGCCCAAGTCTCGGGTCCAAAGAGAAGTTTATTCCGGTGGCGGGTAAAGACCACTCGCGCAGTTTGTGACATGGCAGAATTGACAGATCTATATCTGCAATATTTCTATTTTTAACCACCCAAAAGCTCGGTTTCGGTGGGTTAGAATAATTTATTTTCAAGGGTTCTAGCCATTAAGTCTGAAGGCTTGAACCATAATGTCAAACTATCCGATGTTATGGAAAAAGTCCCAAGACTCTCTGATATATATTTCGGGCCGATGGATAAATTCCTTTCTAGACTGATAGGATTGATGGAGATAGCTCTTTTATGCGCTGTGAATTGATCAAAGAATGTTAAATATGATGAGGCGTCGAGTTAATAACAAAACCAAAAGCCACTGGACTATACTTTCACTCACATGGAAGTTTTACCTATGAGACGCCTGAGCATATACCGGAGTTGCTGACTGATTTCCCACAGGATATGATGTTATTCCAGCCCCCATGTAAAGGGGCTTTTATTAAAACAAATATGCCCACTAAATTTATCTTGACTGAGCCCCAAATGAGAAGAAGAATTCAGATACATAGACCAGTGCGATCTTCTTGAATACCCAGATAGCTAGTGATAGTAGCCCCACTTGTTTTCGAATCGAAAGTGAAAGATACCTCAAATGGAGGCAAAGAGACAGGCCACTAGAGCACAAATCGTTTGAACAAGATGTAATCGCATCTAGGAAAGTGGATTTGGTGAAACTGTCCATGCGTGTACTAAGTAGGCCGATACCCGAGACTCCAGCCCACTAAGTACATCTAGCTTGAGCTCCTCCCCTTACATACAGAACATGCCCTCTATATTCATAAGCCACATGAAAAAGTCACTAACTCGAAACAATTCTAAGTCGGTATCTAGGAGCCGTTACAAGAAACAAGCTGTAATTGAATGATCATACTTAAGCAAGCCACAGCCCAGTATCTAGTTTGATGCTAGGGTTCAAACAAACAAGGTCTTGCCGTTTCCAAGACCATGCTGAATGAGCCCAAAAGACAGAGAGCGATGCAGCCCGCGGGCCGGCCCGTCGAGCCTCAACTTTAAATTCCACCGCGAAATTTTTGCAGCGCAACCCCACTTCCTGTGCGTTTATCATCCTGCGCCTCCTGAAACCTATTGGCGCATCACCATATCAAATCTCGGTTAAATATGGTACCTGTCAACCTTTCCCACAGACGGACGCATAATTTGCTCTTGATATCGAAACTCTTGAGCTCGCGGGACACGGCGTCGCCCCTTACCCTTGTCCAGGACTCGCTGGAGCAACCGGCTACGCCCCTCTATAAAGAATACATAAGACGTGCCAAGGTAAGTTGAAAGAAAAACATTGAAAGTCTGAAGCATAGATCAGTCAAGTACGAGGAGACAGCCGGGCTGACCAGTTCAATAGCTGTCCAAAGTCCATGTCACGCTTATTGCCTTTGAAACCCTAAAACAACCAGATGGGGTTGATGCCTTTGTGTCAACTCGTCGCAAGGGCCCCGCCGATATTATTAAGGAAGTCAGTGCAATTGCATATGCCAACCCATCGCGCAGTAAGTCTCATTCATTCAAGCTGACCAGGCGCTTTTACTGATTGGCTCCTTAGGGCGCCTTATTCTGATTGATACAATCAACCCACTATTGAGCTCAAGAAGAGCTGACCCTAGCTTCCATCTACCCTCTTTCCTGGGAGCATTTATTGCACCCACTTCTCCAACAGCGAAGATTGACGCATCACTCGTGGTGACATATCATCAAGATGTCCCCGAACCTCTACAGCAAAGTCCTTATTCGCCGTCGCCGATATCTGTGTTGACGTATCTTGCTACGAGCATTATCACTCTGCATTCTTTCTCGCACATCCTAGCACAGAAAGCTGCTCGAGACCGCAGCCTAGCGCCGCCAGTCTTCGGCCTGGAGGAAGAACAGGAAGGCGTTCTACTGGGCCGATTGGACAAATTGTCTGGGACTGGTGCCGCAGAGGGAATCGTGATTGAGCTGGAGCACAGGCGGAAGAGTGGTCGTGGTGTTTTGGAATGGTATCTTCTCCCGCCCGCCTCGCGCTATTCGCCACAGCACCTGAAAGAAGTGGTGACCCTGCTCGATGACAATGTTTTGTACAATCCTCCTATGGAGCGACACATTGGCGCCGAAGATGAGGAACCTACGTCGACCTTTGAGCTGGGTCTTACTGACAGGCAAAGGCGCGATAGAGAGGGTGTGGTGCTGCCATACTTTGATGCACAGCAAGGGAATGGGCCTGGTGAAGGTGGTCGGATTCTTTACGACATGGGAGAAGAAGATGACTTTGATGAAGAAGAGGATGAAATCTAGACATCTAGTCAAATACATGTTTTGACAAATCTTTGCATTCTAGAATTGGTGGATTGTATCCCGCAACCACCGAGGTATTAACTATGCATACATTCATACAAGGAGGGCCCAAAAAACAAGGCCCTTGAAAAGGAACGAAATCAGAAGAATCGCCAGAAGAGAAGAATGAAAATGACAAGCCCGACACCAGCAAAAGGCCCGTACTGCAAGATGGTCAGCTAATCAGTTGTGATAAACAGTTGCCAAGTATAAACTCACCTGCTTCAGCAACAATTCCCAGTTGATGCGCACAGCCGCCTTTCGGTACTTCTTACTGTCCTCACGCAGTCTCCCCGACAACTCTCCCATACGCTCCAAGCTGTCACCGCGGTACAAGAGGTCCTCGATGTTTTTTGTCATGACCTTGGTGACATCACGGAGCTCATCATTCAACTTGTCCAGGTTCTGAGATGCGCGACCGTCCTGGTAGAGTTTCTTTGTGCGCTGGATGAAGGTGTCAAATTCGACAAAGGCGTATGGACGGAGGGTAGGGGAGAGGTATTGTGACGAGTTGTAAGTAGTTGTGAATTCGGTGGCCAGATCAGCAAGATAGGTGAAGGCGAGTTTGCGGGGGTATGATTTGTCGCAAATGCAGAGGAAGCAAAGATCGTCCTGAATTGTGTAGCTGCAAGACAATCAGAATTGTTCTTATATGGTTCCATGGACGTCCCGTCTAGGACGGTGAATGCAACTTACTGGAGATTGTATTGGCCGGATTCAATGCTGGCTTGTGGCGCTGAATTGCGATTCAAGCGGCGGAAGATCATTTTCGCCTGGCCCTTAATCTCAGAGAGCTCCGACTCGGCCTGCGAACAATATAAGCTGGCGATTATATCGGTCATCTGTTATCGTGCTTACCTGCTCATCGTCGACCGAGGCAGCCAACATAAGGCCTGTTTTTCCTCACCATCAGCACTTAACCTCTTTCGGCCTCTTAGAAGACATACTCACCATCCAACCTTGCAATCTGCGTTGATCTGACCATCGTTGCGACTTTCCTGTTTCGTTGTGAAGCAAAGCACTTTGTTGTTTTGCCCCCCCGGGAAGTGAAGCCAGCATGGCGCCGAGAAAGGCGGTCGCGAGGGGCAGTACCGAACGGTCCAGGTGAGCTGCAACTCCGCGTTTCTTCAGACTTCAGCCTACTGATCTTGTATAATAATGTCCTAGTGGTGCTGCTGCCAGTTCTGCTAATGTAGCAGAACAACTGGGTTCTGCTATGTCAACTCCCACTGAAGGCTCACGAGCCAAGACTCCCCGGAGAGCTGCCGCGAGAGGCAAATGGAGTGAGGAGCAGCTCTTTACTAGCGACAAGTCTCTCCTCATTGATTTTGACCTTGTGGTATGAGTAGTACTTTTCTTACTTGTGGAAATCCAAGCTAATGCCGATCTTTTTAGAAACTGCTTGCGCAACCCGAAGCATGGAACTGCCTTGAAGAAAGCGAGAAGCGGGAGATCCTTGCTTTACTCCCCGCAAGTGTTCACCCCGATGCGGAGACCACCTCGGATGATCCAAACGCCAAGCTACCTCCCATCCCCGACAACTTCATTCGCTACTCGAATAACTGGCGTGATGGTATTCGTCAATTTCAACTTGATCTACAAAACGGCCGCTACGACCCTGAATGGCTGCGCCAGGCTGAGGATGCCCGACAGAAGCGTCAGTCTGGTGACTTCGACATCTTCAAAGAGCGTGAATTCGAGCAATTTTGGGGCCAAAAGCAAAAGGCAGCTATGCGTGCATTTGCTGGAGAGACGGCACAGGTGAAAATGAAGACTCTTATTGACGAGGGTGCTTTCCAGCTGGGTGATATCTGGAGATTCGAATATGTTTACGGAAAGGGCGCGGACAGAATATTTATCCAAAAAGAGACCCGGGTATGTGTCAATTATTTACCCGAACCTGACCACTTGCTGACTAGGACAGATTCATAAATTTGATGGAGCAAAAATGACCTTTGCGATCCCACCTGGTGAACGGGTATTTCTCCGCAGCGCTTCTGACAAAGCTCAGAAATGCGCCACGCCTGGAAAGGAAGAGGAAACTACAAAACCCGACACCGAAACACAGCTACAGACAGCTACAACAGCCTCCAACGAAGAGACCAAAGACGTCCAGGCACCACAGGAGGCTAATGTTGCTTCCAACAATGATGATGCGAAGGTCGACACCGAGACACCCACAGTCCCTGCCGCTTTCAACGGTACAGCCATGGAAGTTGACACAGAAGCTCCCTTGAACGCAGCCCCACCAACCTTGAAAAACGAAGAGACGCAAGTCAATACCGAGACAGAGTCGCAGACTGTCGCAGCAGCTTTCAATGAGGAGGGTTCTGGAATGACTCCAGACTTCAGCGTTATTATTGTCACCCCCGATGGCAAGAAGAATTCGAATAGACTCAAGCGCCTAACCCCAACTCCTCAGCCCGAATCTCAACCCCAAGCGAAACGCAAGCGAGGAAGACCTCACAAAAACCCCACTAAAGTACCTGAGCCTGAGCCTGAGCCTGAGCCTGAGCTCGCGCCGGAGGTGCCCGAACGCGAAGAAGGCGGGTCGGCACCCGCTCTTCTTTCCGATTCAAACACCATGGCAGTCGACCCTATCACATCCGCCCCTGACCTTTCTGCATCTGCGGAAGAACCCATCAATGTCGAGACCAAAGATGAGATAGCCGGACAGCCTATGGAAAAGGCCGAGACATCCCCGGAGACTGAGCAGCACGACACCGATACACCTGCAAGCTCTCAGCGGCAAGACTCAAATCCTACTTCATCTCAAACTACGGACAATGAATTAGAGGACATCCTCGTCCCGAACATCACGTCGCCTAACGGCCTCGCCGTGAAGATCCTGCAGATCGATGGCCGCATGCCCAATGGCCGTGTTGCGAATGGCTGGAAGGACATCCGGTGCATCCGAAACAACCAGGATATAGGAAGTCTCTTCGATGTGCGAGAGGCTTGGTTCGTTCGGAATGAACAGAAGTAGGCGTCATTTTTCAGAATTGATCCTCTGGTGCTCAGCCGCTAAGAACCTGTACCATTGGCATTGGAGCCAATGCTATTCCCAGTTTCTATGATTTCGGAGGACAATACCCTTTTTCCTGCTCTTAAATTAATTTTCAGAAAGCATACTCCATAGGTTCCAATTTTGCTTTGGCAGCTTGCCAACAATGGACTATTTCAATCAACCTCCGATAAACCTATAAAGTCATGACCGTAGAAGTAAAATTTGACATAATCGACAACACAATGGGTTGAGAATACTGTACTATATTATATAGCGATATGTGAGTTTGACATGCTCTATACTAAGACCCTTCATTCATCCCAGGCATAATATCCGAGTCCGCACCAACGTCAACAGCAAAGCTAGCCTGTATAAAATCTTCTAACTCCTCACTAACAGTTTTGAGTTTCTCTTTGATACTCGCAACCCCTTCCTGTCCAACAATATGCCGCGAAGGCGGGTTTTCATGACCACCAATCGACGTGATAGCATATACAGTCTCTGACACAAGTACTTCAAGGTGCGCAGAGCTTAATGGCGGGTGCATAGAGACAACCTCTGGAGCGGAGAATGGCCCATTCTCAATCGAGCTGACTCGGGCACTTTCATCCCGTGTTGCACTGGGCGAGGCTGGACTTCCATAGGACCCGGCAGCGTCGGGGAGCTGGGGAACGAGGTGATTTAGAATCCCGCGGAAGAGAGGGGCTTGGTTGTTGGCGGGAGAATAGGCGGGAAAGATTGGAGGAACGCTCGTGACTAGGTTCGTGAGGATGCCGATTTCAATGCTGCATTGGAAGATGGTGAGTTTGACGTTAAATGGGGCGATTTCGTATGCCAGACTCTGTGGGTTGATTAGTATAGTTCCG